>NC_064922.1:88274690-88577720 GCF_023897955.1 Schistocerca gregaria | reverse complement strand
AGATCTCCGGATCTGTTCCCCATTGAGCATGTTTGAGACTGGATGAAGCGTCGTCTCACTCGGTCTGCACGTCCAGCACGAACGCTGGTCCAACTGAGGCGCCAGGTGGAAATGGCATGGCAAGCCGTTCCACAGGACTACATCCAGCATCTCTACGATCGTCTCCATGGGAGAATAGCAGCCTGCATTGCTGCGAAAGGTGGATATACACTGTACTAGTGCCGACATTGTGCATGCTCTGTTGCCTGTGTCTATGTGCCTGTGGTTCTGTCAGTGTGATCATGTGATGTATCTGACCCCAGGAATGTGTCAATAAAGTTTACCCTTCCTGGGACAATGAATTCACGGTGTTCTTATTTCAATTTCCAGGAGTGTAACTGATGATGGCCGAAGTAGAGCGAGTATTAAATGTAGACTATGAATCAGAGGGAAAACGTTTCTGAAAAAGAGAAATTTGTTAACATTGAGTATAGATTTAAGTGTCAGGAAGTCTTTCCTAAAAGTATTTGTATGGAGTGTGGCCATGTATGGAAGTGAAACGTGGACGATAAATAGTTTACAGAAGAAGAGAATAGAAGCTTTCGAAATGTGGTGCTACAGAAGAATGCTGAAAATTAGATGGGTAGATTACGTAACTCATGAGGAGGTAGGGAATAGAATTGGGGACAAGAGTAATTTGTGGCATAAGTCGACTAGAATAAGTGATCGGTTGGTTGGACACGTTCTGAGGCACCAAGTGATCACCAATTTAGTATTAGAGGGCGGCGGGGAGGGTATGAATCGTAGAGGAAGGCCAAGAGATAAATACACTAAGCAGATTGAGAAGGCTGTAGGTCTTAGTATTTACTTGGAGATGAAGAAGCTTCGACGCGATAGAGCAGCGTGGAGAGCTCCATCAAATCAGTCTCAGGACTGTAGACCACAACAACAACCCGCAAAGGAACAAAACAGAGAAGTTGTTCACAGAAGCAAAAACGAAATGGCTACAGGGAAATTGTAAAGAAACCGAAAAGTTAATGGTTGTTGGTCGAACATATTCAGACTATACAATGTCTGAAAATAAAACCAAAGGTGACAATACTAATAATACTGGAGTAATTCCTCTGTTAAACGTGGAGGGTAGAGATAATACATGGAATTAGAATATTAATTCCTCGACAGTGGGGAGGCACTGCTTGATGACTATACAAGGTGGGGTAAATAAAAGTGGTCCGGAGTACGAGTTCCAGGATACAAAGAAACACAGCTGAGGATAGGAAATACAGCTGACTAGAGCAAGGGTTGGAAGTGCTCACCATTTATCACTTGGCACTGTGGAGGGCTGCCAGCAAGTTTATGAAGGCAGATGAAAGATGGACTGAAGGAATTGCTGCAGTCTCATCCGAAATATTCTGCTCCAGTTCTTGGAAACTATGATGGCTGCTGCGATACACCTTATACTTGAGGTCCTCCCGTGCAAGGTAGTCGCACACTGTCAGATCTGGTGGTGACCTGGCTGTGACCGGACTGACATCTGCTGACAACTCTGTCAGGAGTGAAAACTGTGCAAGTGGTCTCCATGGGCTCCATGGCCAGTTGCTCCATCCTTCTCGAGGTAACTGTAGGCTTTTTCCTGCCCTGTTAATATCGCCCCAAATTGTTTCAAACTATTGGCAATCTAACGCGCCGAAGCCAGCGTCTGGATTTGTAGAACCAGAACTAGGGTCGCCACTTTATAATGGTGTCAGATGTTCGAAATTTTCAGAAAAGTAAGTCTCTTTCCCTAACATACAACATTTACAACAAGCCTGCGAGACCAAAAACTAAGTGCTGGGATTGGAAATGGTTCAGACGTATATGCAGTCTTTCATCCCTATTGTTCCATCTACACATCGAAGGAGCAATGACAGGGACAAACGAAAGATTAAGGAATATAATTCAAGGTGGAAGGGTATCAATGACCAGGTTCGCTGATGACACTGCTGTCCTTAATGAAGATGAAGAAGAATTACAGTACCTGTTGAATCGAATAATAGTGTAATGCCAATAAAGTACTGATTTAGGGTTAACCGAAGAGTGAAGAAATTAATGAGGAGTACCAGAAATGTGTTTGACAGTATAGGTAATAGCAGTATTGATGACCACGAATTAGATGAAGTGATGGAATTACGCTACATTGGAAGAAAAATAACATATTACGGACGAGGAAACTAATGCAGAATGAGCAGACCAGCACAGCCAAAGAGAATTGAACCATTTGAGATGATGTGCTGCAGAAGGAGGCTGATCATTATGTAGTGTGATACGAAAATAAATGAGGACTTCCTGCTGAAAATCGATGATGAAAGGAAGTTACGGGGTACGCTGTGAAGAAAATGGACTGAATGATGAATCATGTGCTCTGATATGAGCTTGCTTTTGTCAGACGAAAATCATTCATCCTGGACTGCGTTAAACATCGTTCCTCCAAAGAAACGCCTTCCGACCTCCGTAGGTATATTCATGGCCCACATTAACTGAGGTTTCCGTTACTGCAGTAAAATGAACAGGACTGAGAAGATATTTTAGTTGTAGAGATGGCCGAGAGTTCAGCGGAGATATTGTAACATAGCTTCCGGGCCATTTTCCGTCTCTTGTCAGTTATGGGTGACCTGAAACTAACAACTCACAACTACACGTTACTGCTACTACAGGAAATTGTATTTGTTTAAGCATTTCCTTGTAATTTAGCAAAGTTATTAATGTAAGACCGAAAGAGGGTCGTCCCATCGTGATGTTCCCTACCAGACCACACTGTTTGTGTCTCTCGCGATTTAAGGAGTGCACAGCTGATACAGCACCGGAGAAGATTTTCCTGTTTTGCCGATGAGGAGTGGGAGCCGTGGCAGCGCAGCACAAGTCGGCCGCCGTGCGGCCGGCGCGGCGCTCCCACTGGGGCGCGCCATTTGTCACGTCTGACTCGCGGCGGCGCAGGCTGGCTTTCTGCGGCACACAGGGCGAGGTTATGACCCGGGACACCACAGCCGGCTAGGTCGCGTACGCCTTACTACACATTTACTGAAGAACAATCATACACTGACCGAAAAAAAACACAATAGAAAGAAACAGACACCGGCAAGGAGCCCCAAATGTAGCCTGTGTAATTTATTAAAGAATAGGAAGCAAGCTAAAAATTTACAGACAGGACAAAAGAGAAATTTTTTGTAGCGAAGGTACTTACGCAAACAGCCGAATACTTAGTTAGAACATAAAACTAGTCTTCGTTGCACAAGACAGTTTTGCTTAAACACCTAGTTCATTTGTGAAAGGTGCATTAGCCTGGCCATTGTGAGGGTGTATTTTGCAGTCGTGGGTATCTTCTGCTCACTGAGTATCAATATTTGACTAAGTTAGGTACCCCTTGCACGATTTAGTACGTTCCTATTTAATTACGTTCGACACCCCGTTTACGATTATGAAAAAAAGTTATGGGGAAGCTCAGTAAAGGTGCAATATATTATGAGTTGAAACTTTATACCCGTCCCAGTGCTTCATGGTCGAATCAGCGTTCTTATCTTTCTTCTTAGCTTATACCTTTTGTGCATTTATTATTGCTTTTAATAGCAATTTACACTTATACCGGCCAAGCGGTTCTAGGCACTACAGTCTGAACCGCGCGACCGCTACGGTCGCTGGTTCGAATCCTGTCTCGGGCATGGATGTGCGTGATGTCCATAGGTATAGTTAGGTTTAAGTAGTTTTAAGTTCTAGGGGACTGATGACCACAGAAGTTAAGTGCCATAGAGCTCAGAGCCATTTGAACCATTTGAACACTTACACCAATCGGTAATTTCTGAAAATTGTCTGATGATGCCTAAAAACGACGAATCGTGTCACATGTGAAGATTGAATAAACCTATCTGGTTGAACAAAGACTTTCTTTTGTTCTAAAAACACGCAGTTCCTTTATTCTCGAAGAAAGCAAAAGATATATTGCTTCAAAGATAACTATTTCTACATATGTCTTAGTGGATGTGAGAAGATAAAAATTAGACAACAAAAAGAAATGGAAACAATAACGTTACGCAAAATTGTTCCCTTGTCTTCCTTGTCTTTCAGGAGACGTTCAGTATAATTCCACATGTGAGAGACTAATTCCACATGTAAGAGACAATCCTGGGGTACACAACCCCTATTAGATTACAGGTTGCCTACCTAACGGCTTGCAGGGGAAAAATAATTGAATTTCAGTATTTCGTACGAAGAGAACCGACTTTAAATATTTATAATGGTTACATAATGTCCTCATTAGAGGTGTGAAAGACGTAACACATTAAGACAAGTATACTGTGTAATTGTCTTAAGGTACCGCAACGCACCGTGCAAAAATTGTCAGAATTTATTCAGTCAGTATTTGAGAATCAGAGCACTCAGTAACTTGCAATGAATTCTGCACATAATTTCAAACCTTTCGAAACTTTTCTTTCTGAGATCCCTCACAAAACGACGAAAGGAAAAAAAATGTTTATTGCCTACTACATTTTCGCCGTTCATGCCGTATCGGGGATTATTTTTTATTTAATAAAAAGTTTTATCATAACACATTTTGCTGACGGCCTCCACACATTGTAGTGATCGTACTTACAAAATTGTATCTCTGTACGACACATACTTCAGGAGTTACGTCGTCATAATAATTGAAACGCTGGAAAAACTATGTTTCGCTTGAAATGGGGCGCAAACACGCAGTATATACCCACCCAGGGTTTGATAACATGCTCATTCAGTGATTGATAATAGAGCATTTGACGACTTCCAGCAAACTTTACACAGAATTACCTCTCGCGTACATGCTTAACGTCATATATTTAACACTTAATTCATTTGTGAAGTATTGAGAAATTTGGAGGTGCTTTAAGAAAAGGGTATTTCCATCTTTTAAAGATTCGCGAGATTGCTAGTTGTTGTCAGATGAACAAAATACAGGCATACGAAATATGAGACGAGCTTTTTGATTGGGTTAAAGAGATTCTTCCACATAGAAGGTAGCGTACTATGGTGAGAAATCCTTAGGCAAAAATCGGTTTCGGGTTTCCATAAAGTTTCTTCTGTGAAACAGTTAGTGTTGTCCATACAATTATACACATGACTCATAGAAAATTAGCAACGTTGGATCACTTAGCGAAATGCAGAAAGGCGCGCTGTGGATCAGCATTTGTTTCCGGGACTGACAGCTGACTCTCGACATAAACAGGTGAATCGTACTGTGCACAAACACGTACAACAACGTATGCTGTTTTCTTACACGATTTCTAAACAACGCTGGAAGTAGTCGCATAGAGCAAATGTGTGGGACCATGTTTATGGAGACATTTAAACTGGAACTGTCACATAAAATTAATCGTAGGAAAGACACATTCCAGACTCAGATTAAGTGAAGCAAATCTCAGAAAATGGAATTCTTTCACGGGGGAGGTAGAAAACCATTTTTCGGTGACTATTGGAGTACTGATCCTCAGATTTGGGTCCTTAACGGGTGGTATTTACAGAGGAAATAGAGAAGACCCTTTTCGTCACGACTTCACTGAAGCGTCACAGGAAGGTTCAATGTATAGCAGTGCAACCCCGAGAAGAGCTACGCACTATGGAGTAGTTTACTGTCAAATGTCTGAGGGCATTTGCTCCTAGAAAAGTCAGCCAATGTGCTGCTTGCTGTTAAATATATTCTGCTAAAAGACCAAGAAGGTAAAATTAGGGAGATTCGAGAGGTGTATAAGGAGCTACCAGATGTTAACGCTCCATGTTTTGTTTTTTTCACTCATTTTTCAGTCTGCTACAGACATTTCTCTTTTCAGTAAAGTTATGTATGGTCACTTACAAAGGAAATAAACATATTTTATGTTCATTTGTTAAATTCTCTATAAAACAGCAGTTTTATGGCTCCAGAAATTTTCCATTTATTTTCACTGCACTTCAGTGAGTTCAGCACACTCCCCGAAACATCGACACTCTCTAGTCATGCTGGCGCAACTCGGAGGGACGAAATTTTATTTTCATTATGGAGCAAAGCACACGTGATACTTTTTCTCTCAGCATCTATAAAATGGCTTCACTCAGGCAAATTATTTACATAGCCCTGACAATGAACTTTGACTCCAGATCTGAGGTGAGCGATTTGACGTAGCCCTTTTCTTTGGAATCACCCACTTTGGTACCAAAAATAGGACATTTCTAAAACAATGCTACCAGACGAAAAGCAGAATGATATTAAAGCATTTTGAGAAGTTTTACTGTCGTTTTATCCAGGCGAAGATCCGATAACTTGAACGATAATCCGAGAAGATTTAATTAACTCACGTACGTTTGTGACTTATAGGGAATAAAATATGTCTTCTTCGAATGGTGAAGCTGTGTGTTTGAGCTTAACTGACATCGTAGGAAGAAAAGCGTTAACGCCACATCCTACGTCACTGGTGCACTACCGTAAAGGTAAAGAACATAATAAATAAATAAACAGTAGTACGTCGTTGAACTACAGGGGAGGCAGCGAATGGGAGCAACGTAATTTTAAGTCCATAGCACAGAATAGTTATAATGAGAGAACAGTGTATTTCATCTCAGCTAATGAAATATAAAGAACTTCATTAACAGCTGATGTTATGTTTATACAGTCAGACAGTGAATTGTAATGAAAACTGTACTTGGTCTTTGTTATGCAACCGCAAAGCCTTCACGAGATTAACAGATTTTAAGATGATGGCCGTGAAACGAAACCGTTAATAAAACGTGCGACTACATTTTATTTGAACCAGTATTTATCAGTGAACTGCATGGTTCTACGCTAAAGTGAAGGTAGTATTTAACGGTTCTTGAAAAACTGTAATTCTCTCTTCCAGTAAGGAGGCAAAATAAAATTTTCCTGTCATTCATTCATAAATGTCTGATGGCTATGGTGGTTTTACTAATATGGTTATCAGACATCTCTGAGTACTGAAAAATGCTGCAGTCAGATCAGATTTAAAAATGCCTGATTTTACTGACCTCACCAGATTTCATGTTATGTCACTCGCACATCTTATTAGGTCTACTTTATGAACTTTTAGCTGGTAACAGCTCCTCATACGCCGAAGAGGACAGTAATAAATTCATTTCCATCCAGTTTCTAGGCAATGAGTCCTAAAGGACTAAAGGCTTCATGATGAATACATGTAAAATCAAGGTACATTTTGTACTAATAACAACCTAAGGAGACATCTTCTGCATACTATGAAAAATGCTGGGGATTCATTCTCAAATTCAGGCATTTACAAAATGCTCTGCACCAGTCGTCCCAGTTACTGTAATGTAAAAACTAATAGAGCAATCTGGGTGAGATACAAATAAAATCCATTGAGAAAGAAATGTAGTAATGTACACAATTCCACCACTGTAGAACATTTGTATATTGCTGGTCATACTCCGAAGGATTTAAAGGATACTGTTATCCTGCACACAGAAGTAAAAGGGGGTAACAGTTGATGGATCACAGGAACGTTTGCCATGATCGATTCTTGCTCTCCTTAATTACGCATCAAGTCTTTGATCTTGCGACTAAGATGATCTGAAGACTTTGAGATGAATATGTCAATGGTATGATGGATAACTCGATTAATGTAGTCCGCCCATTAATGGACGCTGTCGTGGTAATCAAATCCAGCTAGCTGGCGAACAGTACCCAGTTGGCTTCTCTTCAGGTAGTGCTCCATCCAGTGGGCGAATGCGTAGTGGGAAGTGGTCACTGGAATGAAAGTCGTCAGTGACTTCCCACTGAAGAGAGTGGGAAATCAGGAAAGGAGCTCTATGGATAACAGTGAACCAGTAGCAGTCCAGAAATGGGTGGGAACACATGTGTTGGCGATGCACTGCTTGTGAGACGTCATGAGGGCCTGCGAAACCCTACCCAGAGGGCAAGTAGGAGTCGATTCCTACAAGACATGATGGCACTGCAGTTTCTAGGTAGGCAAAATGATTGGGGGAGTCGTTACACAAGATCTGTGAGAGCCTCAGAGATTATTGCATATTTCGAAGTTAAGTACAGTGGACAAACAGTGATCCTTCAACACACATGAATTTCAGTGGCAACTGCTTGCAGACCAGTAGCCAAGGGGAGCAGCGATTTGTTCCCCTTACTGACAAACGTAGCGACCCTCCCTTGACGCTTTCCCCAGTCAGATCATCCGTGCGAAAGAACATAGAGCCCCTTAGTACAAGGGCATCAGATGCTCTAAAACGCATTACCTGCAAAAACAAGCACAGGGGGATTTCCTGTGCTAAGAGTTTCACTTGCTCCACATGTGTCGTGAATCCATTAATGTTCCACTGTAGTGTGGGAGCAGTCCAGCATTTTCATCCTGACTTTTTTCTGTGGAGGAGATCCCACAGTGGGTGGGGACTCAGTCTTGGGGAGAGATGATAGACCCTGTCCAACATCAAGGTCCATCGATTCTGATCTAACGTTCAGTATATGTTGTAGCATCTATTCCACGTCCTTCGGAAGTTAAATGCCTGGAACTGTAACCTAGGCTTGCTACGACACATAAAAATTACGACCAGTGTTTTTTTCACTTGATTACTGCCCTTTTCTGCCAGAGTGGACGTGCTTGGTGTTCTGCCAGTCACAACGGCCATAATTTTTAGTGTTCTTGTTATCTTGTCTAGAGTGATTAACCGTGTCTAAGCCACCAAGTGAACTATCATTAAAAGAAGGTGTTCAGTTTAAGGCGCACCAGACTGAATGACTGCTGCTCAGCGTTCAACAGATGACGAACCTAATGCTACAGCAGGCAGCACCACAGCCTGTTGCTGCACCCAAGTTAATGCCACTTTAATTGCAATGAAGAAGAGTGGTCGGAATGTCGCGCTCAGCTGGAAGCACGCTTCTCCGAGTACAGCATTAAAGGTGTGACACTTATTGTGTTCATTCCGTCCACTGGCGGACTGAACGTCAATCATATTTGTTTCCCGACTCTCATCTGGAAGATACTGATCACGATGAACTCGTTACGAAAATCGACGGACACAGATTCATAATGGTGTGGCGTGATTTCAACTTTCCGTATTCAGGAGCATCCTGAATAGTCATTGAAACAGTTGATTGCTTAACTTATAAGGCCCACAGGATATTGAGACTCAAGTGTATTTGCTGACAAAATTTTAGTGAGGCAATGCAAGCAAAACGTGTCAAATGCACGGATGCGTGTCGCTCTCCTAAAATTTTTAGACCTAGATTTGAAAACATTTCTGTCAATTGCAAAGCCACAAAGTACTTTAGACACAACTGACGTTGATTTTAAGGCTCTGTATTCTTCCCTTGCTCATAGTGCAAAAGGCACTCAGCCTACAATTAATGTTAAAATGAGTAAAAAGAGAGCTTAGGTTAAAAGTAAAGCTAAAACCTTCGATAATGTTGTTCGCCAGGCGTACTTAAAACTAAGTTTCGGAACTCTTGTCCCACATAGTCGTTCTATTCATGATAGGAAAACATGTCGTCGTCATGAAGCAAAGTGCTACACATGTGGCAAGCAAAGCCCTATCCAGAACGTCTGTTTACAGAGCCGCCAGGCGCGGCGTCGGTCTACAGGGAGCTACGCAGTGGCCATCACCATGTCCATATGCCTAGGCAGTGTGGCAGGCGCAAAGTCTTGCTTTTCCACTTGGTGGACACCTTCTGCTGTCGTGAAAAGACAGAAGAACAAACTTTTTGTCCAATGAAGAGTTAAATTTCAATTGGACACAGGTACATCTGTTTCCCTAATCAGTAATGACACCAATGTTATGTTCCGAAGCCCACAGCTAGAAGAACCTACTACTACTTTGTGTGCTTATAATGTACACGAAATAACAGTTCTTGGCATGAACAGTTTGCCGCCAACCTTTCATGAAGTTACAAAGTGTATTTCATTCCACTGACTCTGTTCTAGAAACAGTCCGACCATTTTTGACGTAGACTTGTTTGATTTGTTCAGACCTAGCCATATGTTGGCGCTTATTTCTCATCTTTGTAAAAGTTTAGCGCCCAACCTGCTCTTTCGTTCCTAAAAATTAAAGAAAACGATGTATGCAAAATTTTACCTGAATAGAGCAACTCCAAGACGACGCTCATCAACGATGAAGTTTCCAATTATTTGTGTGTGAACTTTCTATCACAATTTTTCATTGTTATTATTAATATTACTATTATTATCATTATTATATCAAATAAAGTCTCATTATTGGACTCATCATTGTCTTAAATGGCTCTGAGCGCTATGGGACTTAACATCTGAGGTCATCAGTCCCTGGTTTTTTCGCGACGATGTTGCAGCTTGTGAAATGAGTGGAAGTTCTAAAAAATCACTAAGACAAGTACTCAAATGTGGTCCAAAACACTGACGACCTTTAAATGAAACGACACAGTTCACATTTAGTACTGGCTTGTATAAATCAGTCGGATAAAAAACTGCACTACAACTGTTCACTTAGTTCAGTCAGTACCAACAGATCTCTCCTGTCAACCGCGGCACAGAGAGTCAAAATATTTTATTAACTTGAGTTACAAATATAACTTGTAAGTTTTTGGACATAGATAAGACTTGGGATTCACAGTTCCGGTCCACTAGGCTGAGTGCAGAGTGCTGACTTTCAGTGACAGCAGAGAATTTAAAGCTTGGTGCATGAAAAAATTGTTTTTTAGAAATTTACAGCCATTTGAAAAACTCCTACGTTACATTTGGCAGAAGCGCAGTTATAGCTTAGTTTACGAGAAATGTAATAATCCAGAAACTGAGAAATATTTCTGAAATCAGTTTATCTACGTATTGCAAATACTTTATGAATACAAACGCCATAATGAAAATTACCGTAAATTACACAAAATTTTTAATTAATTACTGAAACAATACAGTATTACATATGGTGCATAAAAGCAGGTTAACAAAATTAACGTCGCGAAGAATATTAATTAACAATTACTGTGGCAAAACAAGTAATGTTAATTTGGCTATTTGTGGGCATTAATTGCTTAGTTTCACTAAATTTGCAATACGCTACTTGAAAGTTGACTACCAGACTTTGTACCTAGTCTCCATGCCCAAAAATACCCACCGGCTAACAATGTTTTACTTCTCACGTGATGTGCTAGAATTTTCAGTTACTTGTAATTGATAAGTAACTGGATTCCCAGTAAAATGAAGTAGAACGCCGGAATCAGCATTTCAAAAGATATAATATCGGATTACCGAAAAGAGGAGTAGTTAGACTGTCGTATGTTTGTTGAACTGTGATTCTTGGGTTTCAGTGAGGTGACTGAAGCACAGCGGAATAGAATATACTATACACACTGCACAATGGCAACGTGTGAACATGATAAGCTACTTTTAGTGTGTCCGTACAAAATATCAAAAGCCAGATTGGTCTAATTCTCCAGATATTTGTCACGAGTTGCTCCATTCCGTTGTGCTTCAGTCGCAACATCAAAACTCAATATTTTCGGCTGAGTTACGAATAAAGAAAACAACGTATCACAGCGCAATAACACTGCAACCCGTAAGTATTACATGCATTAACGTACATTGTTCCAAGAGTACGTTTAGCTCGTCGTCGATTAACACGATGTGTACGACTGTTGTTAACCTGTTAGTCACAGCCCGCCTCCCTAGCAGCGTGGCGGGCGCTCGAGATTGCCACCCAGCGAGCCCAATCTAAATTCCCAGGAGGGTTGGACATTTCACCAGCTCGTGGACTGTTTAATCATCATCATCGATGTGCAAGTTGGTGAAGTAGGGTCAGTTAAAAAGACTTGCACCAGATGCCTGCTCAACGCCAGATGGATCTCACGGCCAATAATACCATACTATCACAACACTTCATTTCTGTCTCAATCACACATGCCTATTACATGGTACTGCTGCTACAGTGAAGTGTGATTCAGTAGTTTAAAGATCTGTTAATCGCCAAACATTCACCGAACACAAAATTAGTGTTTTACAGGTAAAGAAGCCTCATCTGTGAACTTGAAAATATTTTGTATTCGGTTTTAACTATTCGAGCTGGGAAAATTCCCCTGTAAGATAGTCTCTAGTTTCACGGAAGTACCTAAAGCAAATGCTTGTCTATCCCCGTGGACCCGATCGAACACGGTCACATGGGTGCAGAATTTTTGTTTTTCTCCCCGACTGAGTCTCCTACCTTGCAAACGACGTGCAACGACTGCGCTCGTCCTGTGTTACGTGTTTCTCTTTGCTATTTTTCCACAATGCGCCAGTACATTGCGTCACAAATTATTGAGTTTTATCAAGACAAAAGTACCACGCAGTTGCTGGTTACACGCCAATAGTTGCTCCAAACCGAAATGTTTCGCCGACGCTGCTTGGTATGGCTGCTTGGAAAAGTGTACATAATTTTGTACTATCCAATGACGAATTAACTGGCGTTGAATCGATTTGTGGAAATAAAGGAAACAGATCTGACGACAAAGGAAATTTATGACAGAACGCGAGCAAAAGAAGCTGTCGGTTGACAGGACACATCTCTAGGCGTCGAGCAGTAATCAGTTTGCTAATGTAGGGTTGTGTGGATGGAAAAATTATTGAAGATACCAGGGCTTGAATAAAGTAAACAGGTTCAGATTGATGTAGGCTGCGGCAGTTATTCACAAATGAAGAGGCTTGGACATAATACGCAACAGTGACGAGCTGCATCGAATCAGTCTTCAAATTGAATTCCTCAACAATAACAACACTATGAGCTGTTGTGAGTAAGGCACGTCTTTGCATAGTGATTTTTAGCTAAATTTGTACTAATACGATTGTGGAGTTAGGTGTTCACCTTGTAACTTTAACAATTAACATAGACAGTCGTTTGCTCACTTTGTCACTGCTTTTCTACGTTTCTACGGCGGCGTTGCGACGAGCATTACGTTTGTTATATACCGGTCTAACAGACGATCAGATTAGTTCCCTCTTAGATGATTCTGATGCAAGTGGCATTTGTGAAGATAACACTACAGAACCCTATACATTTTTCCTTCATTTTCTTTTACTTATTTTCATGATTCATCTAAAGCGTTGTTTGAGAATAAGTTCTGTAAATTTATTTCCTTGGAGAATTATGTTTCTGTTTACGTGATGCAGTTCCATGAAAGTGATTGTGATTTTTATTTGTTTTGATGCTGTATGTTTTCTCGTGGATTACGTAAAACGTTGTTTCAATTGCCTTTTCTTAAATAGAATAACATTTAGTTGTAATTTTGTATGATACTAAATTAATGTAGTTAGAATTTTTGAAAGTATTATGTGATCCAAGACCCATGAGTCGTGTAGAACGACATAGATTCGTCGACACAGGAAAGCACCAACAAAGGGGTCTGGAGGGAGAAGAAGAGACGGAGATGACGTGTCGCGCGTGTACTGCTGGTACACAGTCTCTTCATGGCCGCTGAAAAATATCAGTGTTCGAACTGTGTTAAATATTGTTATTTCGATTGGCACCACGATTAGAGAACTGGTAACTTTATGTGTCACGTTGCTCTTTAGTCGGAACTGCAGTTACACGCATTAAACTTGGAACTGTGATGTGTGGAATGGTAAAATGTGTGCACGACGTAAAGATCCTGTTTTCGGTTGTAGACAACACAAACAGTTTAGTGCTTACCAAGGACTGTGAAGTGAAACAGAAAACATAGTAACGCGTTTTTGTGTCATATATTGATACAAAGAAATTTAATGTGAATGCATGGTGTGCTGACAGTCCCGTGACTAGAGTGATTTTGTAGGCAACTGTGCACGGCAGGAATTGTTTAGTGTAACCTGGGGACTAATGGCTCACCGTACAAATAACTTGATTTATTTTCGTAGTGGGGACACGTCCACTCTGAAACGTGCCACGCTAGGATCTAATAGTGATGCATAAATCTGTAAACTGTGACTAAGCTGTGTAACAGAGAATATGACGTGACGTTGTCCTAATCAGTGACATAAAAGTCAGTATGCAATAACAACTGTAACTTTTGCTCATCATTAGTCTAACGCAGGCTCATGCGCGGCCTCGAGACAGTGTAGTTCAAAGCCCCGACCGCGACCGTGTGTCGCTAGTGTCGCCTTAGGAGCAAGAGAGAGAGAGAGAGAGAGAGAGAGAGAGAGAGAGAGAGGTGCAGAGCGAGTGAGACCGCACAGCACTGCTCTGCGCTGGACTGTCCCGCGGTCAAAAATGATTCAAATGGCTCTGAGCACTATGGGACTCAACATCTGAGGTCATCAGTCCCCTAGAACTTAGAACTACTTAAACCTAACTAACCTAAGGACATCACACCATGCCCAGTCATCACGAGGCAGAGAAAATCCCTGACCCCGCCGGGAATCGAACCCGGGAACCAGGGCGTGGGAAGCGAGAACGGTACCGCACGACCACGAGCTGCGGACTGTGCCGCGGTCAGATCTAACTTAAACAAATTATTCTATTTTAGAATTAATTTTATGTAGGGGATATAGTCTCATTCTTACTGTTAGTACTTACAAGTAAGTATTTTTTGTTATACTTCGTGCTACAATTTTTTGTATCCGTTTTCAGTTTAGAATTCGGATCCTTAGTTTGCTGTTACTAAGGATCCGAATTCTAAACTGAAAACGGATACAAAAAATTGTAGCACGAAGTATAACAAAAAATACTTACTTGTAACTACTAACAGTAAGAATGAGTCTATATCCCCTACATAAAATTAATTCTTAGTTTGCTGTTCCCCACATTAACCATGCAACTTGCCGTTGGGGGGAGGCTTCCGTGCCTCAGCTATAGAGATAGCCGTACTGTAGGTGCAACCACAACGGAGGGGTATCTGTGGAGAGGCCAGGCAAACGTGTGCATCCTGAAGAGGGGCAGCAGCATTTTCAGTAGTTGCAGGGGCAACAGTCTGGATGATTGACTGATCTGGCCTTGTAACAATAAACAAAACGGCCTTGCTGTGCTGGTACTGTGAACGGCTGGAAGGAAGGGGAAACTACAGCCGTAATTTTCCCCGAGGGCATGCACGTTTACTGTATTATTAAATGATGATGGCGTCCTCTTGGATAAGATATTCCGGAGGTAAAATAGTCCCCCATTCGGATCTCCGGGAGGGGACTACTCAAGAGGATGTAGTTAGTAGGAGAAAGAAAACTGGCGTTCTACGGATCGGAGCGTGGAATGTCAGATCCCTTAATCGGGCAGGTAGGTCAGAAACTTTAAAAAGGGAAATGGATAGTTTAAAGTTAGATATAGTGGGAATTAGTGAAGTTCGGTAGCAGGAGGAACAAGACTTCTGGTCAGGTGACTACAGGGTTATAAACACAAAATCAAATCGGGGTAATGCAGGAGTAGGTTTAATAATGAATAGAAAATTGGAATGTGGGTAAGCTACTACAAACAACATAGTGAACGCATTATTGTGGCCAAGATAGATACGAACCCAGACCTACTACAGTAGTACAAGATTATATGCCAACTAGCTCTGCAGATGACGAAGAAATTGAAGAAATGTATGATGAAATAAAAGAAATTATTCAGATAGTGAAGGGTGACCAAAATTTAATAGTCATGGGTGACTGGAATTAGGTAGTAGGAAAAGGGAGAGAAGGAAACGTAGTAGGTGAATACGGACTGGGGCAAAGAAATGAAAGAGGAAGCCGCCTGGTAGAATTTTGCACAGAGCACAACTTAATCATAGGTAATACTTGGTTCAAGAATCATAAAAGTTGGCTGTATACATGGAAGAACCCTGGAGATACTAAAAGGTATCAGATAGATTATATAATGGTAAGACAGAGATTTAGGAACCAGGTTTTAAATTGTAAGACATTTCCAGGGGCAGATGTGGACTCTGAAAGAAATACAGTAGAAGAAGAATGGGTAGCTCTAAGGGATAAAGTAGTGAAGGCAGCAGAGGAAGAAGTAGGTAAAAAGACAAGGGCTAGTAGAAATACTTGGGTAACAGAAGAAATATTGAATGTAACTGATGAAAGGAGAAAATATAAAAATGTAAAAATGCAGCAAATGAAGCAGGCAAAAAGGAATACAGACGTCTCAGTAATGAGATCGACAGTAAGTGCAAAATGGCTATCCACGGATGGCTAGAGGACAAATGTAAGGATGTAGAGGCTTATCTCACTACGGATAAGATAGATACTGCCTACAGGAAATTAAAGAGACCTTTGGTGAAAAGAGGACCACTTGTATGAATATTAAGAGCTCAGATGGAAACCCAGTTCTAAGCAAAGAAGGGAAAGCAGAAAGGTGGAAGGAGTATGTATTTAGAGGGTCTATACAAGGGCAATGTACTTGAGGACAATAATATGGAAATGGAAGAGGATGTAGATGAAGATGAAATGGGAGATACAATACTGCGTGAAGAGTTTGACAGAGCACTGAAACACCTGAGTCGAAACAAGGCCCCCGCAGTGGACAACATTCCATTGGGACTACTGACGGCCTTGGGAGAGCCAGTCCTGACAAAACTGTACCATCTGGTGAGCAAGACGTATGAAACAGGCGAAATACCCTCAGACTTCCAGAAGAATATAATAATTCCAATCCCAAAGAAAGCAGGTGTTGACAGATGTGAAAATTACCGAACTATCAGTTTAATAAGTCACAACTGCAAAATACTAAGACGAATTCTTTACAGACGATTGGAAAAACTAGTAGAAGCCGACCTCGGGGAAGATCAGTTTGGATTCCGTAGAAATGTTGGAACACGTGAGGCAATACTGACCCTACGACTTATCTTAGAAGCTAGATTAAGGAAGGGCAAACCTACGTTTCTAGCATTTGTAGACTTAGAGAAAGCTTTCGACAATGTTGACTGGAATACTCTCTTTCAAATTCTGAAGGTGTCAGCGGTAATATACAGGGAGCGAAAGGCTATTTACAATTTGTACAGAAACCAGATGGCAGTCATAAGAGTCGAGGGGCATGAAAGGGAAACAGTGGTTGGGAAGGGAGTGAGACAGGGTTCTAGCCTGTCCTCGATGTTATTCAATCTGTATATTGAGCAAGCAGTGAAGGAAACAAAAGAAAATTTCGGAGTAGGTATTAAAGTCCATGGAGAAGAAATAAAAACTTTGATGACATTGTAATTTTATCAGAGACAGCAAAGGACTTGGAAGAGTAGTTGAACGGAATGGATAGTGTCTTGAAAGGAGGATATAAGATGATCATCAACAAAAGCAAAACTTGGATAATGGAATGTAGTCGAATTAAGTCGGGTGATGCTGAGGGAATTAGATTAGGAAGTGAGACACTTAAAGTAGTAAAGGAGTTTTCCTATTTCGGGAGAAAAATAACTGATGATGGTCGAAGTAGAGAGGATATAAAATGTAGACTGGCAATGGCAAGGAAAGCGCTTCTGAAGAAGAGAAATTTGTTAATATCGAGTATAGATTTAAGTGTCAGGAAGTCGTTTCTGAAAGTATTTGTATGGAGTGTAGCCTAGTATGGAAGTGAATCATGGATGATAAATAGTTTGGACAAGAAGAGAATAGAAACTTTCGAAATGTGGTGCTACAGAAGAATGCTGAAGTTTCGATAGGTAGATCACATAACTAATGGGGAAGTATTGAATCGGATTGGGGAGAAGTGAAGTTTGTGACACAACAGAAGAAGTGATCGTTGGGTAGTACATGTTCTGAGGCATCAAGGGATCACCAATTTCGTATTGGAGGGCAGCGTGGAGGTTAAAAATCGTAGAGGCAGACCAAGAGATGACTACACTAAGCAGATTCAGAAGGATGTAGGTTGCAGTAGGTACTGGGAGATGAAGTAGCTTGCACAGGATAGAGTAGCATGGAGAGCTGCATCAAACCCTTCTCAGGACTGAAGACCACAACAACAACAGTTTGCTGTTTTGAACGTAATAATTTTAACTGACCATGTTTGAAAACTTATTAAAATTGAATTAAAGTTATAAAGCTCTTAAACTCTTACAGTCAACATTGATAAAGAACGCTATTAACATTTTACACGTTTTTTCTTTTTCGAGGAAACGATTTTGTTTAGGCTTGGTACAATATTCCGTGAGATTGCTAACCTCAAATAATTGGTCAAATTTTTATCACCAAAAAAATGAACGGTTCTTAGTCTGAGCAAGCTTTAAAAGAGAGAAAAATCGTTCACAGATATACGTCGAACCAAACATTGTTAGAACTTTGGCCGTGTGCTTGTGCAAAAGAGGATATTTCTCTCGTAGAAGACGGCTGTAAAAGTCTACCAAAGTTTTACACACAAGAAAGCGGTCTTTCAGCGGATATGGCACTGTAGGTCAATCAGCTCTAGTTGAAGCACTTGTGAGACGTCCTCTGCCCGAAGGGAAAACGGGCGGACAAATATATCTGCCGGCTGGCTTGAGGACGGTCCGCACGGCCAGCTTAGCGGCACGGCTCGGCGACTGCACCAACATGCGAATTCGCCCGGGGCGCTGGCCGTGGGCGATCGCGGGCGCTACTGCCCCAGGGGCACAGTTTGCATGAGTCTGGTCTAACGTAATTGTAAATTTTCTTATTGTGATTTTTTTCATGTTTCTTTTTGATAACATTCATCACAACAGTTAAAATTTGGTTTCCTTTATTAACTTATTTCTTACCATAATCTTAGCAGTTTTGCAAAACCCATTAAGTTGGAACACACTCTCACTGTTGCAGACAATGGCTATTATTTTAATGCGATAAAAGTGAAACAGATTTTTTCAGTTTCTTACGCTTTTCAGTTGCTAGTGCTTCCTTGTTTATCCAGTTTGTAAGTGTTTACTCACATTTGCATGTTTTACTGTTTTGCACCTAACATCACGTGGATTATAGTGGCTTACTTGTGCCTTTGCATCCAGGAACAATCATGTCTGTATAGATATAAGTGGCTTTTATTCCCAATGGCTGAAATATGCACTGTCGCCCATAAGAAAGGGCCACTTCATTTCATATGGTCTGTATGGTCTAATCACCGACATGGGTCATTTCGCTTCCGTCTGCTCGTGAGTAGACTCGACACAGACACTGTTTGGTGTTTCTCAGTAGCTATCCCACTGTTCTCCCTACCGAGTACACTTATTAGTGCAACTCTCTAGTGCTTTGCAGTGAGAAACCATCACAGCATTCCTTAAACCCAAACTTCATAGAGTATTCTCTTGCGCTTCTCAGGAAGAGCTGCTATCCCCCTTGACCTTTTCCTTACTTCCTAGACCTTGTCAGCTTTCTGTGTGCCATGGTGTGTCAGTAACGATGTTGCCGTAATGGGTGCCCCAGACTTAATTCCGATGATGATACTACTGATTTATAGAGATTATTTCAGTTCATTTTATTGTTTTTTGTGTTCTTATACTTGTTTTAGCAGCAATTTGACGACTGTATTCTTCTTGCTCTGTTTCAAATGGGAGGATACTGTCATCCCTGATGAGAGACATTGCGCCTGTGATTCTGATGAGGCTTCTTGCCATTCCAGAGAACGGCAGCAGAATAAATCCCAAATTATGTGAATATAAGTACCAATTTCTCTTTCCCACTCTTCTCTCTCTATCTCTCTCTCTCTCTTTCTGTGTATGCGTTCACGCGCGCGCGCCCTCGTGTGTGTGTGTGTGTGTGTGTGTGTGTGTGTGTGAGTAGTGTGTGTGAGCCTTGCGTGGTTCGTGTTCGGGCCATCTCTCTCTTTTTACATTCTGTTTTTACTGTACTGCCACCTCATTTTGTTAATTACTGGTGTTACTGAGTTGCTGCCTTGCCCGCCCGTTAGTGGCAGCAGCAGCGCTTATCGATATATGCCCTGCCGTATTATCTCTGCTGGACTGCTATTACTTCCCGGTTGTCGTGTGTTGGAACTGGAGTTGGTATCTGGCAGTGATTCGCAACGCGCCCGAAGTGGATTTCGCACCTGGCAGTCGGATAGTTGGGACGCGGTAGGAGTCGGTCGGGTTGGAGCGGCAATGAGGTTAGGATAGCATGACTCGCCCGACCGTTGCACACGTGGTTTAAATACGGATGGTCTTGGTTGATCACCGGTTGGTCGTCTTACCGGACGACATGACTGCTCGCCGATCGTTTATGGGTTGGATATGTGTGTGCCTCAACTCGCCGTTCGTCCTCGTCACTGCACAGTCACTGCTTTTACCACTGGTCGCGTTTTTCGTCCAAGTGTTTGTGATATTGTGTGTGGCTTGTGATGTCGACTGCCCATTTATTTTAATGCTGTTTCCGTGCTGATGTGTAGCAGTTGGTCGGTTGGCGCAGTCGTGAAGCAGCACCAGCGGGGCATGCAGCGTCAGGAAAATGCGGATAGCCGTCACTTGCCCGACGATTGCCGACACACAAGTTTGGCGTGGGAACGACTTTGGTTGACCGTCGGTCGGTCGTCGTGTTAGACGTCGTGTATTCGGTCAGCGATTGCTGATGTGTTGTCTGTGTGCGCCGACTCGTGGTTCGTCCTTCAGCCGCTTTAAAATTAAGTTTACTTACTTGTCAAGCGCTAGATTGTTTGGGCCTTCTACTTCATTAAATAAAGATAAAGCCATGGGCCTTCTGCCTTTAAAGGTTATTTTAGTTGCGTTTTAAGTCATGGGTCTTGAGCCGTTTTGAAATTAATACACTCCTGGAAATGGAAAAAAGAACACATTGACACTGGTGTGTCGACCCACCATACTTGCTCCGGACACTGCGAGAGGGCTGTACAAGCAATGATCACACGCACGGCCCAGCGGACACACCAGGAACTGCGGTGTAGGCCGTCGAATGGCGCTAGCTGCGCAGCATTTGTGAACCGCCGCCGTCATTGTCAGTCAGTTTGCCGTGGCATACGGAGCTCCATCGCAGTCTTTAACACTGGTAGCATGCCGCGACAGCGTGGACGTGAACCGTATGTGCAGTTGACGGACTTTGAGCGAGGGCGTATAGTGGGCATGCGGGAGGAGGGTGGACGTACCGCCGAATTGCTCAACACGTGGGGCCTGAGGTCTCCACAGTACATCGATGTTTTCGCCAGTGGTCGGCGGAAGGTGCACGTGCCCGTCGACCTGGGACCGGACCGAAGCGACGCACGGATGCACGCCAAGACCGTAGGATCCTACGCAGTGCCGTAGGGGACCGCACCGCCACTTCCCAGGAAATTAGGGACACTGTGGCTCCTGGGGTATCGGCGAGGACCATTCGCAACCGTCTCCATGAAGCTGGGCTACGGTCCCGCACATCGTTAGGCCGTCATCCGGTCACGCCCCAACATCGTGCAGCCCGCCTCTAGTGGTGTCGCGACAGGCGTGAATGGAGGGACGAATGGAGACGTGTCGTCTTCAGCGATGAGAGTCGCTTCTGCCTTGGTGCCAATGATGGTCGTATGCGTGTTTGGCGGCGTGCAGGTGAGCGCCACAATCAGGACTGCATACGACCGAGGCACACAGGGCCAACACCCGGCATCATGGTGTGCGGAGCGATCTCCTACACTGGCCGTACACCTCTGGTGATCGTCGAGGGGACACTGAATAGTGCACGGTACATCCAAACCGTCATCGAACCCATCGTTCTACCATTCCTAGACCGGCAAGGGAACTTGCTGTTCCAACAGGACAATGCACGTCCGCATGTATCCCGTGCCACCCAACGTTCTCTAGAAGGTGTAAGTCAACTACCCTGGCCAGCAAGATCTCCGGATCTGTCCCCCAATGAGCATGTTTGGGACTGGATGAAGCGTCGTCTCACGCGGTCTGCACGTCCAGCACGAACGCTGGTCCAACTGAGGCGCCAGGTGGAAATGGCATGGCAAACCGTTCCACAGGACTAAATCCAGCATCTCTACGATCGTCTCTATGGGAAAATAGCAGCCTGCATTGCTGCGAAAGGTGGATATACACTGTACTCTTGCCGACATTGTGCATGCTCTGTTGCCTGTGTCTATGTGCCTGTGGTTCTGTCAGTGTGTTCATGTGATGTATCTGACCCCAGGAATGTGTCAATAAAGTTTCCCATTCCTGGGACAATGAATTCACGGTGTTCTTATTTCAATTTCCAGGAGTGTATTTCTTACTTTGACAAGTGTTACATTGCTTTGTTGTTTAAATTTATTTTACTTTGAGTTTTAAGTAATGGGGCTTACAGCCGTTTTAAATTAAAGTTATTGATTTTCGAGCTTCAGACTGTTTGGGCCTTCAGCCTAACTGAAAATAACACTTTCTGCTGTGTTTTTTTTTAAATTTAATTTTACCTTGAGTCTTAAATCATGGGACATCATCCGTCTTTACATTAAACGTGTTTGCTTTTCAAGTGTTAGATTTGTTGGGACCTCAGCCAAGTTGTAAAACTTATTTACTTGAGGCCTTCTGCCTTCTAAATATTCTTTTTTCGTTATGAATCTTAAGTAAATGGCTTTTACCTGTTTTTAAGTGGTTGTGTCCTTAAGGCATAACATAATGTAGCCTATTCAGCCGATGACTAAGTTCAAAAATTTGTGCT
Source organism: Schistocerca gregaria (assembly GCF_023897955.1). Classification (NCBI taxonomy): domain Eukaryota; kingdom Metazoa; phylum Arthropoda; class Insecta; order Orthoptera; family Acrididae; genus Schistocerca; species Schistocerca gregaria. The sequence goes on along the minus strand of NC_064922.1, from coordinate 88,555,296 downwards.
GTAATGTTTGGTCAAATAATAAATTTAAATGTATTCGAGTGTAGCTGACAGCCGCTCATTTTGGCCCCTTTCCACAATTCCAAGTACCTGTCATGTCCTCCGGGTTTAGCAGGGCATTTCAGTGAGTATGTGTATGTGCATTGAATTTAATTGATGAAAAGAGAAAACATAAAAATGCAGTAAATGAGGCAGCCAAAAAAGGATTACAAACGTCTCAAAAATGAGATCGACAGGAAGTGCAAAATGGCTAACCACGGATGGCTAGAGGACAAATGTAAGGATGTAGAGGCGTATCTCACTAGGGGTAAGATAGATACTGTCTACAGGGAAATTAAAGAGACCTTTGGAGAAAAGAGAACCACTCGTATAAATATCAAGAGCTCAGGTGGAAACATAGTTCTAAGCAAAGAAGGGACAGCAAAAGGTGGAAGGAGTATATAGAGGGTGATGTACTTGAGGACAGTATTACGGAAATGGAAATGAAAGAGAATATAGATGAAGATGAAATGAGAGATATGATACTGAGGGAAGAGTTTGACAGAGCACTGAAAGACTTGAGTCGAAACAAGGCCCCCGGAGTAGACAACATTCCATTGGAACTACTAACGGCCTTGGGAGAGCCAGTCCGGACAAACCTCTACCATCTGGTGAGCAAGATGTATGAGACAAGCGAAATACCCTCAGACTTCAAGAAAAATGTAATAATTCCAATACCATAGAAAGCAGGTGTTGACAGATGTGAAAATTACCCAACTATCAGTTTAATAAGTCACGACTGCAAAATACTAACGCGAATTCTTTACAGACGAGTGGAAAAAACGAGTAGAAGCCGACTTCGGGGAAGAACAGTTCTGATTCCGTAGCAATGCTAGAAAACGTGAGGCAATACTGACCCTACGACCTACCTTAGAAGCTAGATTAAGGAAAGGGAACCCTACATTTCTAGCATTTGTAGACTTAGAGAAAGCTTTTGACAATGTTGAGTGGAATACTCTATTTAAAATTCTGAAGGTGGCTGGGGTGAAATACAGGGACCGAAAAGCTATTTACAATTTGTAGAGAAACCAGATGACAGTTACATGAGGGACATGACAGGGGAATACTGGTTGGGAAGGGAGTGAGACAAGATTGTAACCTCTCCCCAATGTTATTCAATCTGTATATTAAACAAGCAGTGAAGGAAACAAAAGGAAAATTCGGAGTAGGTATTAAAATCCAGGGAGAAGGGAATAAAAACTTTGAGGTTCGCCGATGACATTGCAATTCTTTCACAGACAGCAAAGGACCTGGAAGAGCAGTTGAACGGAATGGACAGTGACTTGGAAGGAGGATACAAGATGAACATCAACAAAAGCAAAACTTGGATAATGGAATGTAATCGAATTAAGTCGGGTGATGCTGAGGAAGTTAAATTAGGGAATGAGACACTTAAAGTAGTAAATGAGATTTGCTACTTGGGGAGCAAAATAACTGATGATGGTCGAAGTAGAGAGGATATAAAATGTAGACTGGCAATGGAAGGAAAGCAATTATGAAGGTGAGAAATTTATTAACATCGAGTATAGATTTAAGGTCAGGAAATCGTTTCTGAAAGTATTTGTATGGAGTGTAGCCATGTATGGAAGTGAATCATGGACGATAAATATTTCGGACAGGATGAGAATAGAAGCTTTCGAAATGTGGTGTTACAGAAGAATGCTGAAGATCAGATGGGTAGATCACATAACTAATGAGGAGGTATTGAATAGAATACGGGAGAAGAGGAGTTTGTGGCACAACTTGACTAGAAGAACGGACCAGTTGGTAGGAAATGTTCTGAGGCATCAAGTGATCACCAATTTAGTATTGGAGGGCAGCGTGGAGGGTAAAATTCGTAGAGGGAGACCAAGAGATGAATACATTACGCAGATTCAGAAGGATGTAGGTTGCAGTAGGTACTAGGAGATGAAGAAGATTGCACAGGATAGAGTAGCACGGAGAGCTGCATCAAACCAGTCTCAGGACTGAATACAACAACACGTGTATGGATGCGAATTTTTCTTCACCTGTTGCTGCCATTCAAACTTATTTTCCATCGACGTATACTGTATACATGAAAAATTATAGCAAATAAATGATAAAAAAAATTGAAATACTGTATACAGACAGAACGTGTAAACTGTGTATAGAATGGTTAAAGGTTTTTAAGTTTTTCTAGTTCTAAAGTAATGTAGGAGACAATCATAAATCATTAGAAAAAATTATTTTCTAAATAAAAGAAAAAAGAAGGCTGTGTGTAAACGTATCAGCAACAAAAATTGTAAATTATTGTTTATAAGAGAAAAATAACTTCATAAAACGAACCAATGTACATAACAAATACCTTTGTAAGTTAAAAATTGTTAACAAACAACAAAAAGTCGTTGAAAATGAACAAAAAATTGTAAATTAATGTGTATAAGAGAAAAATAAGTTCATAAAATGAAACAATGTACATAACAAATACCTTTATAAATAGAAAAATTGTTAACAAACAACAAAAAAATTTTCTAAATCATGTGTTGCAGGAAAAGGAGTCGTTGATAATAGAGCAGTAGCTAGTTTGTTATATCATTGTTCTTATTTCCAAACCCTATAGCTATAGAATTATTATTTATACCACAACTGAATCTCTCGCCATGGTCTCAAATGAAGTGGTCTGTGCCATTGAGCTAGTTGTAAATAGAGATGAGTGGCAGAGGGAACTCGAATTTTAGTGGTCAATGGTAGGTGAGGAGTTTCCCGCCATTTTAAATAGCTCCCATTTGTGCAGGGGTTTCCACCGATTTTAAATCATGTGACCAGTATTGAGTAATGTCACTATCTAGTGTCCTTGCCTAATGTGAGTGGGTAGAATGGAGTGATAAGCGACTACATCCCCCATAGCACTGAATATAACTCACACAATTGCCTAAGTTGCATAGGTAGGACAGGGCTTTCTATGGGTGGTCTTGACCAAGTAATGCTGATTCTCCAGGGAAGGGAATTGGGTTGGGCCTTGAATGAAAGTTGCTCAAGTGTGTATCCTTACACTGAATGTGTAACCTGATACTCCAGCTCAAAGACATCTGGAAACAGCCCAGCTTTTCTATTGACGATGTTTGAAATGAAATATATATTTCACAGGAAATTGTGTGATGAGACAAGGCAACACCTTCTAGGTGACATTGAAGAGGGATCCCTTATAAGATGGAATAGAGAGATGGCTAGCAAGATATAAGGAGAGAGAGATAGAGAGAGAGAGGGAGAATGAGAGGGAGAGAGAGAGATGACAGACAGAGCACTTGAGATGTGGCCAATTGAGGAACAATAAGATCAACAGTAGAAGCACAAGGTGCTTGCTAGCTTTGCAACTTTTACCATAATTCAGTGAATGTACTTTGTTGCCGGTGCTTTGTACATTCTTAAATCCTGGTTCTGGTGCTTAAATTTACCTGCGTTCATAAAGAGTTCAGTCTCTGACAGCAAAGCTCCGTCCCTTATTATCGTTCAGGTATCTCAACAGAGGCGAGTTCTCAATATAAACGATACCTGAAACCATCAAAGAACAGGGTACATTGGCACCATGTGATGTGGCACTGCAGTCCATTTAGCGGCCGTAAGTAGAAACTAAACTTATAAAAGCGTGTTTTCCCATTCTGATTCATATTTACCATCCTATCTGAAGGCGTGTTCCGTTAAGAATTCTTCTGATTATTTGTACGGACAAGTGATTATATAGACAGATTAGGTCCACGATGTTTATAACAGTGCACTGTGCAGCATTTTCTTTACAAGTCTACTTCGTGAAACACTTCCGCGGAGAACGGCCCATTGCTCTCCTAAAAAGAAAACAGTGTCGCAGTTTGTTACAGGTTGTTAATTTCCTCTTACGGCACACTCATTGCGTGGCTTATCTTTAACAGCATCCTCTCCCATTCCATTAAATTTTTTTTCGTTTTCTTTCCGTTTCCTCGGCCGCGATGTAGATACCAGTAGAGTAGCTGCCACCAGTAAAATTGAAGTTGTATTTCCCTGTCCTACGAACTAACATCTGACTCTGTTGTGCTAGGGTTTTCAGGGAGCTCCAAAATATCCAAAATATTGCCTAAATTTCGTATTTTGTAGCAAACGTAATATTCCTTTCAGCTATAATACTCAAAAATTGGTCCAAATGGCTCTGAGCACTATGGGACTTCTACATCTAAGTCTGCATCTAAATACATACTCCGCAATCCACCATACGGTGCGTGGTAGAGGGTACCTCGTACTACAACTAGCATCTCCCTGTTCCACTCCCAAACAGAACAAGGGAAAAATGACTGCCTATTTGCCTCTGTACGAGTCCTAATCGCTCTTCTCTTTGTGGTCTTTCCGCGAAATATAAGTTGGCGGCAGTAAAATTGTACTGCAGTCAGACTCAAATGCTGGTTCTATAAATTTCCTCACTAGCGATTCACATCTGACATCTGAGGTCATCAGTCCCCTAGAACTTGGAACTACTTAAACCTAACTAACCTAAAAACATCACACACATCCATGCCCGAGGCAGGATTCGAACCTGCGACCGTAGAAGTTGCACGGTTCTAGACTGAAGCGCCTATAATACACAAAGGGCTGTGTTCTAAACGACAGATTTAATGAAGCTATATAAATTCAAGAGCGCTCAGCAGGTATTTACCTGTTCTGAAGGTCATTTCAAGTATTGTTATAGTTACTGTGCGGAACGCATGAGTCTAAAAGTCGCATGCATAAATTTCGTTTGTGTACATTTCCGCAGTGAAGCAGAACTACGTATGATGGGCTTATTTCAATAGTGGTACAAGCCCATTTTCGTTCATTCTGAGATACAGAGTCGTAAAGTTGAATGAGCGCTGAAAAATCTGCAGTTGAGATACCAGGAATATTTACGTATGTATACTTGAATATTTCTGGTATCTCAATTGCAGATTTTTCATAGCTCATTTACACTTAAGACTCTGTATCTCACAATGAACAAAAATGGACTTGTACCACTATTGAAATAAGACCTTCATATGCTCTCAGGTTTCACGAGTTCCTCAGGATTCAGTTATCTGTCGGTTGTTTCTCCCCCCCCCCCCCCCTGTATATAACTGTTGCTCATCTATTTTACACTGTTGCAAGGTTCATGCGCTGGGATATCCGACTGTATCCAAAGGCCAAAACTAGAAATATAGTTCAGCTGTATGTGGCTACCTTTGGATTTGCATTAGCACGAGAAATTTTCACCTTTCTCCTCATTTAAACTCAATAAGGATTTGTACACTGAATCTTATTTTTCATTCGAATGGGATGCGTGTGCAGCTAGAGGTGATGCTGCGTCCTCCTTGACCTTGAGGAGGCGGCTTGAAGTGTAATTATCACGGTGAGTTGTCAAAATACACTCCTGGAAATTGAAATAAGAACACCGTGGATTCATTGTCCCAGGAAGGAGAAACTTTATTGACACATTCCTGGTGTCAGATACATCACATGATCACACTGACAGAACCACAGGCACATAGACACAGGCAACAGAGCATGCACAATGTCGGCACTTGTACAGTGTATATCCGCCTATCGCAGCAATGCAGGCTGCTATTCTCCCGTGGAGACGATCGTAGAGATGCTGGATTTAGTCCTGTGGAACGGCTTGCCATGCCATTTCCACCTGGCGCCTCAGTTGGCCAGCGTTCGTGCTGGACGTGCAGACCGCGTGAGACTACGCTTCATCCAGTCCCAAACATGCTCAATGGGGGACAGATCCGGAGATCTTGCTGCCCAGGGTAGTTGACTTACACCTTCTAGAGCACGTTGGGTGGCACGGGATGCATGCGGACGTGCATTGTCCTGTTGGAACAGCAAGTTCCCTTGCCGGTCTAGGAATGGTAGAACGATGGGTTCGATGACGGTTTGGATGTACCGTGCACTATTCAGTGTCCCCTCGACGATCACCAGAGGTGTACGGCCAGTGTAGGAGATCGCTCCCCACACCATGATGCCGGGTGTTGGCCCTGTGTGCCTCGGTCGTATGCAGTCCTGATTGTGGCGCTCACCTGCACGCCGCCAAACACGCATACGACCATCATTGGCACCAAGGCAGAAGCGACTCTCATCGCTGAAGACGACACGTCTCCATTCGTCCCTCCATTCACGCCTGTCGCGACACCACTAGAGGCGGACTGCACGATGTTGGCCGTGACCGGAAGACGGCCTAACGGTGTGAGGGACCGTAGCCCAGCTCCATGGAGACGGTTGCGAATGGTCCTCGCCGATACCCCAGGAGCAACAGTGTCCCTAATTTGCTGGGAAGTGGCGGTGCGGTCCCCTACGGCACTGCGTAGGATCCTACGGTCTTGGCGTGCATCCGTGCGTCGCTGCGGTCCGGTCCCAGGTCGACGGGCACGTGCACCTTCCGCCTACCACTGGCGACAACATCGATGTACTGTGGAGACCTCACGCCCCACGTGTTGAGCAATTCGGCGGTACGTCCACCCTCCTCCCGCATGCCCACTATACGCCCTCGCTCAAAGTCCGTCAACTGCACATACGGTTCACGTCCACTCTGTCGCGGCATGCTACCAGTGTTAAAGACTGCGATGGAGCTCCGTATGCCACGGCAAACTGGCTGACACTGACGGCGGCGGTTCACAAACGCTGCGCAGCTAGCGCCATTCGACGGCCAACACCGCGGTTCCTGGTGTGCCCGCTGTGCCGTGCGTGTGATCATTGCTTGTACAGCCCTCTCGCAGTGTCCAGATCAAGTATGGTGGGTCTGACACACCGGTGTCAATGTGTTCTTTTTTCCATTTCCAGGAGTGTATATTCGTGCCGCCCGAGCCTGAGTTGGCGGAACTCGTCGTTTCGTTACAGCAGCGAGTGGTGTGGCGGCAAGTGTTCTGTACCCGCGCCTCTTAAGCCGCATACACACCAAGCGACAAAGTCGAGGGACGACGAGCCGCGGAACTAGTTTCAGGGCTGATCCCATCCTTTGTCACACTTACGCTGACTATCGAGATAACAGAGCCTCAGGTTCCTCGTCGAAACAGGGAACATGCGACAAAGCTGAGCGACTTATTGCAGCCAGTACGTTTGGCGAGTCAGTTTCTTACTTGCCTACCGTGCTGACAACAAGGAAAATTAAAATTTTCAGGCCCTCCCATGTCTGTCGGATGTGATATTTCAAGACTAATAAAACAGGATGAAACGGAGAGATGCAATGGAGCATTTGGGCAAAATATACGAAATATCACAACACTACAGGGAGAAAATACTGAATTTACTTTCACAATTCATCTGAGAACACAAGAAGCTGAGCAGAGTACCACAGCACTTGAGGTAATAAAATCTCTAACCCTCCCGTCGCCATCAACATGTTAAATCGCAAACTGCCGTCACTCATTCTCCTTTCCTTATGCATCACGACATTGTGAAACTCCCGTCCAAAATTCAGACACAAACAACAACCGAAGTGTACAAGTATTCTTAGACAGATTCAAGTAGTGAACATAAATATAGCTAAAAAATTGTATTCTTTAAAAATAATTACTGAAGTAACATATAGCCGGCCGCGGTGGTCTAGCGGTTCTAGGCGCGCAGTCCGGAACCGCGCGACTGCTACGGTCGCAGGTTCGAATACTGCCTCGGGCATGGATGTGTGTGATGTTCTTAGGTTACTTAGGTTTAAGTAGTTCTACGTTCTAGGGGACTGATGACCACAGATGGTAAGTCCCATAGTGCTCAGAGCCATTTGTGAAGTAACATATAGCGCCACTGAAAATAGCAATCTTTTCGTACATTCACGTAGCTTTCAGCGAAGTAGGCTTCTGTTACGATAACTGACATCACTAGTTTTGAAACTCTTCTTGTATACTGAAGGCCAGTGGAAGATCAACCCGACCGGTCGGGTGGTCGAGCGGATCTAGGCGCTACAGTCTGGAAACGAGCGACCTCTATGGTCGCAGGTTCGAATTCTGCCTCGGGCATGGATGTGTGTGATGTCTTTGGGTTAGTTAAGTTTAAGTAGTTCTAAGTTCTAGGGGACTGATGACCTCAGAAATTAAGTCCCGAACTGGAACACGTTACTCTTATTCTTTCAGCGAAGAGGAAATTCTATTGAATACTTTCTTTAAGACGATAAAGAGCTGTGGAAAATAGAATGTAAGAAAGAAATACTTAAAAGAATGGTGTCTCTGCCCATATAATTTTGATCAAAACAAGAAAAATTGTTCTGTTGTCATGAACGAAAATGAAATTTAGTTTACTTATTCCTCGTCTTCATCAGTTTTTGTTGTTTTCTCTTAAGCACATCTAATTGGTACTGGAAAACCAGTCGCTGTCCCTATGCAGCTGATGTGTTTCTGTACGTGCATGTATGTGTGTATGTGTGTGTGTGTGTGTGAGAGAGAGAGAGAGAGAGAGAGAGAGAGAGAGAGAGAAAGAGATTCGAATTAATGGGTACTCAACGGCGAGACACGTATTTACAACAACATAGTTGAGCCACTCACCCTGTCAACACATTAAGACCACTTCCCTAAAATCTTAGGAAAAATACTGGACAGTTTACAAAAGTTTAAAACTCTAACCACATTCATTTGAAAGTCTCTTAAAATAGAGTACAGGTCAGTCGGCAAATCTGTCTCTGCGATTTGGTCTGAATATAAAACACTCTCTACTAAACTGTGGCGCACAGTGATATGTACGCCACAGGTACCACAAATTGGAAGGTACTCTCGCCAGAGCAAGAAACGATTCGTGATAGTGTTGTGGACCGTGCGAAGACTTGTAAGGATGATCTCGCCCTGTCAGCAGGGCTGGAAGGAGGTACGCCATAGTAGCATTGTGGGCTTCACTAGACGCAGCTTAATGCCTGTCACTTCCTGCCACTGATTCTCCCATCGACGCATGACTCTGTATAGCAACAGCGAGGTGATAGGTTGCAGGCGGTGGCACACTGAAATAAATGAGGATCGCTACACGCCTCCTTGGTTTCTATATCCGCCCTTTTGTTCCCCATAATATCCATGAACCCTGGCACCCAGCTGAAAAACACGTCATTGCACAGCGGTTGTAGTCGCAAGAGGACGTCCGAGATATTCTGTACCAAAAAATGTTTCAAATGGCTCTGAGCACTATGGGACTTAACTTCTGTCATCAGTTCCCTAGAACTTAGAACTACTTAAGCCTAACTAACCTAAGGACATCACACACATCCATGTCCGAGGCAGGATTCGAACCTGCGACCATAATGGTCGCGCCGTTTCAGACTGTAGCGCCTAGAACCCCTCGGTCACACCGGCCGGCATTCTGTACCACTTCATCTGCTGCGTACAAGCGTTGTGGAGGGTGAAGGGCACTCAGATCATCGGAACAGAAAAGGAATTTAGTAAGCGGAACACAGCTTTTCTGCTCCAGTGCTTGCAGGGTCGAATTCCTCGAAGACTGCAGTGTTCGAGGCAGTTCTACCTTGAGGACACAGTCAGAGAAAACAACAGAGTAACAAAGACTTGTCCTCTTTCGGCCCAATCTCAAAGACAGCTATAGCGCTCTGGTGCTCAGTTAAAATATAATTAATAATGAAAGACTTATGTAGCTGTGAAACCTCGCCTGTACTGTACTAAATCTAAAAGTAATCTGGGTCTCTGGGAGGTCCAGGATGGCAGTAGGTTACACCCCTGGATTTGGGGTTGTATTTTCTCCACACCTGGTGGCTCCAGCACACGCTGCACGCAAATCCCGTTGACGACTGGAAAAAAGACGTTTCGGAGGTGCGTGAGCGACAGTATGGCGTGCAAGTGAATTGGGAGTTGTCAGGAGCCTACATGCATGGCACACCATGAGAAGCTGGGAACGGAGGGAGAGTGGTGGTTCCCCAGCCTTAAAACAGATTAGGCTTGCCCTACAAGAAGCTGTGGTAAGCCTAATGTATTGTCATGGTAGACAGAGTCTCTGATTTTAAAAGAAGAAGGCGTGGCTGACATGTACGCTGTGTACCCATATTATATTCGCGAATGCACGAAAGCCTAGTAAAACTGGATCAGACGCGCCCTATGAACTCATCCTGTGGCTAAGCAACTTTAGTGGCTTCCTTATTCCGGCTTTCAGATCCTCACGTGTGGTAATTACAAAGAACTGGAGTCAAAATGAGGCCCATAAACGTCACAAAGTCTTTAAAATGAATAATCCTGCATATGCAAGACAGATAAATTACTTTGTAGACCACTTCTCCATTCTCTGCACCGTAAGTTGGAACTGATGAGCCACTGTTGCAAGGAGGAGCTTTATAGAGGACTGCTAACAGTAGACGTGAAACTGTTTATTGTTATGGCCAATGGTTAAGATTTAAAACACTGTCATGAGGAACACTATTCTCCTGGTGAAAACGATCAGACAGATTGGCTGCAAGTCGGGACCTAAAAATTCGCCTAAGCAGGAAAGGCAGTATAAACATGGCTAGGTGGCCACGAAAGCCCCATTGATGAGGTTGCTGTAGAGACGTGTGCCTCCAAGCAGTGTCATAGAGTTTACTGACGTCAAAGAAAATACTGAGACAGTGGTGTCTACGTAGGAAAGCCTACTGAGTAGTCGGCTCTAGCAGAGCGGGGTTCTCAACAGTGGAATCCACAATAAGAGCAACTAAGGCGTTGCCTAGTCTCTAACAACCAACAGCTCTTTAAGGCTATACCCCAGTACTTACAGGGACACGTGCCGTCATTTGCTGGTTTGAGTGGAAGTGCCAAAATTGCATCTCTCCACGAGTTGGGGAAGTGACACATCGGCCATATCAAGTTAAAATATTCTAGGAGGATTTCCTTTGACACTCTTAGCAGATGTCGAAGCATGCAATATCGGATTTGGTAGTGGCTGTACATAGTACTACGAGTCTCAGACAGTGCAAACTGCCACACAGCAGTTGTGAGACTATGACTTGTTGGATGTGAAGTCCAATTTCCCCTTTTCGATAGTCCCACGGCAGTGCCGTAACACCACAGGCTAGCTGACATTGACAGTAATCGTTGCTTACGATCTGCCAACCATGCATTGTCTCCAGGCATTTTTGATGATATGCTCGTTTGGGGACGGTGCTATTGGTAAACGATTTTCTTTATGGAAATCCTCCCAAAGGTTTCCGACATTTTTGAGATAACATGAGGAACAGTTGACTGAGTTCAGGAGCCCTTATCATTATCTTGTCTCTGTTGGCTGAAAGGCTGTGTTTTCTGCACACCTCTCCTGGGTTGCTAAGGAGCTTTCATCGGTCCAGCAAGGTTCTTGTAGACCTGTTCACTAAGCTCAGTGAGAACCTCAGAGTATCACATCCTGCAGAGGTAAATTACAGTGAGAAAATTGTGATCTTCTAACCCACACGAACTGCAACGGATACTGCTTGAAGGACAGTAGCAAAGGAGAGAGTAGATGAATGGTTTTCGTTGTTGACAGACTCAATAATCCCTCCCTTGGCCGTGTCCCCAATCAGGTCGTCCTTGTGATGAAGAATACACATCAGTAGTACATAGGCATCACGAATTTTACAACACACATCTTGCACAATACAAGCAGGTGGGACGTTCCTGTCCTAGGTGTTTCAGTTTCTCCACGTGTGTCCTCAACCCATTAATGTTCTAATGTAGGATGGAAACCATTTATCACTGATGTAGCACTTTCGTCCTGATATTCTGTCAAGGAGGGCAGCCAATAGTGTGTGCAGGCTGGGTCCTGGGGCGAGATAAGAGCCTAGGCTGACATCAGGGACCAACAGCTTCAAAGGTGAGTCTTGAGATATGTCATGGAGACTGAGGTCGACATCGTCAGACTGCTAACTTCTTGCCTCCATCAGCAGCTGGTTCTTTGACTTTGAGTCTGATTATGTGGCCTGCAGACGCTTTGGAGTCACTACCGCGATGGCTGTCGTAGTAACACCGGACATTGAGCCCAACTGAACCTTTGGAGGATCATGGAGATCCGCAACGCCAGCTACCACGGCCTTATTTTATGTTGTGGGAGGAAGTATAGGCTTCCAATTAAGTGCAGCAGCAAAAGTACATCCACAGACGCAAATACTAGTGCTGTCACTAGCAACCTCCACTTCTGCAGCAGCACACTGGCTGTATAAAAACAGAAGGTAGCGATCGTGGTGTACTGCGTGCCTTCTAAATATTGTTCGCCTCACCATGTGGAATGCATTCTGTCGTTTTGATCTTGCGTATCTGCCCTGCATAAATGTAAATTGGTAAACGCAGCAGGATTGGATGACATTAGAGCTGAAGATATCAAGAATTTTGGTCCTGCCTCAATGGTTTGGTTACTGGAATTTATGAACAACTGTATTCGAGAACGCAAGACCCGTAAAGTATGGCTGAAAGCAAGCGTAATTGCCATACCGAAACGAGGAAAACATAGGAAAGATCTAAAACATTGTAGAGCTTTCAGCTCTACAAAATAATGGGGAGGCTCATTCTTCAGAGAATGATTAGAAAGGTGGAGCCTCTTGTAATACCACAGCAAGCAGGTTTCAGAGAAGGGAAATGTTGCATGTCTTAGATATTAAACTTAACACAACATATCGAAGATGGATATGAGAAACGGCTCATTACAGGTCTTTGTCGATCTGTTCCCGGTTTATGACACGATCAACCATCGGCTCCTTCTGAATAAAGATTTTGATATAACTAAGGAATTCACACTCATGTGCAATATTAGAAACCTTCTTCAGAAAGGCAAATTTTTTGTAGTATTTCAGGGTAAGAAATGTAGAAGGAGAACTCAAAAAAATGCAGCGTGCTTGCGCCGCTATTATTCAACATCCATACCAACGATCAACCTATTCCCGAAGGTACTTGAACGTTTATTTATGCTGCTGACTGCCCTATCACTACTCAGGCTGACTGTTTTGAGACTGTTGAAGATACACAGTCAAAATCTTTGGACGAATTCTCTGTTTACTATCATGGGAATTACTTGAAATTTAATCCTGCCAGGACTCAGACCTGAGCTTTCCACCTGAAGAATAAACAGGCAAATAAGTCGTTAAATATATCAAGGGTAGGCATCGTACTCGAACATAATTCTACTCCCAAATATCTTGGAGTAACTCTGGGTACTAACATATAAAAAGCATTGCCTAAACACCAAGCAGAAAGTGGCAGCCAGAAATAACATAATGCTCACACCAGTGGACAAACTCCATTGCCTTGCTGGCATAGCTCCTCCTGAAATCAAAGTGAGGTAGCTCCGAGATACGAGAACAGTAAGCCCATCCATTATATGGTCGTCCACCCGCACACCCTACGCTGAAATCAAGAAAGAGCTTCCTGACAACTGCTGAGGCTCTCATCGAGAATTCACGTGCGGAAAGGGTCTCGCGATGGCGAGAGAAATGTCGGTATTTGGGTGAATGGATGACTCCAATGGAAGAACTTCCTCCTGGACATTGGGAGAAGTGGTCAATATGGAGGTCTCTCAATAGATTATGATCAAGCACAACAAGAAGCAAGACGAATCTGCGGACTTGGGATTTCTCTGTCGTGGCATGGACCACCTTGGAACATGTCTGTTGTCCACTTGATGCTGAGGTGCAGGCTCCATGTCCATGGGTTCCGAGCCTGATAGTGGCAATACAGGACCCCAGGTCGTCACATGGAGTGTAGGCTGCATAATCTGAGCAGGCAACGAGTCTGTAAACAAAGATTCGGCGTCAGCATGGCTCAAATGACAAGTGTGAAGTTGTTTCCAGGGCTGCCACTGAAAACGTCCTGGGACCTGTTGGGAAACGTAGATCTACCTAACAATTTCATAATACTGCCACGTTCCCAGGTCTTCCGTGTGCTGAGAAATCCGAAAAACAAATTGTTGGTTTATATATTGCCTGAGTGGTAAGAATAGACGCTGGCCGCTGTGGTGGGTCCAACAGCTGAAATAGCGTGTGTTGGCGCTGTCCATGGGGCAGCTCAGCTGGTGAAGGGAAGTTACGAGGCTAGGAGCGGTAAGACGAGAGTAAGAGCAGCAAAGCTTGTTCCTCCCTTGCCTCGAGGAGGGTATGCAGCTTGTCCATCTGATCTCTGAAAGTGTGCGCAAAGCGCTCCGCTTTCCCATTTGACTGAGGATGGAAAGGCACACTGGTGATGTGACGAATGCCGTTGGTTGCACAAAAGTCCTCAGACTCTGATGACACATAGTGAGGTCCATTGTCAGTCACGAGCAACTGCGTAAGACCTAAACTGCAAAATATGGGCGGCAAACACTGGAGTGTGCCACGTGTTGATGTTGAATTCAAGGGCGTCGACGACAATCAGACAACGAATGTTCCAGTAGCGTCCTGCGAAGTCCAAATGACCGTGCTGCCAAGGCGCTTCTGGTTTTGGCCATTTAAAGGAACGTTAGGAGGGGATGGGGGCTTTCTGGTGTTTCGCACAGGCATGGAACTGTGCCATCGTCTGCTCTACTCGACCGTCCATACAGAGCCAGGTGCACTGTCTGCAACATAATTGTTTCATGTGGACCACACTCCAGTGACCCTGGTCGTTCAAGCTGAGTTCATGTCTCTGGAGAACCTTTGGGGTCATCAGAAGTGATTATTGTGATCCAGTACATAACAAAATAACACGCTGAAGTGCTGACAAGTCATTCTGAAGTGCAAAGTATCGGCGGATCACTAGGCTAAGGATTTGTTTCATTGAGTGGGATCAACGTATGTCGCCGCAACACAACATAATATGCAAATCCAGGTCTGCTGCAATTGCCTGGGCGACCTTGCAGCAATGTAAGGGAAATTGGCTCAAAATGGCTCTGAGCACCATGGGCCTTAACATCTGAGGTCATCAGTCCCCTAGAACTTAGAACTACTTAAACCTCACTTATCTAAGGACATCATCACACACATCCATGCCCGAGGCAGGATTCGAACCTACGACCGTAGCGGTCGCGCGGTTCCACTTTGAAGCGACTAGAACCGCTCGGCCACAGCGGCCGGCGGGGAATTGGTCCAGAGCATTTAACTCCTGTGCATCGATGTGACAACATGATGCTTCTAATTTGTCTCTATCCACTCCCACAGGAAGACGGGAGATCATGTCTGCATTGGCATGCTTGGATGTCGGCCTGTATATTATATCGTAGAGATAATGCGAGAGAATAAGAGCCCACCGTAGCAATTTTTGTGGACTGTGATTTGGAATAGACTTGACCAGGCTGAAAAGTGACTGCAGTGGATTGCGGTCAATGACTAAGTAGAATTTCCTTCCATACTTAGTCACTCCGTAAATGGTCCATTTCTGTTTGCGAATAATTGGTCTGAACGTTGTCGAGAAGTATGAAAACGAGAGCTATTGGTCTGTCTGCAGAACAAATTTTGTGCGAAAATACCACGCCAACGCCATAAGAGGATACGTCGTTGCCAAGAGATCCGGTTTTTTACGATCGAAATGAACCAGACAACGATCACTGAGCAAAGCATGTTTCAGTTTCTGAAATGCAATGTCACATTCGTGGGACCACACGAAAAGTACATTCTTGTATCAAAGACGATGTGAGGCCGCCATTATTTGAGTTGCATTAGGAAGGAAGTGGATGTAGTACGACCGCTTCCCTAGTAGTGATTGAAATTCAGGGAGATTTCTTGGAGGTCTAAGGTCACGAATAGCTTGCAAGTGCGACTGCGACGGATGAGCACCTTGGGAATTGATCACATGTCGTAAGTACTCAATTTGTCTGGATGTACGCACACTTGTCTTCCTTACATTTGGGGCCTGCCTCTTACAGCACTTTGAACAGGGTACAAAAATTACCGAGGTGGTCGTCGGTTCTGTGGCCTGTTACCATTATGTCAGTCAAGTAACTTGCAAGTGATAGTACAGATGCAGTTAATTGTTTGAGAAAGCGTTGAAAGATCGCTGAAGGAGATGCGCTACCTAAAAGCAAGCGAAGAAATTTGTAGAATCCTATGTGCGTATTACTCACAAACATTCCCTGTGGCTGTTCATCTAATAGAATCTACTGGTAGGCATTGCAAAAATCTATCTTGAAGAAATAGTGGCCCGCTGCTAAGTGGTCCATAAGCTTGTCAGGTCGGGGCAGTGAGAATGAATCAACTGTTACCTGATTCACTGTCGCCATAAAGTCAGCGCAGATTGTCAACTTCCCTGGAGTTTTCCTCACGAAAACTAGCGCGGATGCCCACAAACTGGCTGTGGTGGCTGCAATGACGCCTTTTTCTTTCTAGTGCGCGTTTTCTTTGTAACATGTATGATACCGTTCGAGCTCCGCAAAAAAGGGGGCTAAGCATTTTCTTTCTTCGTCACTTAAGCAACGAAATTGGTAGCTTCACTTAAGACCTCAACAAACAAATTCGTCACACAGCCGAGCAACACTGTCTAGAGTCAAACGAAGTAACTGCTACCACATTCTCTGCAATGCGCAATGCAAAGAAGTCAAACAAATCAAGGCCGATACATTAACACTGCCCGGTGAATGCAAAATCTGGAATGATACAGTCTTTTGCAAATTTTGATACACGGCTGGGAGACTACAAAGTTCTAATACTGGAATATCCTGTCCGTTAAATATGCTGTCCATTAAATATCTTGTCGATTATACACCGTGAGCGTAGTCGTTGATTCCTGTATCTTGTGATTGCCAATGTGATTATAAGTACTGCGATCTATCCACGCCACTGAAGCACCCATGTTGGCCAGTAATAACAAGGGCCACAAAAAGTTTGTTAGCGTGGCGTTGCACTGAAGAAACTACTGAAATTTTGTATTGCACAGTTTCAATAGTGTGTTCTACTTTAGCATCAGAGCTCGGCCCAGAATGAAAAAAGTTCACTTGAAAATTTAAGTTGTTTAGGGGTTTATTCTGAGCGAAAGTCTTTGTCACCTCCAGAGAAACAGCTTGAATGTGCCCGTTCTTACAACATGCGTAACAAGTCACGTAACCAGTCACGTTTGTGAGAACTGAAAGAGCGCGATCAAGGTTTCACGTTGATAGATTTCCGGTCGGAATGTTAACGTGCGAGCTGTGGCGCCCCCAACTGAGCCGCTGTGTGTTTGCCTTCTAAATGGGCTGCTTACGTGGCCACGCAGTGTTATCTCTTGGGCTATTGCACAATTCTTTGCTTGACAACTGTCAACTGTACTGTCACGCGAATCTTGAAGGTCAGTAATCTGCAAAATGGGATCAAGGTGTTTTAATATTTGTTCGCGGATTCTACTGTCTGCCATGTTTTGAATAAAAGCGTCACGATTCATCAAGTCACAATAATAGTTCCCACATTCACACCTGAATTTCTATTGTCTTAGAAGACTCTGAAATCTGTCACTCTTTGCCTGTACGTTTGCCGTGACTTTCCTGAGCCCAAGGAATATAAATCTGGCAGCCGCTACATTAACTGTATCGTCGAAATATTTATTCAGTGCCCGGAAAAGCTCCACAGAGTTAGCTAGTTGTGACCTCGTAGTAGGGGATAACCTCGCAGAAAAAAAGGCTGCTTCACAGTACCTTGAACTTTGTAAGTGGCCAGGTGTGCTTCAAATTGTGGCAAATATTCTGAGCAGTCTTCCTTTTTCTTCTTCAAATTGTCGAAATGGAGGCGGCAGCGAAGAGTGTGTTGCATGTAGTGGTGCAGTGTGTGATGGAGCCTTATTCCGTACCTCAGTTGCCACCATCTGCGTTTGGATGCACCACTTCATCAGCTCCTTAAGCTGGTTCATTGACTGCATCTGTAACTGAAGAAACTGATTTACAAAGACCAGGGGTGCCGCAGGCGTTTGCA
Organism: Schistocerca gregaria; assembly: GCF_023897955.1. Lineage (NCBI taxonomy): Eukaryota > Metazoa > Arthropoda > Insecta > Orthoptera > Acrididae > Schistocerca > Schistocerca gregaria. Next base: position 88,537,532 of record NC_064922.1, on the reverse strand, counting down.
TTTTGGTGCCGCTAGTTCTGAGGAGGCAAATGAGGGTTTTATAACTGTGGCTTTGAAATGTTAATACAAACTCACAAGAAATCCTAAAGCTAACGTATGAACTATGGCAGCACAGCAACAAAAAAGCAAAAACAAGGAGGACCAATATGTAAAATAAAATTCAATAAAATGAAAAATTAACAAACAAGTAAGGCATAGTAAAGTGACGCAGTAACTCGTAGCCAAATGATGTGTACAGGTCGTGTAGGTAGAGTAGCTTGCACATCTTGTGTTAGGTTAAGGTGTTCTGAGGTGGACAGAGGAACTGTCCCAGTACAAAACAAATTAGTGAAACACAAATATACACTGGGCGCCACACTGTCAATCACTGTAGTGAAACTTGCCGCTTTTCGAACACGCTTGAAGAGTAAGTCTCGCGGACTGTTCACTATCAACTGTAGCTACGAACAGCAACCTTGGAACTCTGTACTGGAGATGTCATACGCCAGCATCGAATATGAACCGTCCGTTCCGTCCAATGGCCGCCGCTCATCACAACGCGGAAGTCCACCTCATTGGCAGCGACGCGGAGGTTGCTGATTGGGTCGCGCTTGCGTTTGGCGACGAACTTCATAGCATCGCCCATGGCGCCAACCTGAAACAGCGCGCCTGCTACAGTTGCGTCCTATGGCTGGGACACAACACCATGCACAAAATGTAACAACGTTCTCAAAGGCACGTAGATGAAGGAATTCACATTTTTCTTCGATTAGGCATACATTTGAAGTACGATAAACATTATAAGGTACCACTTTTAACAACGGGATGGCCTCGCTTCGTCGAAGGAGGACATCTGTGTCATCAGATTACGCTTTAAGTGTGATGATCCCTCCTGAAAATTATAAACCTGACAGCCGATCAGCAACTTGACACAACAAAGGTTTTAGAGACAGGACAAAGAAATACATAGAGCACGGACTGCCCTGAGTCACTCCCCGTCAGAGAACAACCGCCAGTATCTGCCGTCTGTTGACCACCACTGACGCTGCGGTGTTCTTGTGCAAGTTAGAAGCAATGACAATTACAGGAGCGGTGGGGCCAACAGTCTCCAACAGGCGATCGAGATACGAGTGACCAGCGCGATCAAATGCCTTAGAAAAAGGAGGCAAAAGAACGATGTGTTACGGCGTAAAGCGAAGCGCCGGCACGCCAGTCGGGAACGACAGGGAAGACAAGGCTGTGAGAAGAAGTCAGCCGCGTGGGATTAGCCGAGCGGTCTAGGACGCTGCAGTCATGGACTGTACTGCTAGTCCCGGCGGAGGTTCGAGTCCGCCCTCGGCCATTGGTATGTGTGTTTGTCCTTAGGATAATTTAGGTTAAGTAGTGTGTAGGCTTAGGGACTGATGACCTTAGCAGTTAAGTCCCATAAGATTTGACACACATTTGAACAATTTGAGAGGAAGTCAGCGGCCCCTATATGAAGAGGACGTAAGCGCCGCGACCGACTGGTGACGGTTCAGTTCTATAGCAGCTTCAAGATTAGCGACTTGGATAGAAGCGTCAACGTTAGTTACTTCGGTTGTACTCCCTATGTAGCAGGGACTTGGGAGTGCCTATACTGAAGAAGACTGATTACTTTGTATGTCGCCCTTTTGCTTGCGACGTATTTGCGTAATTGCCAAAGTTAAGTATTGTTTCAATCTTGTTGTATTGAAACATTAATACGGCTTGTCTGATTGTTTTGTCTAGCGAACCGGGTATGCAGGCTTCCTAGACACTACACAATGAGTAGATGTAACAGCCGCCACGGAGTCAACGTCCCTATATTCTGCCATCAGAATCAAAATTCTATGACCAGGAGGCAACATTCATTCTTACCAATCACACGAGCAAGTGATAAGGAGAATATGCAGATCACAGACAGTGCATCATTAAGAGACGGCAAAAAGTAAACTAAATCCTTTCTGAGCGCTGTTCGGACCATGAGATTTATGGGAGAGGGAATCGGCAATGAAATGAAACACATCGTCATCCTTAGAGCCGCATCATTTGCTCTTGAATATAATTCAAGGGGAATGGTATATTAGACCTCATAAGTGTTGCGAAAGTATCTTGTCCATGCACCACAGTAATATCAAGGTTTTTTGCATTCTCGGCTATCCATACTCAGACCAGTACCCCAGTAAGGATCGGTAACACCCTCCCGAGAAAGGTAACATTGAGTTTCCGTTGAGAACTGCAGTGTTTCATGGGCTGCCGGACGACGTTGATACACCCTACGACGGAGTAGTTATCAGTAAAAGGCTCAGGAACTATGTCGACTCCAAGAATCTGTCCACAAAACGTCAGACACATAAAATCTGTCAAATCTGCTTCTAGACATTGCAGTAAAATTGTGAATACCACCAACGCTGGAAATTTATGTTCCCAACCATCCCTCAAACGCTCAGTACGAACTACAATCCACTTCATTGAGAATCATCATCATCATCATCATCATTTAAGACTGATTATGAGTTTCAGCGTTCAGTATGGAGCATAGTCCCCCTTATAAAATTCTTCCACAATCCCCTGTTCAGTGCTAGTATTGGTGCCATTTCTGATGTTAACCTTTTACTTCAAAACGAGTCTTAACCGATCCAGGTACCTTATCCTTGGTCTACCCCGACTCCTCCTACCCTCTGCTGCTGAACGCATGAGTCTCTTGGGTAACCTTGCTTCTGCTGAACGCATGAGTCTCTTGGGTAACCTTGCTTCTCCCATGCGTGTAACATGACCCCACCATCTAATCCTGTTCGCTCTGACTGCAACATCTATAGAATTCATTCCCAGTTTTTCTTTGATTTCCTCATTGTGGACACCCTCCTGCCATTGCTCCCATCTACTAGTACCTGCAATCATCCTAGCTACTTTCATATCCGTAACCTCAACCTTGTTGATAAGATAACCTGAATCCACCCAGCTTTCGCTCCCATACAACAAAGTTGGTCGAAAGATTGAACGGTGCACAGATAACTTAGTCTTGGTACTGACTTACTTCTTGCAGAAAAGAGTAGATCATAGCTGAGCGCTCACTGCATTACCTTTGCTACACCTCGCCTTCAGTTCTTTCACTATGTTGCCATCTTGTGAGAATATGCATCCTAAGTACTTGAAACCGACCACCTGTTCTAACTTTGTTCCTCCTATTTGGCACACAATTCGTTTATATTTCTTTCCCACTGACATTACTTTCGTTTTGGAGATGCTAATCCTCATACCATAGTCCTTATATTTCTGATCTAGCTCTGAAATATTACTTTGCTAACTTTCAATCGAATCTGCCATCACAACTAAGTCATCCGCATATGCAAGACTGCTTATTTTGTGTTCACACATCTTAATCTCACCCAGCCAGTTTATAGTTTTCAACATATGATCCATAAATAATATAAACAACAGTGGAGACAGGTTGCAGCCTTGTCTTACCCCTGACACTACTCTGAACCATGAACTCAATTTACCGTCAACTCTAACTGCTGCCTGACTATCTATGTAAGGACCTTTAGTTGCTTGCAAAAGTTTGCCTCCTATTCCATAATCTCGTAGAACCGACTAAAATTAAAATGTGACTGCTGATCAACTGGGTACAACATGCAACCGATGTTACCACCCAGCTGAAGGTTCGAAAGATTCTTACGTAAATGATTAGGGAGTTCCTCTCTGTAAAATTTCGAGCGTCCTACCGTTTGACCAGTGCCAGACGGTGCATAAAGCACAACCAGTGTTAGGTCAAAAACACGACAGCTAATTCCGCGACCAGAATTGAGAACTGACAGGAACACCGATCATAGGAAAGAGCAGTATCCGTAGAATCTTCAGGCACTACATTAAAAGAGTCCTGAAAACCGGGAAGTGGAAAGGTAGTGAACAATACTGCCTGTAAGAATATATTGTCGGCGCTAGAATCATAATGAACTAACGGCGAGCAGATTCGATGATACTGACATCCAAAGTAACAACGGTGTATCCCTGATTCATCTACTAAAGTGGGACAAAAGCACAGTCCATCTTTGCCACATTCCGACCATCAACCCATTGCCGAGTCCATAGATGAATCCGAAGGAGGGGGACGAGTCCCATGCTCTGGTTACATAAAAAAATTAATGAAAGTTAAATAAAATTTGTTCCTAGACCTAATACGCCAGAGGACAAAAATGATGATAAGTGAAATAAAGTTTTAAGCTGAATTATAAAATACGCGTACATAAGCAATTTGCATGTGTAATTTTGCTGATGGAGAATTAACAGTACTGTAAAACCATTCCTAACGACCTCTGCACTGTCCCATCACAAAGTTTTAATTCACTACCGGCAAGAAAATTTCGTTTTACAGTACCACGCATATGCAAACGATGGTAGTCTTATTTAATAAGTTATGAACTGCTCGATATTTGGGAGTAGGAGTTTAAGTATTCATTGCGTAGGATTCCAGACAAAAGGGTAGTAAGCTCTTCTCACAGTTCTAGCAATACTTTCGTTATGCGATCTGAGAAGTGGTAAATGTTCATTTGGATTATTTATTTAGCCAAAACGATCGAAAGTCTCCAAAGCCTCTTTACCCTTTTACCATGTTGTGTACTAAAGTAATACATCTTACAATGTTTTCCTTCTTGAGAGGTCAAACCTCAGTTTCTGTGAGTAACTCCATTAAATCTTTATTTCAAATGCATTTTGCATGCGACAATCGTTTATAAGTCGTGCTGGCGTGCCACATTTGTAGTGGGATATAGCCGATGAGAGACCTAAAGCGGAAATCCCCGTCGTCTAGAAAGACATTTGGTAATATTTTTCCAGTTACAGGAAGCTGTTCCTCACTGGTAAATTGCAGTGCACCACGTTCGAGCAGTCTGCATAACTCTGATGACCAGAACACAGCACTGACGCTCTGTTTGCCGTAAGCACCAACTTGGAAACTGCTGAACTTGTAGTCAGTTCTCATGACTATTTGCAACACAATCGAGAAAATGCCTTGTTCTTGTACTACGAACGTACCTCCAGAACACTTCGGGAACTTCGTCCTAATATGAGGTACGTTTGCCGTCCATGAAACTGACACAAATGGTATATTTCCATTTTCCTCATAATTTTATGCCGTGCTTTCCACTTATTGTGTTAATGATGGAAAAGACACGTGCTCATTCCGTAAAATTTTACGTGTTACCGTAACAATCTTCCCAAACTAAACACTGCACAGCCGAAGCAAATAAACTCAAGTTTTCAATGATGAACCGTGTGAGAGATCTTTGTAAAAAAAATGTGAATTAAGTCAATAGCGTAAGTAACAGACATGGTAACAATGTTATGATTTTTCTGCTGTTGCTGAACTGAAAGAAAATCGCGAAGTGTGATCGACTATTTTCAGAGAGAAAGAAAAAAAATGTATTGATTATACAGCTGGATAAGATGCGAAGCATATAAACAATGGTCTTTCTTCAATCGCATGATCTTCCTGGGGGGGGGGGGGGGGGGACACTCAAACAAGACTCATGGCAGCACTAATGACGAAACGCAAAGAATTGCTTGTGATAGCGAAGAAATGTGGAATTAGGTTTACTACAACGTAACTGCTTGAAAATAGGAAGCAGTAACTTTTTTTGTGTGCGTAGGAGCAGGCTGCATGGAGTGAAGATAGTCCATATCGATTTATAATGAGTCACTCCGCTTATAAGTTAATATATGTGCAGAAGTAGTGGACGTCCTCATAAGAGAACGAAAGTAGGACATCTTCCTTCATCGATATTCGTTACCTGAAACTATCGTGTCTTCTGAATACGTGACTACTGACGACAACGGTACTATGGGTCTGTGCAACAGTGCATTTAATCTCCTACGTCTACATATACGCTCAGCAAGCCACATTAATTTTTGGCGGGAAGCACGAGTACCGGTAAGCCTCTCAGTTTGTCTCGATTCTCTGACATTTTGTATTAACTGACTTTTGGCGAGATATACGTAGGAGGAGGCGATATATTTGTTGACTCTGCTAGGAACGTTCGCTCTCGAAACGTTAAAAGCAAACCACACTGTCGTGCAGAACGCCTCTCAAGTAACGTCTGCCACTGAAGGTGGTCGACCATCTGCGTGAAGTTTTCGTGTTTACTAAGTGAAACTGTAACGAAATGTGTTGCAATTCTTCGCATATTCTCTGTTACCTCCATCAAACCTACCTGGGTCGGGACTCATACTGACGAGAAATATTCAGATATTCGTCAAGCGAGGGTTTTGTAAGCTGCCTCCTTTGTTGATGGAATTAATTTACAGAGAATTATTCCAATTAATTTCAGTCTGGCATCTACCTTTCCTACGATTAATTTTATGACGTCGTTCCACTTTAAATCATCCGGTACGCAAATTGCAAGATAGCTCTATAGCTCTATAAAAATAGATCTCATACCTTCCAGTGGCTGATCTGCAATCGTGTAATCATACAATAATGCATCTTTCTGCCTATTTATACGCCACACGTTACATTTGTTTATGCTGAGTGTCAATTTCAACTCCTTGCCCCACGAGTCGATTCTCTGCAAGTCTCCCTGCATTTGGCTAGAATTTTCTAGGTTGGACTTCTCTGTCATTAGTAGCATCATCCACGAAAGTCCTCGTGGAATTTTAGTTCTTGCCTGCAATATAGTGAGGTGACAAAGTACGTGGGATGGCGATATGGACATACATAGATGGCGATAGTATCGTGCACAAAAGCAATGATGGTCAGTGCATTGGCGGAACTCTCATTTGTACTCAGATCATTCATGTCAAAAGGGGTCCGACGTGATTATGGACGCACGGTAGGAAATTAACAGACGTTGAAGTGGAATGGTGATTGGTGTTAGAGCCATGGGACATTCCATTTCGCAAATCAAAGTCAGTATTCCGAGATCCATGGCATTAAGAGTGTGTTGACAATACCAAATTTCAGGCATTACCTTTCACCACGGACAACACAGTGGCCGACTACCATCACAACCACCTAGAGAAGCGGCGTTTTGTGGAGCTGTCAGTGCTAACAGAAAACCAACACCTGGTGAAATAACCGCAGAAATCAAAGTGGGACGTACGATGAACGTATCCTTTAGGACAGTGCGTGCGAGATTTTGCGTTAATGGGCTATGGCACCAGACGAGCGACGCGAGTGGCTTTGTTAACAGCACCCCATCGCCTACAGCGCCTCTCCTGGGCTGGTGACCCTATCGAATGGACCCTAGACAACTGGAAAACGGCTGAATTGGCAGATGAGTCCCGATTTCAGCTGGTAAGAGCTGATGGCAGGGTTCGAGTGTGTTGCAGACCCCACGAAGCCATGGGCCCAAATAGTCAGCAAGGCACTGTACAAGCTGGTGGTGGCCATAATGGTGAGGGCTGTGTTTACATGGAATGGACTGGTTCGTTTGGTCATACTGAACCCATCATTGACTGGAAATGGTTATGTTCGGTTACTTGGACACCATTTGCAGCGAACAAGGATAAAATTTTTGTGGATGAAAATGTGCAATGTCAGTGCGCCACAGTTGTTCACGACTGGACTGAAAAACATTCTGCGCAATTCGAGCCAATGATTTAGTCACAGGGATCGCCCGAAATGAATCCCATCAACCGTTTCTGGGACATAATGGAGAGGCCAGCTCGTGCACAAAATCTGCACTGGGAACACTAGAACTTCTTCCATCCAGTAACAAAGCTGGCCTGACATTCGGTACGCTTGTATTTTGTTCATTAGGTGGCAGTGTGGAACCGTATCGAATGACTTAAGGAAGTCAAGGAACACGGCATCTATCTAGGCGCCGGTATTACTGCCTTCTGGGTATCGTGAACTAATAGAGCGCGCTGGGTTACACGCTACCGTTGCTTTCGGAGTCCATGTTGATTTCTACAGAGGAAATTTTTCGGTCTTCATAAATGTCATAACACGCTAGCGTAAAACATGCTCCAAAATTCTACATCAGACGGTTATCAGAGATATGGATCTACAGTTTTGAGCATCTCTTCGACAATCCTTCTTCAAAACAGGAATGACCTGTGCCTTTTTCCAGTCATCAGGAACTCGTCACTTCTCCAAAGGTCTATGGAACGGTATTGCTAGATTAGACTCAAGCATATGCTTCGATAAATGCCAATGTGATAGGGAATACCACTCAATCCAGGATAAGAATATTGCAGCACTGCGCTGATACCAATGGTCATCACTTAAAAGGCCTTCTGTAAATGGACGGTCATGCCACCTTTGTGACCTTCGTTGACCTTCAAAGTAATTACTGTTACACATCACGGGATTCGTCTAGATAGCCGCTATCAGAAAATATGTACCAAACTATAGTACCACATTAAAAAAAATTGACTTTCATATCTCTGACGCGACCCTACCTAGCAACAAAAAGCCAACGTCATATTATGGCCCCCGTTGTTCCATGCAACTTTTGTCCCGCAAACGTTTTAGCTCGTATCACACTTTCTGAGTTATTCTTCGTGGCAATGGTCAGTGACTCGCCCTGTACTTTGGGGTAACTCTTCCCATTCTCAAAGGCAATTTTTGGCTCAGGAACGGGAGCTTCGAGCAATAAGTGGTGTAAGGTCTCAAACATATGTCGACCCCTGTTCGTTACTCTGGGTATTCTGACACTGCATCCTCAATATATGTTCCTTAATGTCGTTTCTTGTTAGCAGTTTCAACTTATTCGCAAGAATTAGTAGCTTTCACTCAGGTAATTCCAGGTTGCGCAGTATCCTGTTACATCCGTTTTCAATAGCTACCACAAGATTTAAGAAACACCAATACGCTGCGTATATGCTGCAGGGTATTGATACGGATGCCAGCTTCCTGGAAAAATGTTTATTCTCATGTGAGCTTTCAAATGTAAACTGAAGTGTTTCCTTATGGGTCACTCCTTCTATTCTTTCATGGAGTTCTTCGAAATATTAAGCTGATTCCTGTTTTATTTTGTTGAATGCTTTTATATGAACTTATAGTTTGTCGTCTTTTTAGGATTCATAAACATTTTATTTTATCTGTTATTACTTTTCTGTTGTATATTCATATACTAACACGTTCTATGACCATAGAGGTTTGATCCTCAGTTTGGCAATATGGAACTACATATGTAAAACAAAAATAAATAAATAAACAAAAAATAAAAACAAAACAGAAACGGGTGCTGTCACGTTCAGTGCGGCAGCTGGCACACATCACACTTAGATAATGGTTGAATCGCCTGGCGAGTGTGAGCAATGTCAAAAACCATCTTGTTGCTTGTGATACTGCGAACTGTCCTTTTCGACGGCGAAATTTGCCAAGGTGAGATGTGGTTTCACTGGCGCACTTTATGCCACCCCGTGAGACCCTTCCGTGTCGACGCTGAGCGGCCGTGTATCTGATACGTTTTCCTCGGACAACCAGAAGAGCACTTGCCCGCGAAATGCAAAGGTCTCGAGTTTGAATCTCGGTCCGGCACATAGTTTTAATCTGCCACTCCACTGCAAAGTGAAAATCTCATTCTGGTCACAAGAAAACCGTTAGGTTTTAGTGCCGCGCGTCGCAGTTCTGTCCTCCGTGGCAGAAACATTAACAGAAGAGGTGCCACGTAAGAAGTGGAGTGACAATCTTTCCGTCATTTGACACGTCCATGGGGATTTTGGGCAGAACTGTTGGTGAAATATGGTGACGTCATTAACCCCCCTTGTGACTCACACTTCACATGGGCGTCTGAACTCTCGCCTTTTTCTTTCGCATGTGTCGACACGTTGCTGTCTGAGGGATAGCCTAGTCCTAGAGTGCCGTCGCAATGCGCCACTCTTTTGCACCGTTACAGAGGGTGCTTTCATACATCTGCGAGCCAAATTTCGAACTTCTGCGTCGCAGTGGGAGACAATTACGGCACTTCGAAATAGTGGCCCTTTAATTGTGTTGCAGTGTATGAGAGCGTATAATAAATATTGACCCATGTTGTCTGCATTGCTAAAGAAAACAATTCATTGCCTGGAAGTGACAATACGAAGCACTACGCTGGCGTTGACGAATACTATGTAGTTCCATCCTCAACGTTTACAAAGCTTGAATGTTGCCCTTATTCTAATTAACATGTGGAATCCAGCGCTGTTTAAAAGTTTCACATCTTTACTGTTGGAGCAATTGGCTATCTGAGGGAATATTTCAATGTAGTTGCGCAGATTTTAGCCTCTCTTTGATGTTTCACTTGTGATTGTTGCTTTGTCCTCAGTTGGTGGGCAATCTACGTACGATCTACCTTTTCCATTGGCGAGCTTTTGCCTTTGCAATACGGAGGGGCTTCCTTCCAGCTTCTCCTATCCTGTAGTTACAATGCAGACTGAGGATTAGAAACGATAGCTATTCGGACATCATCCCCCCCCCCCCCCCCTCCCCGGCCAATTGATCAACTTGAATTTTACCTGATTGAGCTTCTGTGGCAGTTTACGATTGTTATCCATTCCATTTGACCAAAGAACAAGCCTGTCATCAACAACTCAGTAGAAACTTGGCACACTGTGCCTGGAAGATTCTAGTCGTACGGGGCGATAACGCTCCCTGCATTGATTGGCATCTGCTAGTGATAATAGGCTATCATTGTCCGTCCTTTCAGTTGGTTCCCAAAATGTTCGGTCCAAGACGGAGTATGTTAACGAGCATATAATTTAAGGAACTTCAGTAATTTCTGTCTGCACCTACTCGCTAGTTAATTACAACTCTATAATAGGCACTCATATGAGCTAATGAAGACATCCGTCTTCCGAAAATGCATTACACCTAGAAGAGCCACGAAATATTATTCCCCCACGTAATAATGGGGCCCTTCAGATGCTTAACCAGCACATAAGATACTAACTGTCCATCTCAAAGGGATACCATCGTTTTGAAATCAGGATAACCAGTACAAACTTAGCGAGACATCCGCATGTGATTTACATATCTTAATGATGATACGTACTATACGAGGTAATTTCCCTGGACTGTCTGTATAACTAATAGCTACAATCACCCAGCCATCAACCTCAGTTAGAGGTTCCCTATCTAACATCTTTAATGGGTTACAATATATTATTTTGTGTATTTCATACAATTATTGACAGACGTTAAGAGTGAAAAATGCTCTCACAGCCTACTTATCAAGAAGTATAATCGTATGTTCAACGGTTAACACAGTAAGCTGTATTATTAGAATTAGAAACTGCACACATTGCTTGAGGTAGTGTGACTCACTGTGCACAAATACCGAGACTATATTCGCCCGGTATTTGTGAATGAGAGCACTGAGCGATTGCCAACAACGTTTACACACAATTTCAAAATTTTACGGAGCTTTTTCTCGATGACTCCAATACAAAATGATGAAAGAAAAACACTTTATCACTTAGTATATTCTAGTTGTTCGTGCAGTAAACCATCAGCAAGTGGAATGAGGTTTCAGTTTATTGCATCTTCAATATTAGTTGTATATCAAGAGATTTTGCATCACATATGCCATTGAATATACCTATAAAATTTGTATCACATATATCATTGAATGTACCTACAAAATTATATCATAAACCATCAGCATCTGGAATGACGTTTCAGTTTATTACATCTTCAGTATAAATTGTATAGCAATGTTTTTGCATCACATATACCACTGCATGTACCTATAAAATTTGCATCACATATACCACTGAATGTACCTTCAAAATTATGTCATCTTACTTCACGTAGTTGAGGACATAAAACATTATATATATGGAAAACTGCGAATAACTGGTATTTATTACACCAGAGAGAAAATTAGTTGGACTATACTCTTCCAGTGCTCGTTGATGATGGCAGTTGACGACTTCCAACAAACTTTAAATACAACTTACGTTTTTCACTCAAAAACTTACATAAAATTGTGTCATATGCGAAAGACCCTACTATTACTCTAGTACTTCAATGAATTTCAGCATATTTATATTTTAACGTTGTAATTAAGATAAAAAATATGTAATGTGGTTTATAATAACGCACTGAGCGAGGACACTCACACACAGACTCGACTGAGTAATAGTATTTTAGCCAGGAACGCACAGCAGTGAATCACGAACATCAATGAGTGCTTCGTAGCGACAACAAAATCTCCGCTCGGGCTTCTGACATTATTTGCACGAAGCAGTAACATAATGAATTATGCAAATAGCAAGCCACCAGATCACGAGTGTCATTTCTGATACATGGTCCTAGTGTCTCCCTATTAAGATATTAACTGCATACGACATGCTAATGGATTGCAGTGTCGCCGCTTACCCTGTCTGCGGCCGGCAGAATTGTAGAATTTATGGGAAGCAGTGTTCCGTAGGCAGTCGTTCCCAACAGAGCTGGATGTAGCGGTTTTAACGTGATTCATTTGACGGCTTGATAACACTAAATGACCGAAACCAATCAATTCTGCCCTATTACAGGCAATTCTTCTGATTCGTAGCTGAACACGCTACGAAGTCTATCTATAGGGTGGATCCAGAGTAAAGCAATTAAAGCCACAGGTCCCCTAAGCTCATATTTCAAGAGGTATATCGAGCATTTATTACCTTTGAATGAATTATAACTGTTTCTTTACCATTTGTGTTTTCGTCATTCAATAAGCATAGAACTGTTAGCTTCTGTCGAACATCAGAATAATTATGCGTTATGTAAATCTATTTTTCCTATATTGTCTAGACAGCGATGAAAACCAGCCCAATTTTGTACACATATAGCAGTCCCACTGCCAATGTATTTCCCAAAAATCACATTTCCCACACTTACTCCGAACGTATGACTACAGATTTAATTTCAATTGTGCATTTCCACAACAATTAAAAGAGTTACGATTTCTGGAAGGCATTTATTCGTCATCTGAAATATGAAATGATACGAGATTTCACGAAATTCAGCACAATAATTTCCCTTCCTTGTAATTTCAAAATCATACGACAGTTCACATTATGAGCTCACACTCATTTTTCTTTCTCCCTCTTTTATGATCATCGTAAATGTCGCCAACGATCTGGTATCAGCTGCTGTATAAACCACTCCAGCTTCTACCACTCACTTCGTTCTTCAGCTCTACGTTCTCAAATAGCTGCATAAAATTTTCTGACGTATCTACTCACTTTTCATAGCAGTCTTCGCCTCTGTCTGCTACTGTATCTTCCAATATAGCCATGAAGTTCCCCAGTCCGCCGTTCGACGTGGTGCGCCGCTGCAGGCTGTTGCGGAAGATACGAGCGTACGGAAGAGTTTCCCTGATACGAGTATGTTATTGGCTCCAACACTTCCTATGCAATAGGGTTTAGTATGTTGTCCTCGACGGCGAGTGTTCGTCACAGGCAAAAGTACCGTCAGCAGTTTCCCAGTGAAGTGTTGTAGGAACGCTGTTATTCTATATACTTAAATGATACGATGTACAGGGTGAGCGGCAATCTACCGCTGTTTATTGACTGTAGGAATACACAAGATGATTACTGGGAAAATTTTGGAGAACCACTATCTTACGATAACTGCCAAACGATTCCACTACTGTCAACGTTCATTTCGATTAAGGACATCGAAGGTAAGATAAGAGAAATCAGGGCTCGTGCCAAGACATATAGACGGTTGTTTTTCTCTTGCTTTGTTAGCTATTGGAACAGGAAGGTATATGTAATGGTAGAACGTACCGTCCGCAAAATAACGTACGGTAGCTTGTGGAGTATGTATCTAGATGTGCAGTCGACTGGGAGCGTCAAATGGTACAAATGGCTCTGAGCACTATGGGACTTGACATCTGAGGACATCACACACATCCATGCCCGAGGCAGGATTCGAACCTGCGACCGTAGCGATTGGGCGGTTCCAGACTGAAGCGCCTAGAACCGCTCGGACACATCTGCTGGCGACTGGGAGCGTCCACATTGCTGATATTCTTGCTGCCGCTGGAAAAGATCAATGCAGGTGCCCTGGTAGTACGGATGCATGGGCCTAGGGCAGCACACACACACACACACACACACACACACACACACACACTAGTAAGACTCGGACTGATTTAAAACTGGCGGCTGTTTCTTTTGCTCGTGCACGTTTACTTGGACTCGCGTCTCTCTCCCTCCCCCCCTCCCCCCCCCCCCTCCCCCGCTATCGTTGCCGCCCCATGGGATGTGACTCGCGGGCAGCATGATCGGTTTGCGCGCAGCGATGTTCCAGCTGCGGACGAACTTCCACGGTGTCTCTGGTACTAACTGTCGCAAACTCTCATTGTGTAGGTGTGGATTTACCAGCCTTGTTAGACGACCCGTCCACCTTCATTTAATTCTCGTTACCGTCATACGTCTATCTTCCGCTACAGTCTATTTCCTAATTCATCAGTTTGTATTCCGGCCTTCGTTATAATTCCGCAGGTGCACTTTTCCGTCGCTCACAGCCTAGTTGTTCTGAGTTGTCTGCAAACTCCTCACTGACGTAGTTTAAAAGCCTTATTTAGTTTACCAAGTAAACTCCAGATATTTCAAACCTTTTATTTATTTGTTATAAGCATCCGTTCAGTGTCTTCCACTGCTGTAAAATAAAACCACGTAAAAGGGTTCGTTGCCTTAGTTGCTAATTTATACTATTTCCTTTTCGATACGTTGCTTTTATTTTGTTCTTATTATTGTTGATTTTTCAGGGTTACTTTGATATTTTGTCTCTCCATTTGTAAAGTAATTGCATAATATTTTGTTTGTCGTCTCATTTCATTGTCATAATAGTATTATATTGATTACAGCTAGACTGGTGTTGTCTACGTTATGTGTGGACAAGTTGCCTGTTTTGTCAAGATAATATTTCTATTATTATAAACAAAACCTTAACTTCTTCAGAAGTTGAAAACTTTGTATTCCGTTAATTTCATTTTGACCTTCGAGCATCGCACGGCAGCTAATACAACGCTCCAATGTCTGTTTTCATCGTCAGGTAAAGAATTTGGTCAAAAAACTTCAAAACTGCTCTTATCCCATGGGGAGAGAAAAAAATCACATTTCTAAGGGACCACATCACAATAAATTCCATCACGACTAGTTATGTATTACGCGTGGTTTTCGGGAAAACAGCTGGGATTTATTTTATAAATGTGAGCCAAGTATCTTTTCCTACAGAAACTTTAAAACAACGATGTAATTGGAAAATTTCCGTTTCATGACGTGGACAGGATGCCGAGTAAATTATTGCTTCCTCCCTATTTTCAATTAATATCACCACCGCTCATGCAAACTTCAACTGTGAAACAATAAAAGTACCTAATGTTACATATGAAGTTCTTGTGTATTCTTGGACATTTATTTGTGATTCCAAATCTCCCTTTCTCCTTCCTTTTTATGCCTTTTGTGAAAATATGAATAATTACATACAATGAGGAATGTTTCATTTTATGTGAGTGTAAGTAGTAGAGACAAGTTATTTATGTGCCATTTTGTTAGTGCGGGTTGCTTTCACACTGGGGCTAAGTTGACTGATTTATGACCCATTGTTTTGCAAATTGACTTATGACCCCCTGGCAGTTTATTTATGATCCCTGGTGAGAATTTGTCCTTCTCACCTCTCCACCACCACTTCCCTACTCACTTCTCCTACCCACCCTCTGGGAAATCTCCAACCCCCCTCCTCCTTGTCAACATAAGCACATTTTATATAACTTTAATTGATTAATTAATTGTACTGATTAATTAATTACCCTCTCCCTCTTCTATAACATCCACAACCATCAACTCCCCTTCCCCTCTCCCTACCCAGGAAGAACAGGTCAGGAAATCGCTCAGTCTGTGCAGAGCTGTTGGTGAGTAAGGTACACGTATCACATGTCTAGCAACAAGAAGTCTTAATTACGGAATTACACTGCTGCAGATTGGAGGTGTTGTTCTTTGGAAAATTTTCTGTTGTGTGCTCACCTTGAGAGGCGGGGATCAACACCGCCAGTAAAAAATTCCAACACTGGAGGATATTCCACTCACCACTCCCTCCCTCCCACTCCCAGAAGAAAATGACGGCAAAAATCGCTAAACTGGTGGACTGGAAATATACCACAGATGGAAACTCAACTATATATCAGCGGGTTTATTGATAAAACACACTTTGAAGGTGATGGATGTATTTTTTTATCTGGTGGAAAAAGCTCATAATCCTATGCCAGTTTGGAAGACACAGGTGTTGTAAAATACATCGAAAGAAGTAATTAAGTAAATCCCTGTTTTTCTGATTACATGAAGGTTCATTGCGGTGATGCATGTTTGTCACAGCAGCAAGTCTACGAATGGAGTAGGAGGTTCGCAAATGGTGTGACTTCAGTGGAAGATGCTCCTCGTCCAGGTCAGGCACAACGAATTGTGACTGCAAAGAACATTGCAGCAGTTTGAGCCATAGTGAAGTGACACTGAATGACATTGCAGCATGTTTACAGATTAGTCATGGGTCAGCACACATTTTGCATGATGTGCTCCAGTTTCACAAAGTGTCTGCAAGATGGGTGCCACAGCAGCTGACTCCTGAAATGAGAGAACGACGTGTTGATGCTTGTGAAGAACTTCTTCGGCTCTTTGAATGAGGAGGTGAAGGCTTCCTTGCAAGAATCGTTACTGGGGACGAAACCTGGGCTCACTTCCACTAACCAGAAACGAAGAGAGCGAGCAAGGAATGGTGCTAATGCTCATCAACAAAACCAACGATGTTTCGAACAGAATCATCAACAGGGAAGGTTATGCTGACTCTCTTTTGGGACGAAATATTCGTCATTTAGGAGCCTTACATGCCTAGAGGGACCACTGTCACCAGTGCATCATACACAGATCTCGTATCTGCACTCAAAACAATGCGACGTGTATTGCTGTCAGCAGGTGTCCTTTTGCCACATGTCAATGCAAGGCCCAACACTGCCCGTACAACAGTTGCAACAATCACAGACCTGCATTTTGAGTGTCTCCCTCATCCACCATACTCGGCAGATCTTGCCCCAAGTGATTTCGATATGTTTGGATCACTCAAAGACTCAATGGGGGAAAAAAGTCCCGTTTTGATGAAGAGGTATGCCACGCGGTGCATGAGTAGTTGCTCGGACTACAAAAAGAAACTCTTTCTAAAGGAATTTATGCACTTTGTAAGCACTGTAGGACTTGCATTGAGCGTGGGGGAGATTATGTTGAAAAGTGATTCAGGTTTGTACCACTTCTGCACACTAAATAATGTTTGAAAAATAAAGTTTCCATTTGACTCACACTCGTACTTGTAAAGTGTCCGGAAAAATTACTATATGTCCACAGTCGTACAAGCTGTGTCTCGTTTCGCACTGCCCTGTGGCAAAACCGCCCGCTACATGTTCGTTTCAACATATTTATCGACATATTAAGGCTGCAATTACAATTACAGAAGCCCTCGCGTCTTTTATTTTCTCGATTTCACCACTTCCAGGAAACATGTTCGTAGCTTTGATGCTTGTAAATCCAGCCAACACAGTCTTATACATTAGAAGCACCAAGCTAGAGTTTGTATTAGTGCATTTCAGCCTTATGAGATGTTTACAAACATAACTACCGTAGACCTAACACCCAGGTCATACAAATTTCTAGACTAAGACTTCAAGGCGTTAATTTTCAAAGGCCAAGCGAATAGAAAAACATTTTCATAGCATAATGTTGTCAAAAACTGTCCTGTATCAGGTCTAAGCATATTATCACCCCTCTTGCTAAGCTCCATACCTGTTTAACACTTTGGAGCAGGAAAACTGAGTTTGTTATGACAAAAAAAAATAACTTGTTAGAGCGCCATACAAAGTTTTCTTTGTTACATTTGTGAGAAACGGTGACTTAATGATATATACACTAAAAATGTGGCCGTTTAAATCCTACAACATGCTCGTGGAAGCTGAATTTACAAATGGAATACCATATTACGGCAAAACCTCATACATGCTTGAGTGCAAAGCATACTTTATTCCAAGCTAACAATAGACTTATGTTCGCCCCTTCAGTGCACCAGCTGTATATAACTGAATAACCACTATTCATTTATTCAACTTCAAGTGTATGCAAGGACGGCTGTGAATAAAGTGTTGCTGTTGGAGGGTAGGAGCAACAGTAGAGGAGCTGTAATTGTAAAAGTGAATTTGAGCATTGATAGTGTGTGTATTGTTTAATGTATGGTCGTGGATGCAGAGGTTCATGCAATAGTTATCAGTATGTTTTCTATTTTTGATTCTAAATAAGTGTCCTATGATTTATGTCTATGGTCACAATTTTTTATTAACAGATTACCGGTTTTTAATGACCATCATCAGATCTGCAGCATAAATGGGAAAACATATATACACTCGCAAGCTGTAACAGCTTACGAACAATAGCTAGATCATAATGAAATGTAGTACTGACAAAATTTACATTTGTGCACTTTAAATATGAAGAGGTAAACCTGTTTCAGAAAAACAACGTCCTAATGTACTGCAGCCATAGTGGCATCGTCAAATATTAAATGTGGAATCAGCACCAGCATCGTGAAATACATATAAATAACATCACATGCACGAGTCATGTTGTTAGTAGTACTACTGTTCAGAACAAGCTGCCGTACACTAGCCACCAGGTGTTTGTGTTGTAAGTTCAGCATATGTTGCTAATGGCATACACTAGTTTTCAATAATTAACTGCAACAGCGAATATAAAGAGGCATACAAAAGTTGAAGTCAGTAATGAGCTTATAACGTATAAAAGCCATTACAGCAATAAACAGCAATAAAAATAAGAACACAACAAAAGTAATATTGTTAAAAATAGGAAGTGTGAAAAAACAGTGGTTGACATGTGCTCTAGTGCCATATTCTATATAATGACATGAATATTAAACACCGTTGACAGTGTACTGGGTAATATTAAACGACCATAAAAGAATCCGCTAAGTAAGCCACAAATGAAAGAAAACATAGTGCTGCACATAATCAGCGCCCTCTGCTATCGCTTACGCCAAAATTCCACACAGTCGGGAAGTGGTTGGAGGGGCCCCTCGTACCCTACGGCACTCTGCTGCAACAAAAGAATGATTACGTAACATTGGGAGATCCATATTATATGATTAATGCAGCCTATGAAAGGAATAAAGTAGTAACAAGTACATACTAGAGTCATACGTAAAACGTATGAAAACGAAGTTCGTATGTGATGTACTCAATACTAGGTGTACTTATCAACACACTAAATACAAAAAAGGCGTGTAGTGATTACAGTAAAACATTGTCAAATAAAGCAAAGTATGCATTGGGCACATAGTCTTTTTGCCAGTTAAGCAGTTTAGTTGGTTCTCTATTTTTTGCTTTATAAATTTCAAGCTCCTTTTACAAATTAAGAGCGATGCCTTATTCCACTCTGTGAAGAGTACGCATACAACTCTAAATGCTCCCTATGAAATGATGAGTATCAGATAAATGCTGTCCGAAAGCCATTTTGTTTCGTGGCTGTAAGTGTTCTTTAAACCTTAATTTAAAAGAGCGGCCTGTTTGACGGATATAATATTTGTCACAGTTACTGCAATCAATCCTGTATACTCCAGAGCCAACAAATTTATCATAGCTCACTTTCGGTTTATGTTTTATTCGTAGTTTTAGGGTGTTATTAACCTGAAAAGCCCCATCTGAAATCAGACTTTTTAAAACATTTTTCTATTTGCAGGGACATTTTGCTTTTAAATTGCATAGGAATGGTTTTCATTCTATCTTTGCCGATTGTCTTTTGCGTCTAGGTGTGTGTGTGCCTGCTGTTTGTAAAACGTTTGTTTAGCCTACTGTAGGGGCGCGTGACGTCATTTATGGAAAAGCCATTAGTTACCGCGGTCTGCTTTAAAATGCTAATTTCTTTAAGCATTTCGTTTTCATCCAAAGGTAGACGAAGGAGCCGGTGAGCCATGAAAGTGAAAAAAGGTTTTTTTCTATCGTTTAGGATGGCATGAACTGGGATTGATGAGACTGTCTGTAAAAGTTGGTTTCCTAAAAATCGAAAACTTATGTTTCTTATTAACTTTCTTAATAGTGAGATCAAGGTAGTTAATGGCGCCATCTTCTTTTATTTCAGTGGTAAAAGTTATTTTGGGGTGCATGCTACCTATTGCTTGGTTGAATGTGTTGACCCCACTGGTGTCACCTTCTATCAGTAATAAAATGTCATCGACATACCGTTTGTAATAAATCGTTTTATCTTTTAGTTGTGGGTACTTGTAAAAAAAAATTGCATTCTAAATCATTGATAAAAATGTCTGCTAAAGTGCCAGCTAGGCTATTACCCATCCCAAGCCCGTTCTTTTGTTAATAAATTTTGTCATTAAAGGTAAAAAGTTTGTAAGATAAGACAAAATCTAAGAGATCAATTAGTTTTGTACATTCTGCAGTAGTAATATTGTTGTGGGAGAGGAAATTTCGTCTAGTAATGTCAATGGTTTCTTTAACTGCGACATTACTGTAAAGATTTTTTACATCCAAGGATGCTAATGTCGCATTATTTGGTATACGTATACCCTTATTACATTCGCTAACTCAGCACTTTTTTTGAACCCAAAATAATAATTAAATGTGTAAACTGATTTAAGTTTATTATTAAGGAACTCATTTAATTTTGGCACAGTGGTGACATATTATTAACAATTAGACCAACCGGATTTACATCTTTGTGGATCTTAACTTGTGTTCTGAGCTGGGGTAGTTTGACATTCATCATTTTGAGCGATTTCTTTTCATAATCATTAAGACGAAACTGGGAGCTGTCAATTTTTCCCCGCAAATTAGTCTGAAACTTATCAGTTGGGTCTTTGTGAATTTCTATAATATCGTTGTCTGCTAAAATTTCTTCAGTTTTCTTAATGTAATCATCTTCATATACAAGAACTGCCGTGTTCCCCTTGTCAGCACGAATGACCATTGCTTTCTCCGTCTCTAACTTGGTACTGAGACGTTTTAAAATACGGCTCTCATGATTAACCACATATTAGAACTATTTTGAACAGACAATGCCTTATTAACCTTAATCGCTGTGCCTGCAATTTCTAAATTCGTCATCCCAGCAGTTTCACAAGTCATTTTAGTTTCAACTATTACTCGCTTAATTTAAGCCTGACTAACATGTGGAGTGATGTTACGTTGAAAGCCTTTATTCAGCAACATATTTTCATCACTACGCAGTACAATACTTGTTAAATTAGCTACCCTGTGATTGAAACGATGTTGCCCAGTTTAATCCTTACATTTTACAATACTTACATTCTGAGGTTTGATCACTTCAGCAAATTTTTTGTTATGCCTCTCTGTAATTGTCTCGGTGTTAATCCTAACTCTGTTAATAATCTCTTTCCACACAAATTTAAACAGGCTACAAGAAAGTTAGTCACCTAGCTGTAAATGTAGTTCGAAAGCTTCTCTACTTAGGAACTCTTTTTGTTTATATGATTCACGTATCTGGGCCCAAACCCAGTTGATCTCACTTTTAGATTTAATTTATAAGGCAAGGGCTGACTGCTGTTTTTCACTTTGGCATAATTCGGTGTGACACCATCTGCGTGACACTGCTTATTGAATTTAATCTTCATTACCTCGGTACTGATTTGCTGCTTCGTTTTACAGAGCCTTTTGACTCTGTCGTAAGCCAGACATGGCACTAGTTTCACAAGCTCCGACATCGCCGCGAAAACACAGTGACCCGTATATACACTCCTGGACACAGACAGGTTGGCCATCCATGATGACGCCGATGACTTTTTTGCCATCTTAGTAACTATCGTCCAAGGATGACTTTCCAAGCGTGGTGGCCTCACCATCATAACGGAGTTCCCCGATTAGGCAAGCGGCTGAAATCTCTGTAGCGTGACGTGGAACGCCTGCAGGGTGTTGGGGAGCGCTCTTGTGCAGTGTACGATGATTGGTTTCATCCTTCAGGTTGACAGAAGTCGTTGGGAATTGACTGGTATGAATAGAGCAGTTGTGGTGGTTGACGTCTGGCGTCCCAGTAGACGTCGAGTGATATGCAACGTGTTTTTGCTGTCCAAAGTGGAACCATATCGTCCTGTGTTCAAAAGGCTCTGAGCACTATGGGACTTGACATCAATGGTCATCAGTCCCCTAGAACTCAGAACTACTTAAACCTAAGTATATCACACAACACCCAGTCATCACGAGGCAGAGAAAATCCCTGGCCCCGCTGGGAATCGAACCCGTTACCGCACGACCATGAGTTGCTGGACTATCGTCCTGTGTCCTCCAACTGTCAGTTCTTCTGTGGGACTTTATAGTTTGCAGATGAGGTGGCTGTACCTGCGTTGCTCGGCTGTTGCGTTATCGTTTGACAGCTGTGGTGTAAGTTCTAACTGGCATAGTGCATTTTCATAGTGTGTTGGACCAGGGCTGAGACTGGTGTTGAAGATTCTTTTTCAACATTCCCTATAACTTCTGTCTTACAGGACTGGACATTCATAGCTGGTGTCTTTAGTGGAATCGGTCCCGACGTTGCTGGCTGCCATGAACTGCAACGTCTATCCTGCTACAACCTGTCTATAGCAATTGCCGCAGACACCACGCTGGGAAACGTGTCATACGTCTTTCGTGCGACTCTGTTACGGTTCCTCGACTCGCCGCCATCACTTGATAAAGTCATGTGTTGATGTGACCTCCTTTCCCAGAAGAGTGTCAAACATGTCTTTAGCGGCTGCTTTCATGTGGTGTGTGATTTTTGTCATGCAGTATTCTCATGGGGGAAAAGAGAGGTCTTAAATTATGCTTCCGCTAAGCGAGATTGATAATGATTATCGCCAAACTTGTTTTCTTCACTAAGATCGGGAATTTTTCTTAGCTATCGTGATCCTCAACGTTGTTCTCTAACGAATACTGATCTGTGGCAGAGAGTGACAGCATTGCCCTGCTTTACTCTCATGGAAAATACTAATAATCAGGCTTGCGTGCATAGTAATGCATAGTCAAATATCGATAAGAATGCATACAATGTTCGATTTTTTTGTGCAAGGTATAATGTTATCAATGTTGTGACTGTTTCTTACAATAGTAGTTCATAAATCAGTTACACAAGACATGTACATGACAAATAATAGAACAATGCGTTTGAGATGCAAAATTTGTGTGATTAGGTATTCGACATTAAGCTGAAGCAATGTACACCTACTTAGATTTTATATTAATTATTATGATTAATGATATCATTATTATATTAAATGAAATTTATGTATTTATCTTGTACAAAAACAATGTCCTGTGTTGTTGTATTAATGTATGTCATTGTCAATATATTAAAAAACTGTACTCGTATACGACATGTTAAAAGCAACTACCTGGTGATCAAAAAGTCAGAATAAATTTAAAAACTTTATAAACCACAGAATAATGTAGATATAGAAGTAAAAATTGACAAAAATGTTTGGAATGACATGAGGTTTTATTAGAACACAAAAAAAGGTATTGCTAGACGCGTGAAAGATCTTTTGCACTCGTCGTTTGGTGATGATCTTGTTCTCAGCGGTCACTTTCGTCATGCTTGGCCTCCCAGGTCCCCAGTCCTCAGTCCGTACGATTATTGGCTTTGGGGTTACCTGAAGTCGCAAGTGTATCGGGATCGACCGACATCTCTAGGGATGCTGAAAGACAACATCCGACGCCAATGCCTCACCATAACTCCGGACATGCTTTACAGTGCTGTTCACAAAATTATTCCTCGACTACAGCTATTGTTGAGAAATCATGGTGGACACATTGAGCGTTTTCTGTAAAGAGCATCATCTTTGCTTTGTCCTGCTTAGTTATGCTAATTATTGCTATTCTGATCAGATGAAGCGACATCTGTCGACAGTTTTTTAACTTTTGCATTTTTTGGTTCTAATAAAACCCCATGCCATTCCAAGCATGTGTGTCAATTTGTACCTCTCTATCTACACTCTTGGAAATTGAAATAAGAACACCGTGAATTCATTGTCCCAGGAAGAGGAAACTTTATTAACACATTCATGGGGTCAGATACATCACATGATCACACTGACAGAACCACAGGCACATAGACACAGGCAACAGAGCATGCTCAATGTCGGCACTAGTACAGTGTATATCCACCTTTCGCAGCAAAGCAGGCTGCTATTCTCCCATGGAGACGATCGTAGAGATGCTGGATGTAGTCCTGTGGAACGGCTTGCCATGCCATTTCCACCTGGCGCCTCAGTTGGACCAGCGTTCGTGCTGGACGTGCAGACCGCGTGAGACGACGCTTCATCCAGTCCCAAACATGCTCAATGGGGGACAGATCCGGAGATCTTGCTGGACAGGGTAGTTGACTTACACCTTCTAGAGCACGTTGGGTGGCACGGGATACATGCGGACGTGCATTGTCCTGTTGGAACAGCAATTTCCATTGCCGGTCTAGGAATGGTAGAACGATGGGTTCGATGACGGTTTGGATGTACCGTGCACTTTTCAGTGTCCCCTCGACGATCACCAGAGGTGTACGGCCAGTGTAGGAGATCGCTCCCAACACCATGATGCCGGGTGTTGGCCCTGTGTGCCTCGGTCGTATGCAGCCCTGATTGTGGCGCTAACCTGCACGGCGCCAAACACGCATACGACCATAATTGGCACCAAGGCAGAAGCGACTCTCATCGCTGAAGACACCACGTCTCCATTCGTCCCTCCATTCACGCCTGTCGCGACACCACTGGAGGAGGGCTGCACGATGTTGGGGCGTGAGCGGAAGACGGCCTAACGGTGTGCGGGACCGTAGCCCAGCTTCATGGAAACGGTTGCGAATGGTCCTCGCCGATACCCCAGGAGCAACAGTGTCCCTAATTTGCTGGGAAGTGGCGGTGTGGTCCCCTACGGCACTGCGTAGGATCCTACGGTCTTGGCGTGCATCCGTGCGTCGCTGCGGTCCGGTGCCAGGTCGACGGGCACGTGCACCTTCCGCCGACCACTGGCGACAACACCGATGTACTGTGGAGACCTCACGCCCCACGTGTTGAGCAATTCGGCGGTACGTCCACTCGGCCTCTCGCATGCCCACTATACGCCCTCGCTCAAAGTCCGTCAACTGCACATACGGTTCACGTCCACGCGGTCGCGGCATGCTACCAGTGTTAAAGACTGCGATGGAGCTCCGTATGCCACAGCAAACTGGCTGACACTGAAGGCGGCGGTGCACAAATGCTGCGCAGCTAGCGCCATTCGACGGCCAACACCGCGGTTCCTGGTGTGTCCGCTGGGCCGTGCATGTGATCATTGCTTGTACAGCCCTCTCGCAGTGTCCGGAGCAAGTATGGTGGGTCTGACACAACGGTGTCAATGTGTTCTTTTTTCCATTTCCAGGAGTGTACATTGTTGTTGTTGTTGTTGTTGTGTTCATCAGTTCTGAGACTGGTTTGATGCAGCTCTCCTTACTACTCTATCCTGGGCATGCTTTTTCACCTCCCAGTACCTACTGCAGTCTACACCCCTCTGAATCTTGTTAATGTATTCATCTCTTGGTCTCCCTTTACGATTTTTACCCTCCACGCTGCCCTCCAATACTAAATGGTGATCCCTCGATGCCTCAGAACATGTCCTACCAACCGATACCTTTTTCTAGTCAAGTTGTGCCACACGCTCCTCTTCTCCCCAATTCAATACCTACTCGTTAGTTATGTGATCTACCCGTCTAATCTTCAGCATTCTTCTGTTGCACCACATTTCGAAAGATTTTATTCTCTCCTTGTAGAAACTATTTATTGTCCATGTTTTACTTCCATACATGGCTACACCCCATAGAAATAATTTCAGAAAAGACTTCCTGACGTTTAAATCTATACTCGATTTTAACAAATTTTTCTTCTTCAGACACGCTTTCCTTGCCATTGCCAGTCTGCATTTTATATCCTCTCTACTTCGACCATCATCAGTTATTTTGCTCCCCAATTACCAAAAAGTCCTTTACTACTTTAAGTGTCTCATTTCCTAATCTAATTCCCTCAGCACCATCCGTATTAATTCGACTACATTCCATTATCGTCGTTTTGCTTCTGTTGATGTTCATCTTATATCCTCCTTTGAAGACACTGTCCATTCCTTTCAACTGCTCTTCCAAGTCCTTTGCTGTCTATGACGGAAATACAATGTCATCGGTGAATCTCAAAGTTTTTATTTCTTCTCCATGGATTTTAATAGCTACTCCGAACTTTTCTTATGTTTCCTTGCTCAATAAACAGATTGAATAACATCGGAGAGAGACTACAACCATATGTCACTCCCTTCCCAACCACTGCTTCCCTTTTATACCCCTCTGCATTATTCCGTGATTTATTCAGTTTTCTAATTTATACCGACTTTTTTATCACCAGGTATAAAAAAGATGGCTCTGAGCACTATGGGACTCAACAGCTGAGGTCATAGGTCCCCTAGAACTTAGAACTACTTAAACCTAACTATCCTAAGGGCATCACACACATCCATGCCCGAGGAAGGATTCGAAACTGCGACCGTAGCAGTCGCTCGGTTCCAGACTGAAGCGCCTCGAACCGCTCGGCCACCATGGCCGGCCACCCGGTATATACAAAGTTCTGTTTGAAGAGCGGATCCTCGGCTGCTGTGGAACTTGCGGGTCCAGACGTGTCCTGTAAGCCCATCTTCTGTACGTGATACGTGACAGGGTGCCTTACCGCTGCGCCATTTAACCACAGTGTACTGCAGTGCGTGTAAATGGAGCGGCGCTGCCCCGGTTCCTTCTGCGAACATGGTGGGTGAGTGGTGAAGACAGCGGACAGCTGAGAGGGCGGCAGAGAAGTTGCGGCCAGTCACAGGTCACGCGTCCGCGGGCGCCGCTTGCGGAAAGTAACGCCCTCGTTGCGCCCAGGAGATTGGAGCGCCGGGGCAGCGAGCAGCAAGTGTTGTTTATTCATGCGGCTGTTTGCTTAAATAATGTATACTGGCGGCGCGGGACGCGATGTTTATTCGCTGCCTCGTAAAACACTCGCCGGCGCCGGCGCCGACCTCCGCCCTCGAGATAAGGGAGCGCGCCGATATCTGGGCAGATCGGCGGCCCTCAGCAGTCTGGCCGGCCCCGCTTCCTCCCCGGCTTCCGCCGGCTGCTCCTCGTGGCCGTGGCCGTCGCGCGCGCTGCCTCTGCTGCTCTTTTTTTTTCTTTCGCGCAGGCCACGTTTCCCTCGGAGGAAACCGTTCCCCCTGCTGGTTATCAGGTGTTGCGCCACGAGAAGACTTCCGAGAGAAACTTGCGATGTTTTTCGCCTCTCGTTTATAATTTCCGGTGGCTCCATAATTGAGTACACTGGTCTTTTTTTGTGTTACTCATGGAGGACCTATCAACCTAAGGTTGAACAAAATTTTCTCTTTTTCAAAAATATACAAACGCCTCTTCGATTCGAAGTGCTATGAAATATGTTGCTTGACAAAAAGAGTTAGGTAACTGAGACGGAGGAGGAAACGAAATGAAACGTTGCGGGTAAAGCATACTACATTTACTTCGCATCTATAGAATTACTGCAAAGCAGATCTGCCACGAGTTTCTCGCCATTGCGCAAATAGATATTGGACCAACCTTTGTAAAATTATTCAGATCTGCCGAGACAAAGGAGATTATAGTGGCATGTATCAAGGCATCAAAAACGCGATTGGACCAACAAGCAGGAAGTTCGCTGCAATAAAAGATCTAAATGGAGACCCAACCAACAATAAAAACGAGCAGCTACGTAGATGTGTGCAGCACTATGCTAAACTATACTCAGAAGAGGTCAACATTTCTTCAGAAGCTTTGGGTATTTTACCAACTTACCCAGTTACGTCTGAGCTGGATGATCCTCCCACAGTTGACGAATTAAAACTAGCACTTAAAAGTGTAAAGCTAGGCAGAAATCATCAAACTTGACTGCGTTTTGCCGATATTGTATCAAATCCTACTGCAGTGCTGGGTAGAAGGTACATAACCTCAAGACATGCGAGATGCAAATATAGTAACAATCTAGGGAAAAGGCGACAGAGGTAATTGTAACAACTATAGAGGAATATCTCTCTTAAGCATTGCTGGAAAGGCGTACGCAAGTATAATCCTGAAGAGACTGGAAACCTTGGCTGCTCGGATCTACCCTGAGTCACAGTGTGGATTTCGCACTGGAAGATCCCCAAGTGACATGATACTCACCTTGAGCCAACTACAAGAGAAGTGTCGCGAACACAGAGTGCCATTATATGTGGCTTTTGTTGACCTCAAAAGAGCCTTTGACACCGTCAGTAGGGAGGGACTCTACAGCATATTGGAAAAAATTAGATGTCCCCCAACTTTGCTGTCTTTAATAAGATCTTTTCACGACAGTATGCGTGGCTCTGTAATCTTCGATGGCAGTACATATAAACCATTCAGTATGAACTGTGACGTAAGACAAGGCTGTGTGTTGGTACCTACACTTTTTTGGAATTTTCCTTTCTGGTCTGCTCCAAGTGGCTTTCGAGAATTGCAGTGTTGGAGTACGTGTGCATACGAGGAAAGATGGAAGGCTTTTCAATGTCAGTCTTCTGAACAGTAAGACAAAGTGCTACGAGACAGTCGCTCGTGAACTCCTGTATGCTGATGATGCTGCAATTGTTGCGAACTCCGCAGAAGAGCTACAAGAGCTAGCATCAAGATTTAGTCACGCATGCCACCTATTCTCGGTGAGTGTAAACAGCAGTAAGACCGTAATTATGGTTCAGGGTGCTAACACAGAGCCGAATATAACACTAGATGGCACTACTCTGCAAGTCGTAGATAACTTCTGCTATCTTGCATCTACTATAGAATCAAACATGTCTGTTGACAAGGAAATTGATGCTAGCATTGGAAGAGCTGCGACAATTTTTGGCAGACTCTCTACACGTGTTTGGAAAAACAACAAACTCTCTTTGACCACCAAAATTCTTGTATATCAAACTCGCGTCCTCAGTATCCATATGTATGCTTCGGAAACATGTACTACCTATGCCAAACAAGAACTTCGCTTTAATGCTTTCCACATGCCGTGCCTGAGATCCATCCTCGGAGTAACGTGGAAGGACCGAGTGACGAACGAAGCAGTGTTATCTAAAACTAACTGCAACTGTGTTTCAGCTATCTTGAAGCAGAGACAACTCCGCTGGCTGGGACACGTCCACCGGATGGATCCTGACACATTATCATGTGAGGTGATGCTTGGAGAGATCTCTATATCCAAAAGACCTGTAAGACGTCCTGTACTGAGGTTCAAGGACTCCTGTAAACGAGATACGGAGAGCTTTGGAATCGACACAAACACATGGCAGGCACGGGCTAGCATGACAGCAGAGTGGCATCATGATATCTGGAATGTGAAGCATGTTGAAGGCTTGTTAATCAGATTAAGGCAGAAAAAGCTTCGCAATGCTACCACTGCTCCTGCCTCAGCAGCCAGACACACTTGTGACAATTGCGGCAAGAGATGCCGTGCTGCCATTGACTTCGCAAGTTACATGAAAAAATGCAACCCATAAACACACAGACACTGCAACAGTCATCTACCAAAATGTCGTGGCCAATATACAGTATATATAGAATTAGTATGCTAGCAAGTAGCTTCCTACAGCGACGATGATCTTTCGGTGAGGGCGCTAAACAGTAGGGTCATCAACGCCCTTGTGTTAACGGTATACAGACAAGCGTGGTGAGAAATCTATGAAAAATTATTGTAAGTCGGAAAATCAAGTTGCAGTCTCCCACAAGAATCTAAAGGCAACCCCGGTGAGGTGACCATCAGAAAATGCCGTAATAAAACTTCCATAACACACCGCAAAATAACTAGGTAAAAATAATAGATAAAACACGTGTAAAGAGCGGAAAAAAAATGACTGCGGTCGGATGACCATTTATAAATAATGAGTGACCAGCCCACCCTGTGACACATTAAAACCACACACTCACTATTTTGGGACGAATTCCACACATCACACGAAATCTTAAAACACGAACCACAGTCACCTCATTATGAGTTAAAATAGCCGGCAGATCCTATGGGAGAACCAGATGAACCCTCAGGTCGTCTTATAACACACAATTAAAATGTGACATATGCTTTACTAATAGTCGTGTTCCGCATATGTGACATAGCGTGGGCTCCTCGCGACTTAAGAGAAACCCATGTGTCAATGGGCAATGTCCCATTCTAAGCAGTGTAAGAGCTACTTCTTCAGACTGTCGCGGCTGGAAAGAGGTAAGCCAAGGTCGCACTGAAGGTTTTACGGAACATACCTCATGATTCCTCACTTCCAGATATTTAACCTCGCACCAACACACGGCCTTCCTGGTCAGAATGAGGTAACAGCCTGCAGGCGGACCGAACAGCGAGCAGGAGGTAGGAGGGGGAAATCCTGGTTGGCAGCCGCACCAGCGAGTTAGCTTCCTCGATTGCTGTGCGACCTGGGAACCAGCAGAAGATGATTTCCTACACTTCTTGCACCACACGATCAGCTTGATTCATATTACCAATAGCGAGAAGGGCATTTTGAGAATCCGGACAGATGAGGAGTTTCTTGTCATGGCGCTATGTAATATGCTCCAAGATGGCAAACAGTTTGACATAATGAACTGAAAACTGCTCTGAGAGCCTTATCCTGCGGGAAAAGTAGGGGAACGTGACAGAGCAACCGGTAAAATCCCTCTGCTTCGAGCCATCTGTGTAAACAGTAATAAAATGTGGATAGTAAGGTAAAGTCCTGTTGACTTTAATTGTAAAAATATAGTCTTGGGTACAATATTTCCTGTAAGCAGTCAGCTCTGAAAGTAATCTGGGCCTCGTTAGTAGCCACGGGGATACCCTACTCCGCCGCTAGGTTTGGACGTTAATACCACTGCCCTGCAATAACCCGAGGATCTCTCATAGAGACCTTGAACGGCCTCGTCGCCTGTGTCCGGTGACTGAACACTCGTTCCAGTGGCAGCGCTGCAACATTGCTCGATGCTGGTGATGTAGGAACGGACAGAACCCTATGTGCTAGCACGAGAAGTGGTCGTCGAATAGATATCAGAGGCTCAGCAGCCTCTGCATCCAGGCTAACAACATGATTTGTGGGTAAGCCCTTGTTGATAGTCTGATACCCTCGTGACGGAACAGTGTCCGGCATTTTGAAGTGTGAAGACCTTGCTGACCCATACTCCTGGCATCCGTATTCAAGCTGCAACTGCGCAAAGGCCTTAAAAAGTCGGAGCAGACGTGCCCTATCGGCTCCCCACGACCTATGACTAACGCACTGAAGGACGCTTTAAGGCCGTGAGTCGTCTCCATTTTTTTAAGGTGTGGCAGCTAAACTAGCTTTCATCAAAAGTGAGGCCTAGAACTGCAACTTTTCCTTGAAAACTAGATCGCTATCCCCAGTTTTAAAACGGGAGATCTCAAAAGAGAGCGGAAGTGATTATATCAACACAAACTATTTTCTCTTAAGAGAATTTAAAATCTATAATGTAAGACCATTCCTCCAACCACCTTATCGTCAACTGCAATTCCCACATCGCCACCATCGAGCTATGTTGCGGCGCCATTACTGGAATGACTGTTCACTCGCCGGACACAGGCGACGAGGCAGTTCAAGGTTTGTGTAAGAGAGATCCTTGGGTTATTGCAGGGCTGTGGTATTGATGTCCAAACCTACCGGCGCAGTAGGGTGGCCCCTGGCTACTAACGAGGCCTAGATTACTTTCGGAAGTGACTGCTTACAGGAAATATTGTACCAGAGACTATTTTTTTACAATTAAAGTTAGCGAGATTATACATCGCTATCCAGATGGAGCGTTGGAGGATACGCAGAAGACGAAGGCGTCCACAAACAACAAACACAATACAGGACGTCCCACAGTGGACGTAATACTCTTGATTCCAATGGCGAATGATGAGACACTTAAGACACTTCCTTGGAGGACACCATTCTACTGCCTAAAACCGTCAGACACGACATTCAAAACCTCATATCTAAAATACCTCTCCGAAAGGAAGGACCATTGAAAGAGCATAGGCCTTTAGCAAATCGAAGAAGACAACGATAAGATGTTGCTTATAGAGGACAGATTGTTGAAGTGCTGTTTCGAGCAGCGTCGGGTTATCGATAGTGGAGTGATACCTACTGAACCCACACTGGGAGCTACTTACTACAGATCTAGTTTCGAGACCCCTCGCTAGGAGCTCGTTGACCATATGCTCTATTGTCTTGCCTACACAGATTGTAAGGCTAATGCTGAGATAAGTACCGGAGTTCGTCCGATCCTTCCGTTGTTTTAAAAATGGGACTAAAATAGATTCTTTCAGCGAGCTGAATAGTCTTCCGCATCCAAATTTAGTTGAGGAGCTGAAGGAAGATCTTCTCCAACTGTGGTCTAAGCGTCTCGACATGCTGTCGTGTCCAAGAGACTTATCGTGAGCTACTGACAATGCAGAACCCAGCTCTCACATAGAGAGTGAGATTGCTTGTATTCCTCCTTCTTGGTAGAATTGAAATGAAAATCAACCCCCTCCTGAGTCTCCCGATGTAGACGGAAAGCTGAATCCTGGATAGAATCAGCCGTAAGAGACTTATGTGATGATAACTCATAGTTCCCCTGACATGTCCGCTCTTGCTATGGCGTATATGCTAGTAGTTACCACTGTGACCGAACGATGTCAAGCCATGAAATGATAAGCTGTCAAATCAGTGTACATCTGAATACGTAATAGTTATCTGATACTAATGTTTATGATTTCTACTAATCATTGTTAATTTAACATTGTTATTGTGAACGAAGGGCTGAAAGCGAAGCAACGTGACGAAAACACTGTTATATTTCTTAACCGAATAAGTGGTAGTGTGAGAACTGTAACTAGATCTGGTTAGTGAGTCACAGAATCGGGGGAAATTTGTAACGTGTAATTCATCAGTTTATGGTACTAGACAAAAAAGAAACCCACTCCGGTAATTTAGTCATGTAAAGAGGGAATTATTTTGCAATTTGTGGCGTTTTCTAAATGTGTTCCGTTCATAAATTTTTCTGAAACGAAGTTAAGTTGTGATTGGTTCGTGGTAAAACACGCGAGATAGTGACGTTAATACTGATAGCTCATTGCCCCGACTCCTCCTACCCTCTGCTGATGAACGCATGAGTCTCTTGGGTAACCTTGCTTCTCCCATGCGTGTAACATGACCCCACCATCTAATCCTGTTCGCCCTGACTGCAACATCTACAGAATGCATTCCCAGTTTTTCTTTGCTTTCCTCATTGTGGACACCCTCCTGCCATTGCTCCCATCTACTAGTACCTGCAATCATCCTAGCCACTTTCATATCCGTAACCTCAACCTTGTTGAATCCACCCAGCTTTCGCTCCCATACAACAAAGTTGGTCGAAAGATTGAACGGTGCACAGATAACTTAGTCTTGGTACTGACTTACTTCTTGCAGAAAAGAGTAGATCATAGCTGAGCGCTCACTGCAATACCTTTGCTACACCTCGCCTTCAGTTCTTTCACTATGTTGCCTTCTTGTGAGAATATGCATCCTAAGTACTTGAAACCGTCCACCTGTTCTAACTTTGTTCCTCCTATTTGGCACTCAATTCGTTTATATTTCTTTCCCACTGACATTACTTTCCTTTTGGAGATGCTAATCCTCATACCATAGTCCTTACATTTCTGATCTAGCTCTGAAATATTACTTTGCAAACTTTCAATCGAATCTGCCATCACAACTAAGTCATCCGCATATGCAAGACTGCTTATTTTGTGTTCACATATCTTGATCTCACCCAGCCAGTCCATAAATAATATGAACAACTGTGGAGACAGGTTGCAGCCTTGTCTT
This sequence comes from Schistocerca gregaria, assembly GCF_023897955.1. Classification (NCBI taxonomy): domain Eukaryota; kingdom Metazoa; phylum Arthropoda; class Insecta; order Orthoptera; family Acrididae; genus Schistocerca; species Schistocerca gregaria. The sequence continues at coordinate 88,503,702 of NC_064922.1, read as the reverse complement.
ACCCCTGACACTACTCTGAACCATGAACTCAATTTATTGTCAACTCTTAACTGCTGCCTGACTATCCATGTAAAGATGTTTAATTGCTTGCAAAAGTTTGCCTCCTATTCCATAATCCCGTAGAACAGACAATAACTTCCTCCTAGGAACCCGGTCATATGCCTTTTCTAGATCTATAAAGCATAGATACAGTTCCCTGTTCCACTCATAACACTTCTCCATTATTTGCCGTAAATTAAAGGTCGTGTCCTGACAACCTCTAAGAGGCCTCATCAGGTCACAGGAGAAGATCTTATCCGTTAATTATTATAGTAAATCACCCAAAAAATTTAAGTGAAAACAAAGGAGAAACAATACCATAAATGACTACATAAATGAATAGGAAACAAGTGATTCCTAACACTAATTATATAGCTGTACAAGTCTTCTTCTACGATGAGCTTCGCATGGCAGGTGTGATGAATCCCTAATGACTTCTTGCGTTTCAATATCTCGAGTTCCCACGAACTTGAACTCTCGTTTCCGAGCTATCTTGTCCCATGCATCCTTACTCTTCACACTTGCAAACGGCAAACGTTTGAGAGCCCGTTCTACAATATTTCTATGTATTTTCGGGGTTTGCGGCAGAAAGTCAGCTATTTCGCGAATCAGGTTTCTGGGCTGCTTATTTTTTAGCATGGTCAATGGCGCCATTCCTGTGACTCCACATGACAACTATCCATACGTCATGGATATCACGTAAGAAGACATCCCAGGTGGCGTGCCCTTTCGAGTAATAGATGAGGCAGAGTTTCCCCAGGCCTTTCGTTATCTCTCGTCAAGCAAGTGTGGAAATACCTTATAGGGACAAAGATCGGTTTTATCCTGTGCCGTCTCAACATGCAGTATCATTTGTTTGAGCTGAACTGAGGTTCATTGTCAGAGATGATTCTGTCCACATGTCCTACTTGAGACAGGAAAACTTTACGAAACACTTTGCTTACCCTTGGCACGGCAACCTTCCTCAGTGGCGTCAGAGTGACGTATTTTGACGTTAGCTCAATAATTAGGACGTAACTGTACCCTCTGCTCGTGTGAGGGAGAGGTCACACGAGACCCTACGCTGCCGACGCTTTAATTTCGTCGGAATGGTAGGGAATTGTGGCGCCTGCATCGTGACTGTTGTGCGTTTCTATCTCTGGAATGCCTTATACTCCACTCCGCCATTATGCTCCTTATCTCTCCTTCTGTTAGCGTAACAGTCAAGGTGTTGGGCTTCTAAGCGAAAGGTTATGAGTTCGAACCTTGGGGGGCGCTTAATATTCTTCCCCACATGAACCATGGACCTTGCCGTTTGTGGGGAGGCTTGCGTGCCTCAACGATACAGATAGCCGTACGGTAGGTGCAACCACAACGGACAGGTATCTGTTGAGAGGCCAGACAAACGTGTGGTTCCTGAAGAGGGGCCGCAGCCTTTTCAGTAGGTGCAGGGACAACAGTCTGGATGATTGACTGATCTGGCCTTGTAACAATAAGCAAAACGGCCTTGCTGTGCTGGTACTGCGAACGGCTGAAAGCAAGAGGAAACTATGGCCGTAATTTTTCCCGAGGGCATGCAGCTTTACTGTATGGTTAAATGATGATGGCGTCCTCTTGGGTAAAATATTCCGGAGGTAAAATAGTCCCCCATTCGGATCTCCGGGCGTGGACTACTCAGGAGGTCGTCGTTATCAGGAGAAACAAAACTGGCGTTTAGGGATCGCAGCGTGGAATGTCAGATCGCTTAATCGGGCAGGTAGAAAATTTAAAAAGGGAAATGGATAGGTTACAGTTAGATATAGTGAGAATTAGTGAAGTTCGGTGGCAGGAGGAACAAGACTTTTGGTCAGGCGCATACAGGATTGTAAATACAAAATCAAATAGCGGTAATGCAAGAGTAGGTTTAATAATGAATAAAAAAATAGGCGTGCGGTAAGCTACTACAAACAGCATAGTGAACGTATTATAGTGGCCAAGATAGACACGAAGCCCATGCCTACTACAGTAGTACAAGTTTATATGCCAACTAGCTCTGCAGATGACGAAGAAATTGAAGAAATGTATGATAATAATAAGAAATTATTCAGGTAGTGAAGGGAGACAAAATTTAATAGTCATGGGTGACTGGAATTCGACACTAGGAAAAGGGAGAGAAGGAAACATAGTAGGTGAATATGGATTGGGGCTAAGAAATGAAAGAGGAAGCCGTCTGTTAGAATTTAGCACAGAGCATAACTTAATCATAGGTAACACTTGGTTCAAGAATCATAAAAGAAAGTTGTATACATGGAAGAATCCCGGAGATACTAAAAGGTATCAGATATATATAATGGAAAGACAGAGATTTAGGAACCAGGTTTTAAATTGTAGGACATTTCCAGGGGCAGATGTGGACTCTGACCACAATCTATTGGTTATGAACGGTCGATTAAAACTGAAGAAATAGCAAAAATGTGGGAATTTAAGGAGATGGTACCTGGATAAACTGAAAGAACCAGAGGTTGTACAGAGTTTCAGGGACAGCATAAGGGAACAATTAACAGGAATGGGGGAAACACATACAGTAGAAGACGAATGGGTAGCACTGAGGGATGAAGTAGTGAAGGCAGCAGAGGATCAAGTAGGTAAAAAGACAAGGGCTAATAGAAATCCTTGGGTAACAGAAGAAATATTGAATTTAATTGATGAAAGGAGAAAATATAAAAATGCAGTAAATAAAACAGGCAAAAAGGAATACAAACGTCTCAAAAATGAGATCGACAGGAAGTGTAAAATGGCTAAGCAAGCATGGCTAGAGGACAAATGTAAGGATGTGGAGGCTTATCTTACTAGGGTTGACATAGATACAGCCTATAGGAAAATTAAAGAGACCTTTGGAGAAAAGAGAGTCACTTGTATGAATATCAAGAGCACAAATGGAAACCCGGTTCTAAGCAAAGAGGGAAAAGCAGAAAGGTGGAAGGAGTATATAGAGGGTCTATACAAGGGCGATGTACGTGAGGACAATATTATGGAAATGGAAGAGGATGTAGATGAAGATGAAATGGGAGATATGATACTGGGTGAAGAGTTTGACAGAGCACTGAAAGACCTGAGTCAAAACAAGACCCCGGGAGTAGACAACATTCCATTAGAACTACTGATGGCGTTGGGAGAGCCAGTCATGACAAAACTCTTCCATCTGGTGAGCAAGATGTACGAGACATGCGAAATACCCTCAGACTTCAAGAAGAATATAATAATTCCAATCCCAAAGAAAGCAGGTGCTGACTGATGTGAAAATTACCGAACTATCAGTATAATAAGATTAGGTGGGTAGGCCACGTAACTAATGAGGAGGTATTGAATAGGATTGGGGAGAAGAGTAGTTTGTGGCACAACTTGAGTAGAAGAAGGGATCATCTGGTAGGACATGTCCTGAGTCATCAAGGAATCACAAATTTAGCATTGGAGGGCAGCGTGGAGGTTAAAAATCGTAGAGAGAGACCAAGAGATGAATACACTAAGCAGATTCAGAAGGATGTAGGTTGCAGTGGGTACTGGGAGATGAAGAGCTTGCACAGGATAGATTAGCATGGAGAGCTGCATCAAACCAGTCTCAGGACTGAAGACCACAACAACAACTCCCTTTCCGCATCTTAAAAGTAGCACAATGTTCGTAGCTTGAAATAACATTTTCTGGCGCAAAAGTGCACTAACTCAGGTTTGTGTGTGCCGTATAACTCATTTACGAGCCCGTCAGAGTGCAGACGCGCCACAATGCATCCTTCCATACGCCACGGCAGAGAAGCGTCCCTTTACGTAACAAATGGAACTGCCAAATTTTTGTATTTGCGCAGTCCATGACTGTCTTCATCAAGACTGTCAAAGCTGAGTCTTCCTGCCATTCTTTGCCGATGTCTCTCAGGCTCGTGGTCACATAGTTTTTAAAAGCTACGTATTTTATCTGGAAAGGACTGAAGCGCTCCTCCCGCACTGGATTCACACAATTTCTCTCCAGTCCTATACGTTATCGTGACCGCGCATCACCAATGATATTCTCTCCCCCTGGTATGTGAGATATTGTAAAATCAAATTCTTCTAATTCGGATCCCGTCTTGTCAGTCTTTCGTTGCGGAGTTTTGGTGTGAGAGGAAACTCTAAATCCTTGTGGTCGGTGTGTACACTCGTTTTTCGACCACAGAAGAAGAATCTGAATTTATCGAAGCCCCAACGACCATCAGTGCTTCCAGCTAGGTGACTCAATACCTTTTTTCGCATTTGCACTGGATATTGCTTCCGAAAGCTATGGTTTTGTCTACGATATTACCACCTTGTTAGTACTTCTGGAAGATCATGACCCCTGCCTGGACCCCTGTCTGTGACCACAAAAAATTCCTTTCCTAGACTGGGATGAGAAAGGAATGGCGCGTTAACGAGCCCGGTTCAGAGTATTTGAAATCCATCCTCAGAAGCGTCGTCCCATACCTATGTAGACTTCTTTCCAGTGAGCTGGCTAAGCTGTGGTTTTGACAGTTGTTTTCTATGTATGAACCTCTTACAGAAATTGTCAACACCAAAATTGTTGTTGGTATAGGAAATTTCGCTAATACTTGTATTTTCATCTGGATCAGCCGAGATCCACCTGTCGTAATGATGTGGCCTAGGACTTTCACTTTGGTCTCCTGTCACATCATAAGGAAATACACTCCTGGAAATTGGAATAAGAACACCGTGAATTCATTGTCCCAGGAAGGGGAAACTTTATTGACACATTCCTGGGGTTAGATACATCACATGATCACACTGACAGAACCACAGGCACATAGACACAGGCGACAGAGCATGCACAATGTCGGCACTAGTACAGTGTATATCCACCTTTCGCAGCAATGCAGGCTGCTATTCTCCCATGGAGACGATCGTTGAGATGCTGGATGTAGTCCTGTGGAACGGCTTGCCATGCCATTTCCACCTGGGGCCTCAGTTGAACCAGCGTTCGTGCTGGACGTGCAGACCGCGTGAGACGACGCTTCATCCAGTCCCAAACATGCTCAATGGGCGACAGATCCGGAGATCTCGCTGGCCAGTGTAGTTGACTTACACATTCTAGAGCACGTTGGGTGGCAAGGGATACATGCGGACGTGCATTGTCCTGTTGGAACAGCAAGTTCCCTTGCCGGTCTAGGAATGGTAGAACAATGGTTTCGATGAGGGTTTGGATGTACCGTGCACTATTCAGTGTCCCCTCGACGATCACCAGAGGTGTACGGCCAGTGTAGGAGATCGCTCCCCACACCATGATGCCGGGTGTTGGCCCTGTCTGCCTCGGTCGTATGCAGTCCTCATTGTGGCGCTCACCTGCACGGCGCCAAACACGCATACGACCATCATTGGCACCAAGGCAGAAGCGACTCTCATCGCTGAAGACGACACGTCCCTCCATTCACGCCTGTCGCGACACCACTGCACGATGTTGGGGCGTGAGCGGATGACGGCCTAACGGTGTGCGGGACCGTAGCCCAGCTTCATGGAGACGGTTGCGAATGGTCCTCGCCGATACCCCAGGAGCAACAGTGTCCCTAATTTTCTGGGAAGTGGCGGTGCGGTCGCCTACGGCACTGTGTAGGATCCTACGGTCTTGGCGTGCATCTGTGCGTCGCTGTGGTCCGGTCCCAGGTCGACGGGCACGTGCACCTTCCGCCGACGACTGGCGACAACATCGATGTACTGTGGAGACCTCACGCCTCACGTATTGAGCAATTCGGCGGTACGTCCACCCGGCCTCTCGCATGCCCACTATACGCCTTGGCTCAAAGTCCGTCAACTGCACATATGGTTCACGTCCATGCTGTCGCGGCATGCTACCAGTGTTAAAGACTGCGATGGAGCTGCGTATGCCACGGCAAACTGGCTGACACTGACGGCGGCGGTGCACAAGTGCTGCGCAGCTAGCGCCATTCGACGGCCAACACCGCGGTTCATGGTGTGTCCGCTGTGCCGTGCGTGTGATCATTGCTTGTACAGCCCTCTCGCAGTGTCCGGAGCAAGTATGGTGGGTCTGACACACCGGTGTCAATGTGTTCTTTTTTCCATTTCCAGGAGTGTATTTGCTGTTACACCACACTCTCTGAAGTGACGCAGGATTTCCCCAAAAGTCATATCGTGTTACATCCTTGTCGTTTTCGCAACCAGTTAGATCATGCCCATAGTTGGTTATCGCTTGCTTAATAAAGTCCTGAAGGATTCTGTCTAGTCCCTTAATCAAAGTAGCCATAACTGACTCTGAATGTCACCCCTATGAAGCAGTCAAAGATGCATAAAGTGGAAAGGAAGAAATGCGTTGGAGTGGAATATTAGCAAATCGCTCCTTTGGCTGACACCTCCCGGACGTTCAGGTTGGTTTGTACAAGCGTGTGGACTGTCTGTTACCACTGTTGAAATGTTTGGTTTCTGCCGGCCGTGGTGGCCGAGCGGTTCTAGACGCTTCACTCCGGAACCGTGCTACTGCTATGGTCGCAGGTTCGAATCCTGCCACGGGCATGGATGTGTGTGATGTCCTTACTTAGTTAGGTTTAAGTAGTTCTAAGTTCTAGGGACTGATGACGTCAGATGTTAAGTCCCATAGTGCTCAAGGCCATCTGAAAAATTTTTTGGTGTTTTTTTTCTCTTTATTGTTTCTGTTCTCCTTTGTTTTAGTATTATATTTTCCATATTTGCAGTTTTCTTATTTTTCATTTTTATTAGACTTCGACATATATTTCGTGGTGACTTGTCAACGATGTGGATACCTCTTTCAGCGCTCAACTGCAACGCTGATCTAACAGACCGGTGACGCATGTCATAAACGAATAACATATCCACTTTTCCGAGTGCTATAGTCATTGTGCTAGTCCCAATATCGTTCTCAGAAAGTTGATTGATGGTTACAACAGTGCAACATAGACTGATGGGCTCGAAGCGCTCGAAACGTATCAGACTCGTTTTTTTGCTTTCATCTGCTACAATAGAGAACACGTTCATGGCGGCTCTTCTTCTACCGGTGGGTGATTGATATTTGATCTGGTTTAACATGTGTTGTATAGGTTTTCTTCTATCGCTCTCCTCAGTATCACAGAAAAAGGAGAAGGTTCGTTAAAATACTGTTGGCATCCTTATATGGTAGGTATTAATGCTGAAATTTACCTGACTACATTTGGAAATTTGCCCCAGTGTGCCATAACGTAGAGAAGACCACACACCTCAGTAAATTCGCTACTTTCTGTGTGGTTGCTGTGTCTTAACTGCCTGACTCACCACACTGTTACATAGTCGCTAATTGTACCTGCAACAGAAATTGGTATACCTCTATTTAATTTTGTAGGGTATTATTACAGTAGCTAATCCACCCTAAAGTGTCACCCCTTTACTAGTATTTGTGTCTGAACATAATCGTGTATGCCAGTGGAACGAATCTGACGATAATTCGCCGTAATTCGTCACGTGAGGGGTTAAGTATTGAAAGGATGTGATGTTATTCGAGGGGAAGTCGAACTTACGATATGTTGTTTGAAAAGTAAAATCTGTGATCATTGAAATAAATACAGTCGGCTGTCTAATTAGGCAAAAGTAATGTCAAGGGAATATGAGTAAACAAGGTAAAGTAACAGCTGAAGTGAACCTCAGTCCCAAGTGAAAGTTTGTTTATTAATCGGAAACGAAAACTACAGCATGTTCTAACATGTATTAGCAGAAAAACTAGTCATAAACAAGGCCGTTGTCTATTTTGGTTTAGTGAATGCAAATTTTTTACTCTAATGTAAAATACTTGCATTATTAAGTAAAGAAGAATGCTAATTACAATGCACCACTCAACAGGGGGATGTTACTGGTAATTTGGACCTAAGGATGCCCTAAGGCTTCACTACAGAAGGACAGTAATTTTTGTATACGACGTGAGAACATAAAATAAAAAAAAACGGGACTGGTGCTGTCACAGCGTAAGTATACATGCGCAGAAGATAAACGAGCAATAGATGTGAAGCGTGAAACGTCCTCAGTCGACTTTGGCATCTCAGGGTTCTGCAGACATATCGGTGTGGGTGTGGCCTTTGTTTCAGTAGGGCTGTTATTTTGTTTTGCCAGAATAATGGTAAGCGTAACAATAAAGCTACGAATTTTTGTGAGTTTTCTTTCATTTTCACTTATGACCCAGAAACTAAGCACCAGTCAGTGCACAGGTAGGCCTCCGCTTCACAGAGAGGGGACAAAGCTAGAATGAGCAAATCCAGATTCAAAGCAAAGACGACTATTTTTTCGACATTCATGGAGCTGTGTATTTTTACACGGTTTCTGAAGTTCATGCTTTTAATAAACAATGCTACCTTGAGCTTCTTGGATAGGAGGAAACTGCAGGTTTGGGCTTAATTTTTTAAAAGTAAGATCGTATTTTGACAAGTTAGAAAGTGAGCTTACTTGTAAAAATTTAGCCCAAACCCACAATTCCCCAATTTATATTTGTAGCTCACTATTTCATATAAAGATTGGAAAAACATCAATTTAATTGTAATATATGTACAAAATTAACAGAAAAGGAATTAGTGGGACTCTGTTCCATATGTTCTGTTTTTCAGAAAAGAATCGAGTTGAAGGGCATAAGGGAAACAGAATCCATTGATTACACTTTTATATGTTCTTCACCTTCCGTAATTCTTTGACTTTTAGCAGGCATAAGATTATTATGAACCATGGTTTTTACATGTAACTTTAACTTTATGGAAGAAAGATACCCAGTCTTTGCACATACTATACTATTTATTATTTCAATACTTACCTTTATGGACATCTTGAATGTTTCTTTTTATTCAGACATTCACCATACTCCTTTAGCTGAATTTACAGATTATAAAATTTTTCAAACTAGAAATTTAGGGCAATGAAATTAATTATCATTATATATAAATTCTATATTTTACATTCATATTTCCATCATAAACCAATTGAAAATCCCAACAACAAATTAATTTCAAATATCTGTATGGTAAAATTATATTTAATTTACTATCAGTGTCCATACAAATTTTATCTCCATGTCTAGTTTGCAATATTCACAACCAGTAATGTAAAACAAATTATTTACTGTTAGCTCAATAATCTTTTAAACAAATTAGAATGGCTATCATTGATGAGTTTCTCCAATGGAGTTTCCATTTATGTAGTAGAAACTTTTATTAATAAAATTAATACCACCCAGTGGAAAGAAAATGTTCAGATGAAATTATTTGATCAGATAATGCCATATGGAAGCAAATCTGTTTCATTTACTACAACATATATTTTATTGTCATGTGTGCTAAGTGCATTTTCGTTTACTTCAACTTCATTAATTTCATATTTAATGTTTTTTTATGAAATTCAAGGCTCTGTATGGTCTGCTGTTGTTAAACAGTCTTCAAATTCTCCAAAGCATATTCTATTTTTCACAACACATTTCTTAACTCCTTTAGAATGTTTCTCTGTTTTGGCACTAGCCTTGTAGGCACATGTTTTAGCTTTTAAACCACAAAATTCTTCAATTACTTTTCAATTACACTCGTATTTTATTTTTCCTACAATGTTCTTATTTACTTGGGGAATACTGTACAAATCATCTGATGTATAGTCAATTGTATCAGTGTAATCAATCCTGATATTCATGTCATCATAGAAATTTTTAGTCTGTGTGTTGTATGTGTGTGCATCAATTCCATATTTGTAAATTCAGTATTTTCTCCATATTTTTATTTCATAATATTGTAGTGAAAATTGTAAATCAGTTATTTAGATAAGTGAAGTATATTCATTCCAATATAAATTGGCTTATTAAACACATTTTTTGATTTCTTTATATGAACAGCAGCAAGATTTTCATCTAATATTGTTCTTCCTTTTAAGTTAGGCTTTGCCATAAGTTTTTCACACATTTCTCTATTTGAGAAATAGTTTCCAGTCTAATGCTGATATGCTCCATTGTCTTTCCAGTCACTATGTAATTCATTAATTTATAGAAATTTTTCTCAAAATCTTTCTTGGCTTTGGTCCTCAGTTCTGCATTCAAGTCTATATATTTGTTTAAGGAATCAGATTGTTTAAATTATAAAAAATTGTATATTTTGTTATCCTTATTCCTAAGCACATAAACGGTTTATGATTTCTACAGTGAATTACATAAATATTTTTGTCTTCCAGAGTAGTCAATAACTTATTTTCTTTAGCTCCTAATAGGCCTTTATTTTCTGGAGTAAGTTGTACATTTTTATGTACATCATGCAGTTCCTTTGGATAGCCTAGAACTAATGGATAAAATGTGAGCTGTGTATGCAGAATCGAAAGTATTTGCTTCATCCCATTCAAACTGCCATATGGTAAATATTGACTCATAGCAAAACCATATATATTATTTGCAATCTAAAAATGCTAAATAATTCGATATACTTTTCTATCATGATTTTAATATACTTAATATTTATTTTACAGCATTGGGATATTCCATCTCGTACACCTTTTTGAACAATTAAAACCACTTCATAATTGTGCATTAATTCAAGTGATTGATCAGTCAATTTTAACATTGCATCAAATCAGAAACCAGGTGTTGTAATATACCAAGGTGGTTCTAAGTTTTATGCTATTATTCATGATTTTCTATACTTTTCAAAAATATCAGTCAATAATAAATCATTAGTTTTAAGATACAGATCACAATATTTTCCAACTTCTTTGATTTAAATTTTTCCCAGCCTTATTTTGCATGTCTCTAATATTCAACGCTTATTTGACAGTCATTCAGTTTACCATCAAATTCTTCTCTTCATGCAATCTGCACTTCTTCAGATTTCTTCCAACTGTTCATATAATTGTAGGAATAGACACTTTCTTAATTATTTGATTGGGTAGATCTTCTGTAACAAACTTGTTAATATTTTTCTTTTTATTCTTTTTCAAATTTGATGCAAGCTTGATAGTCCATCAAGACATGAATTGAAATATCTCAGTTAACCTTGTATAAATTTTTTTGTCTTCTTTCCAAAACTATCCTAATACATATCCTTTCTATTGTAACTATTTTGTTTCACAAACAAATGAGAATTCTTTGAGATTTTGTAAGTAAATTTATGCAAGACTTGTATTTTTTAGCTTTAGATTTCAATTATTACATGACATATTTACACATTCTTCAGCCAAATGAACAGGATGACAAACTTTTTATAATATGTTTTGTGTGATGACATATATACAATGTGAAAAATTTGGATCTCATAGGTTTTTATAGTTCTTTAGATGTTAAGGGCTCCATTTCTTCAATTTCGCAATAAATGCTTCCAATTTTTTCATCCTCAACTTTCATATGCTCTGTGGATTTTTTTATGTTAATTTAATCCTGTGTACACAGTAGGACCCTTAAAGTACCCAGTAATGAACTTAATGTAATAACAACAACCATGTTGCTCATGTTTTTGGTATTTCACTGATTATGAGTTTTTGACATTTGGTCAGCAGTTCACCATCTGTAAATGTAAACTTTCCATATCAGCTTAAATAAGGAATGAAAAATGTGTGGGTGTTGCTAATTTTTAAAATGTAGATATGAACTTAGACTGTTTCTACTTTTATGGTTTGCTAACTATGTAATTCGTTGTGTGACAAATTTTACTTCCTCAAGTCCTGTAATTTGACCCAAAACGAGCCTATATATTTTTTTGTATGACAATAGTGCGAATTTTCACCAGTTTTGAAACAAATCAAGTTTACATTTCTTTTCATATCTTTCCATTAATATATTTGTTGTTTGTTATTAAATGCATCAGCTTTAATAGATACATTCATTTTAGTCTAATTGTTTGGTATATTATCAAATTGTACAGGAAATTTAAAATTTACAAACTTTAGATCAAGATCAATAATTATTTTTGTATTTTGTTAGTCTATCAACACTTATACATACAGGACATGGTGCTGACTTTATAACTATAGAAATTATTTTTGGTCAATATTTGCTATATTAAAACAAGATCTGTTACTAGTGGAAACTACGCTGACTGGTTAGCCTACGTATTCAAGTGATTAACATTTCAAGATCGCAGGTTAATGTAAGTGTGGGATAAGCCATCACTAGTGTAAAACGCTGGTACGTTAAAAGACGGGGTAACCACCAGAATGTTGAATTCAAGAATACAAAAGTGCATGCATTGTGTTGGCGCTGTCGAACATCACTTTGTGAGATGGACCTCCATGTGTGTTGCAATTAGCAGACCAACACAGGGACAGTTAACGCCTCTTGCGGATGATACTGGAGTTGTCGTCCGATAACATCCCGTGAGTTTTAAGTTGCCTGTGACTGCAGTTGTGTGTATGAGTTGCGTTTGCGTGAGTGTGTGTGTGCGTATGTGTGTCTGTTGTTGACAAAGGCCATTGGCCGAAAGCTTTAAGCGTAAAAAGCTTTTCGTTGTGCCTAACTGCTACTCAGCATCTCCTCTATATGGTAACAACTTTCCTTCTCAGAATATTGATGTCCCATATGTGCTCGATTAGAGACAGATCTGGTGACAGAGCAGGACATGGCGACATGTCGACGCTATATAGATCATGTTGGGTCACAGCAACACCGGTATATGGGCTAGTGTCATCATGTCGAAAAACGTCCCCTGGAGTGCTGCTCATGAATCACAGCACAACAGGTCGAATCACCAGATTGACGTACAGGTTTGCAGCCAGGGTACGCGGGATAACCGTAACGGTTCTACTCCTGTGATAAAAAAACGGCACCCCAGACCGTAACTCCAAGTGTGGGTCCAGAGTGACGAGCACTTCTCGGTAGTGCCACGTGGCCGTTCGGAGCCTGATCTTTTACCGACCATACGTTCTCTTAACCATCACTGTCAGTAATCATTTTCAGTGGCTACATTCGTGCCAAGTCATACTGTAATACAGCAGAAGAAGCACTCAGCTTATCGCAGCCCGTTCAAACTCGGTGAAGGGCATTAGCGGCGTCTTTGTCGCCGTAGAGGCACTCTTGCCTGACATCAACTCCCAGCTTCCGTTCTCAAATTTAAGAAGTGCTCGTGACCGTTGCAGCGTGTATTTAAAGCAAACCTGATCAGCGTCCTAACATTGGCACTAGTAGCGGAGCTCTTGTGGGGCTGGCGCAAAACCTGAACGGACGTCGTCTTTCAAATGTAGAAACACGCCTATTAATTATCCCTTAATGCCGCACAACTCCTTTTTTCCGTCAGTGGAGTAAAAGCATCTCGCACTGCAGCTCGCGCTAAATTTCGACTTCTGTAACACTTCTCAAATCTTAGGGATTTTGCGTGCTTTTAAATTTGGCATGCTGTTTCCGTTGCTTCTACAGTAATGTTCTGACTGTATGTACCATCATCTCTTTTCTTACTTACACTACTGGTCATTAAAATCCCTACACCAAGAAGAAATGCAGATCATAAAGGGGTATTCATTGGACAAATATATTATACTAGAACTGACATGTGATTACATTTTCTCGCAATTTGGGTGATTGGATCCTGAGAAATCAGTACCCAGAACAACTGGCCGTAATAACGGCCTTGATACGCCTGGGCACTGAGTCAAACGGACATTGGAAGCCCATGCAGCTTGAACACGATACCACAGTTCATCAAGAGTAGTGACTGGCGTATTTTGACGAGCCAGCTGCTCGGCCACCATTAACCAGACGTTTTCAATTGGTGAGAGATCTGGAGAATTTGGTGGCCAGGGCAGAGGTCGAACATTTTCTGTATCCAGAAAGGCCTGTACAGAACCTGCAACAAGCGTTCGTGCATTATCCTGCTGAATTGTAGGATTCCGCGGGATCGAATGAAGGGTAGAGCCACGGGTCGTAACACATCTGAAATATAACGTCCACTATTCAAAGTGCAGTCAATGAGAACAAGAGGTGACCGAGACGTGTAAGCAATGGCACCCAAAACCATCACGCCGGGTGATACGCCAGTATGGCGATGACGAATACACATTTCCATTGTGCGTTCACCGCGATGTCGCCGAACACGGACGTTTTATCATTCGTGCGCCCAGGTTCGTCGTTGAGTACGCGATCGCAGGCGCTCCTGTCTGTGATGCAGCGTCAAGGGTAACCGCAGCCATGGTCTCCGAGTTGATAGTCCATGCTGCTGCAAACGTCGTCGAACTGTTCGTGCAGATGGTTGTTGTCTTGCAAACGTCCCCATCTGTTGACTCAGATGTGGCTGCACGATGCGCTACAGCCATGCGGGTAAGATGCCTGTTATCTCGACTGTTGGTGATACGAGGCTGTTGGGATCCAGTACGGCGTTCCGTATTACCCTCCTGAACCCACCGATTCCATATTCTGCTTATAGTCATTGGATCGCTACCAACGCGAGCAGAAGTGTCGCGATACGATAAACCGCAATCGCGATAGGCTACAATCCGACCTTTACCAAAGTCGGAAATGTGATGGAACGCATTTCTCCTCCTTACACGAGGCATAACAACAACGTTTCACAGGCAACGTCGGTCAACTGTTGTTTGTGTATGAGAAATCATTTGGAAACTTTCCTCATGTCAGCACGTTGTAGGTGTCGCCACCGGCGCCAACCTTGTGTGAATGCTCTGAAAAGCTAATTATTTGCATATCGCAGCATCTTATTAATGTCGGTTAAATTTCGCGTTTGTAGCACGTAATCTTCGTAGTGTAGCAATTTTAAACACCATTAGTGTATTTATTTGGTATACATCTATTAACTGCAGTCGATACCATTTCTACACTCTGTAGCTGCTTCAAATTCTGCGGCGAAGGCAAGTCTTGTATGGCACGGAGGTGCGTTGGACTAGGATGTATGCCTTGGGCATTGAGTAGATTTCCCAAGTATGATAAGTCCCGAGCAAAATACACACATTTGTTCTTCCGCAAGCGAAGACCATTTTGTCTCAAGACCTGAAATAATGTTCGGAGATTGGCCTAATGTTCTTCTTCCGTCTTTCCAGATATCACAATATCGTCCAGATAATTAGCTGCAGTAGGGACCGACGCACAAACAGTTTGCAGATATTGCTGAAACAATGAAGGGGCGGATGCACACCCGAATGGCAGTCGTTTGAATCGATACAACCCAAGATGCGTCTTAACCACCAAAACGCGCTGGGATTCTTCGTCCACCGATATTTGCAAGTACGCATCTGCTAGGTCCCACTTGGAAAAATATTGACCCGGGCACAGTTTGTCAAAAAGATCTTCCGGGCGGGGTAAAGGTAAAGTTGCTATCACTAGTTGTGGATTCACTGTTGCCTTGAAGTCCACACAAAGTCTCAATTTTCCGGAAGGTTTTGGCAAAATTACTAAGAGTGATGCCCATAGAGAAGCCTGCACACGTTCAATTACACCTTGTGATTCCAAATCGTGTAATGTTTTTGCGACCTCATCACGCAATGCGTGGGGAACATTGCGCGCTCTGAAAAATTTCGGCTGCGCGTTTACTTTCAGTTCCAAATGTGCTTTATAGTTCTTAGCGCAACCGAGGCCCGGTGCAAAAATGTCTGCAAATTCTTCACATAGACGAGAAACACTGTCTGAAGGCACCGTCTGGTTCACTGATAAGACCTGATTTACTATAGACAAATTAAACAACTGAAATAAATCGAAACCAAACAAGTTCACTGCAGAAGAAGAACGAAGGACGTGAAATGACACAAGATTTGTTTGTCCTTTGTATGTTGCAAGAAGGCTGCACTGTCCTAACACAGCGATCTTTTGTCCTGAATAGCTAGTTAACATTTGCGGCACGCAACGGAGGTGTTCCCAGCAGTTTGTAAGTGTTTTGATTGATCAGTGAAACTGCAGCTCCGGTATCGAGCTGGAATGGTATCACTTTGCAGTTAATGTCCTAGTCTACAAAAAGTTTATTGTCCTGCTGACGAGAAGAGCGACTGTTTCGTGCAACGTAAACTGACACGGGTACATAATCACTTGCGACTTGACGGGAGTTCCGGCGACGTCGACGCACACTATTTTTGGGACGAACACAGTCACTGTTACAGAGAGTGGCACTGCGCGGAGTGGAATGAACTACATGAATTTCCATGGGCGAAATTTCGCGAGCCTGAGTATCCTTGGTTCGATTTCGATTGCGGAGCGAAGCAAAAAGCCTGGAACGGTTTTGAGGTTTCGATCTGAGCTTTTTCTGGCAAACACTCTGAACATGTCCTTTTTTATTACAATAAAAGCAAATAGCTTGGCGTGACGGGCAGTTCTCACGCGAAAGTCTAGTAGCGCAACACGGGCATGATTTGATCACTGCATTTGCCTGCCGTCGCGGCAGACATAGCTGAGAGCCTGGCGGCAGCGGTGCGGCCGGGCGCGAGGGCTGTTTACTGCTCCGTGCAGCTCCCCCGGCGGGCCAGTTAACCTGACACACTGCTGGCGAAGTTTCAAATGATTCCTGAGCAAAGTCTAGTGTGTCCTGCCGATCCAATATGTCCATCACTTCTTGAAGGGAGGGATTTACTAGTTTCAAAATCTGTTCCCTTATACGAACAATAGAAACGTTCTGTGCAGTTGCATCACGTACCATAGTATGTGAATAAGGGAGTCCACATTGACACTCAAAAGCACAATCCCTAGTAAGGCCTTGCAATGTTGCAACCCACTCCCGATTAGTCTGACCTGCCGTACGTTTTGTACGAAATAAGGTATACCGTTTGGCAACTATATTGACTGATTCTCTGAAATATGCATCTAATGCCGACAAAATTTCTTCGAAGGACAGAGTTGCTACGTCGCGTCGGGGAAATAATTTGACTATCACACGGTACGTAGTTACGCCGACCGACGATAACAAAATAGGCTGCCGCTCGTTACCTTGAATTCAGTAGGCGGCGAGATGGAATCCAAATTGGCGTGACCACTCCGTCCAGCGTTCCAGTGCAGCATCAAAAGGGCGAAAAGTGGGTGGAACAGCGTGTTGTGGCTGCGTTAGCGGTGAAGCGGCTGCTGCCGCATCGTTTTGCATCGCATGTTGCCCCTGGGCGAGCTGTCCAAGGGCATCCTGCAAGGCCTGCGTATGCTGATTCTGTAAGCGATAAAATTCGGACAGTGCATCTGGAGATTGTGCTGAAGCCATTACACACGTCAATCAGGGAAATTTAGATAAGAACACTTTTACTCTCGTCGCCAATGTTGTGGTTGGCAGGAGAGCCAACACAGGGTTACTAAAGGAGGCCTAAATACACGCGTTTTAGCTCACGCAGGCTGGCGTGAGGTCTGGAACAAGGCAAGGGAATTAGAATTGAGAAAAACGGACGTAGCTGGTGGAATACTTAACTTTAATCCATTACTAGTGAACGTCGCTCTTGACGATACATGATTTACAATATCAATAGAAACTGATGACGGCGCCTTGCTAGGTCGTAGCAAGTAACGTAGCTGAAAGCTATGCTAACTATCGTCTCGGGAAATGAGAGCGTATTTTGTCAGTGAACCATCGCTAGCAAAGTCGGCTGTACAACTGGGCGAGTGCTAGGTAGTCTCTCTAGACCTGCCGTGTGGCGGCGCTCGGTCTGCAATCACTGACAGTGGCGACACGCGGGTCCGTCGTATACTAACGGACCGCGGCCGATTTAAAGGCTACCACCTAGCAAGTGTGGTGTCTGGCGGCGACACCACAGTGTATTAACAGGACATGCTCGTTGATTCCAACAAGAAATGTTTTAATTATGTCAAGGAGCCACCGGAAACAGGTGAAGTGTCTTAGGTCTATCATTGTAGCTGGTGTCGAAATTGAATGCTCTCAGTGAAAAATTGAAGGCTATTAAAAGAAGTGTCTGTTGAGAACTGTACTAGCAATAATACACACGACGTGTCCCATTAATTGTGGGTTACATCACAGTCACATTTTTAATATAATGGCAGTAATGGCAAATTCTTAAGTAGCCATGTAGTTACCTGGTCAGCAAGCAAGATTAAAATTAGGTGACCGACCTCGAGAATATGGGGAAACGAAGATATCGGAACTTTAGGCTTCAGTGTAGTTTTCACAACGAAACTCTCTCTCAAAATCTGGCAGAAAGCCCGAAGAGATTCTAGTGATGTTGTTGTTGTTGTTGTCTTCAGTCCTGAGACTGGTTTGATGCAGCTCTCCATGCTACTCTATCCTGTGCAAGCTGCTTCATCTCCCAGTACCTACTGCAACCTACATCCTTCTGAATCTGCTTAGTGTACTCATCTCTCGGTCTCCCTCTACGATTTTTACCCTCCACGCTGCCCTCCAATGCTAAATTTGTGATCCCTTGATGCCTCAAAACATGTCCTACCAACCGATCCCTTCTTCTAGTCAAGTTGTGCCACAAACTTCTCTTCTCCCCAATCCTATTCAATACCTCCTCATTAGTTACGTGCTCTATCCACCTCATCTTCAGTATTCTTCTGTAGCACCACATTTCGAAAGCTTCTATTCTCATCTTGTCCAAACTAGTTATCGTCCATGTTTCACTTCCATACATGGCTACACTCCAAACAAATACTTTCAGAAACGACTTCCTGATACATAAATCTATATTCGATGTTAACAAATTTCTCTTCTTCAGAAACGCCTTCCTTGCCATTGCCAGTCTACATTTTATATCCTCTCTACTTCGACCATCATCAGTTATTCTACTTCCTAAATAGCAAAACTCCTTTACTACTTTAAGTGTCTCATTTCCTAGTCTAATTCCCTCAGCATCACCCGATTTAATTTGATTACATTCCATTATCCTCGTTTTGCTTTTGCTAATGTTCATCTTATATCCTCCTTTCAAGACACTGTCCATTCCGTTCAACTGCTCTTCCAAGTCCTTTGCCGTCTCTGACAGAATTACAATGTCATCGGCGAACCTCAAAGTTTTTAATTCGTCTCCATGAATTTTAATACCTACTCCAAATTTTTCTTTTGTTTCCTTTACTGCTTGCTCAATATACAGATTGAATAACGTTGGGGAGAGGCAACAACCCTGTCTCACTCCTTTCCCAACCACTGCTTCCCTTTCATGCCCCTCGACTCTTATGACTGCCATCTGGTTTCTGTACAAATTATAAATAGCCTTTCGCTCCCTGTATTTTACCCCTGCCACCTTTAGAATTTGAAAAAGAGTATTCCACTCAACATTGTCAAAAGCTTTCTCTAAGTCTACAAATGCTAGAAACGTAGGTTTGCCTTTTCTTAATCTTTCTTCTAAGATAAGTCGTAAGGTCAGTATTGCCTTACGTGTTCCAACATTTCGACGGAATCCAAACTGATCCTCCCCGAGGTCTGCATCTACCAGTTTTTCCATTCGTCTGTAAAGAATTCGCGTTAGTATTTTGCAGCCGTGGCTTATTAAACTGATAGTTCGGTAATTTTCACATCTGTCAGCACCTGCTTTCTTTGGGATTGGAATTATTATATTCTTCTTGAAGTCTGAGGGTATTTCGCCTGTCACATACATCTTGCTCACCAGCTGGTAGAGTTTTGTCAGGACTGGTTGTCCCAAGGCCGTCAGTAGTTCTAATGGAATGTTGTCTACTCCGGGGGCCTTGTTTCGACTCAAGTCCTTCAGTGCTCTGTCAAACTTTTCACGCAGTATCGTATCTCCCATTTCGTCTTCATCTACATCCTCTTCCATTTCCATAATATTGTCCTCAAGTACATCGCCCTTGTATAAACCTTCTATATACTCCTTCCACCTTTCTGCCTTCCCTTCTTTGCTTAGAACTGGGCTGCCCTCTGAGCTCTTGATATTCATACACGTGGTTCTCCTTTCTCCAAAGGTCTCTTTAATTTTCCTGTAGGCAGTATCTATCTTACCCCTAGTGAGATAAGCTTCTACATCCTTACATTTGTCCTCTAGCCATCCCTGTTTAGCCATTTTGCACTTCCTGTCGATCTCATTTTTGAGACGTTTGTATTCCTTTTTGCTTGCTTCATTTACTGCATTTTTATATTTTCTCCTTTCATCAATTAAATTCAATATTTCTTATGTTACCCAAGGATTTCTAGCAGCCTTCGTCTTTTTACCTACTTTATCGTCTGCTACCTTCACTACTTCATCCTTCAGAGCTACCCATTCTTCTTCTACTGTATTTCTTTCCCCTATTCCTGTCAATTGTTCCCTTATGCTCTCCCTGAAACTCTGTAAAACCTCTGGTTCTTTCAGTTTATCCAGGTCCCATCTCCTTAATTTCCCACATTTTTGCAGTTTCTTCAGTTTTAATCTACAGGTCATAACCAATAGATTGTGGTCAGAGTCCACATCTGCCCCTGGAAATGTCTTACAACTTAAAACCTGGTTCCTAAATCTCTGTCTTACCATTATATAATCTATCTGATACCTTTTAGTATCTCCAGGGTTCTTCCACGTATACAACCTTCTTTCATGATTCTTAAACCAAGTGTTAGCTATGATTAAGTTGTGCTCTGTGCAAAATTCTACTAGGCGGCTTCCTCTTTCATTTCTTAGCCCCAATCCATATTCACCTATTATGTTTCCTTCTCTCCCTTTTCCTACACTCGAATTCCAGTCACCCATTACTATTAAATTTTCGTCTCCCTTCAATATCTGAATAATTTCTTTTATTTCATCGTACATTTCTTCAATTTCTTCATCATCTGCAGAGCTAGTTGGCATATAAACTTGTACTACTGTAGTAGGTGTGGGCTTCGTATCTATCTTGGCCACAATAATGCGTTCACTATGCTGTTTGTAGTAGCTTACCCGCATTCCTATTTTCCTATTCATTATTAAACCTACTCCTGCATTACCCCTATTTGATTTTGTGTTTATAACCCTGTAGTCACCTGACCAGAAGTATTGTTCCTCCTGCCACCGAACTTCACTAATTCCCACTATATCTAACTTTAACCTATCCATTTCCCTTTTTAAATTTTCTAACCTACCTGCCCGATTAAGGGATCTGACATTCCACGCTCCGATCCGTAGAACGCCAGTTTTCTTTCTCCTGATAACGACATCCTCCTGAGTAGTCCCCGCCCGGAGATCCGAATGGGGGACTATTTTACCTCCGGAATATTTTACCCAAGAGGATGCCATCATCAGCTGCATGTCCTCGGGAAAAATTACGGCTGTAGTTTCCCCTTGCTTTCAGCCGTTCGCAGTACCAGCACAGCAAGGCCGTTTTGGTTAATGTTGCAAGGCCAGATTAGTCAATCATCCAGACTGTTGCCCCTACAACTACTGAAAAGGCTGCTGCCCCTCTTCAGGAACCACACGTTTGTCTGGCCTCTCAACAGATACCCCTCCGTTGTGGTTGCACCTACGGTACGGCCATCTGTATCGCTGAGGCACGCAAGCCTCCCCACCAACGGCAAGGTCCATGGTTCATGGGGGGAGGATTCTAGTGATATGTGTACATTATAGGCAAGGCACAATCAATACCTCCACTGCGGGATAGCAATGGCGATGTCACTGACGACAGTGCCACTAAAGCACAGGTATTAAACACGATTACCCGAAACTGCATCACCAAAGACGGTGAAATCAATATTCCAGAAATCGAATCAAAAACAACTCCCAAGATGATTAACAAAGAAGTAATTATCCTCGTCTTAGCGAAACAGATTAAATAACTTAATAAAGGTAATGCCTCCGGTCTAGATTGTATACCAGGCTACCTTCAGAGTTCGTGGATACAATAGCTCCATAGTTGGCAATGATAAACGCTCGCTCGTGCAAAGGTCCTTCCTTAAAGGCTAGAAAGTTACAGAGGGAACATCAATACCCAATAACTGAAGTAGGAGTAATAGGCTGAATTACAGACCGACTTCACTAACATCGATTTTTAGTAGGATTTTGGAAAATAGACTTTGTTCAAAGATCACGAATTACATCGAAGAAAATGATGTACTGACCTTTAGCCTAAACGGATTCGAAAAGTGTCGTTTATTCTCATGAAGTAATGAGCGCTATTGGCAAGGGAAGTCAACTTGAGTCCATATTTTTAGAATTCCATAAGGCTCTTGACTCCGTTCCTCACAAGCGACCTCTAATCAAACTGCTTGCCTACGGAGAGTCATTTCAGTTGGAGACTGTATTCGTGATTTCCTGTCAGAAAGGTCACAGTTTGTAGTAAATGACGGAAAATCATCGAGTAAAACAGAAATAATATCTGGCGTTCTCCAAGGAAGTGTTACAGGCTCTCTGCTAAATCTGATATACATAAAAGATTTAGGAGACATCTGAGCAGCCCTTCTAGATTCTTTGCAGATGTTGTTGTCATTTACCATCTTCCAAAGTCATCAGATGATCAAAACCAGTTGCAAAATGATTTATCCAATATATCTGTACGGTGCGAAAACGTGTAATTGAACCTAATTGATGAAAAGTTAGAAGTAATTCACATTAGTATTTGAAGGAATCCGCTAAATTGCAGTTACACAATAAATTGCACAAATCTAAACGCTCACATTTGAGGTAAATACTAATTGATTATAGTTGCGAATAACTTGAATTCGAGCGCTCCGTAGATAATATTCTGAGGAAAGCGAACGAAAGACTGCATTTTATTGGCAGAACACTTAGACTGTGCAAGAGGTCTGCCAAACAAAGAGCCTATACTAAGCTTGTCCGTCCTATCGTCAAGGACTGCTGCAAGGTGTAGGATCCACATCAGTCTGGATTGACGGAGGACTCCGTCGTTTGTACTCTCGTGAAATAGCGGAGAATGTCAAGGATATGAAAATCAAATGGGGTGGAAATCATTAAAACAATGGCGCTTTTCGTTGTGCGCGATCTTCTTACCGAATTCTCCTGCGGGTGCGTAAATATTTTATTGGCGCCCACCTACATAGGGAGAAGTGGCCGTCATAAGAAAATAAGAGAAATCAGGGTTCGCTCGAAAGGATTTAAGTGCCCGCTTTCCCGTGTGCTGTTCTAGAGTGGAAAGGTTGAGAAACGTCTTGAAGGCAGTTCGATGTATCATCTGCGGGGTACTAACTGTTGATTGCAGAGTAGTCATATAGATGTAGATATAACGTATTTGTCTGACCCTTAATATTAATGAAACAAACATGCTGGCGCAACATGTGTCAGTCCTCCCAGTTAGCAACATCCACACCTCGGATTAATCACTATAGCAGACTGACTATCTTCTGTACCTGGGCGGTACCTTATTTGAACACTGTACCTGTCATTAACAGATGGGCTGTTTATAAGGCGGATGTAATTTCAACGATAATATACAGCTGTGCCACAAAGATATTTAAAAGCTTGAACAATCTCTGGAACACCACTGCAGGCAACTCATGAAGAGGTGAGTTGGAAAAGTGTCATTATCATCTCTCCATTGTGAAAAGATTTCGTACTAGGCCTCGCTATGTATCTTCAGCAGGGGACTGTTAATAGATGTCGGAACGTGATATGTCAGAAGTCTGAACGTAGCAGGACTGCTAGATAGTCTGAAAATGGAAATACAGATGGTCAGTCTAAATTCTCGTCAGACTAATATCAACAGTAGCAGAAAACGATATAATGGGAGTAGGATTCGTTATGAATAAGAAAGAAGGCACGGAGTAAGCTACTGTGAGCTGTTCAGTCGTAGATCTGTTCTCATTAGTATCGGCAACAAACTGTCACTGACAACAATAGTTCAGGAATATATGTCGACGTCGCAAGTAGGAGATGGAGAGATAGAGAAAGTATATGAAGATACTGAATGGCAATTCGGTACTAAATGGGAAACGTAAGTATAATAGCCATGGGAGGTTGGAATGCGGTTGTAGGGGAAGGAATAGGCGACAGTAGTACGGGAGAATGCGGGCTTGCTAGTAGCAATCAGAGAGGAGAAATATTAATTTTCTGCAATAAATTTCAGATGGTAACACCGAATACTGTGTTCAAGAATCACAGAAGGAGGTGGCATACTTTCAGTTAGATTACATCGTGGTCAGACAGACGTTTCGAAATCATATACTGAATTTATAATTCAGCTTACCCAGGTGCAGTATACACTCAGATCACATATTTAGGAACAGTGATGAGTAGGCTGAAATTTAACACAATCGTCCTGAAGAATCGTTGTGGAAGGAAGTGCGATACTGAATTACCGGGGAAGGATGTGGATACTGCGATAAGGAATACAAGAATAGGCAGGCCAGTCGAAGAGAAGTGGAGGAATGATAGTCAGGAGGACTGTCCCTGCATAGAGAAAAGTCAAAACGTCCTACCGTGAACCTGAAAGAATGGGTGGCAACATTAACAGTGAGATGGAAATTCTACTGTTAAAAGCATAAGAGGCAGTGAATAGGTGGAAAGAGTACGCTGAAGGGAGCTTCGAGCGGTTTGGTGGGGGGGTTGGCGGAGGGGGAGGAACTCGGCGGATGACGTGGTGGAAGACGCAGAGGATATAGCGTTAGAATTTGAAAGAGCTGTGGGAGACTTGAGAATAAATAAGGCAGAAGGAACAGATAACGTCCCATCGTAATTTCTAAAATCAATCCAGGAAATGTCCTTTAGTTGTAAAGGACTATTCAAGTTAGTATGAGACTGCTAACATACCATCAGACGTTCGGAAAAATATCATTCACACAACTAGGATGATAGTAAGGGAATGTAAGTGAGGTAACTATCGGAAAATCGACTTACCAGCTCTTGCATCAAAGCTGCTGGCACGAATAATATACATGAGAATGGAGAAGACAGTTGAGGGTATGACTGAAGAACCATCAAGACACGCACAACGGATTTTTCGATCTAGAAAAAGCAATGGACAATGTAAAATGGTGCACAATGTTCGAAATTCTGAGGAAAATAGTAGTAAGCTACAGGGAAAGCCGGGTGATATACAATATATACAAGAACAAAGAGGGAAGAATAAGACTGGACTACTAAGAATGAAGACCTCGAAGTGAAAAGCGTGTAACACAGGGATACAGTCTTTCGTCCATATTGTTCAATCTTCATATCGAAGAAGAAATGACGGAAATTAAACAAAGGCTCAAACAAAGATTAAAGTTCAGGGTGAAATATGATCATATTCACTGATGACATTGCTATTTTCAGTGGACGTGACGAATAATTACAGGATCTGTTGAACGTAACGAACATTCTAATAAATAAAAATGTAGTTTGGATGTAAACTGGAAAAACAAAAACACTAGGAGAAAAGAGATAATCGGTTATCACAGAGCTAAGGAATTCTGCTACTTTGGAAAGAAAAGAACGGAAGCTAGTAGGGCATAAACGAAGACTGTCGGACGAAAAAGGAGACTAGCACAGACAAAGAAGTCATTCCTGGCCAAGTGAAATCTGCTGGTTTCAAACATAGCCCGTAACTTGATGAAGAAATTCCTGGAAATGCGCCTTTTGAAACAGTGTTGTATAGTAATGACTCTTGGGCAGGGGGGAAACAAGAACAGAAGAGATTTGAAGCGTTTGAGATGTGGTGCTACAGGAGGAGTCTGAAAATTATGTTGTGTGGTAAATAAGTAATATGGCTCTCAGAGCCATATATGAGACTCAACTGCTGTGGTCATCAGTCCCCTAGAACTTAGAACTACTTAAACCAAACTAACCTAAGGACATCACACACATCCATACCCGAGGCAGGATTCGAACCTGCGACCGTAGCAGTCGCACGGTTCCGGACTGCGTGCCTAGAACCGCGAGACCACCGCGGCCGGCAAATAAGTAATAGGGAGGTTCTCCGCAGGATCGATGAAGAAAGGAACATATGGAAAATATTGACAAAAAGAACGAACGATATGAGGTGACACGTGTTAATACACGAAGAAATAACTGTCATGGCCCTAGACAGAGCTGTAGAGGGAAAAATTTTGGGAGAAGACAGACATAGGAATACATCCAACAAATAATTGAACACGTAGGGTGCAAATGCTAATCTGGGACGAAGAGTTTAGCGCAGGGGAGGTGTTCGTCCCGTGTCGCATCACACCAGTCGGAAGATGTTCTACATGGATAATGGCTCTTGGATATTAGAGGCGATATGTGGGAAATAGTTGTTAAATTAGTAATATCAGGCTCCCTTATCAACAGATTTTCACTGAAGAGAGTTCTTTTTGTATACGTTCTGCAACACACTGTAAGCTCTTACTAAGACTATCTTTACGTGAAAAATTACCGTCTAACCTCCTTTCCTAGGGAAGCCAGATGAAAGTTGATGTCGTCAAGCCCTGAATGAAAATTGCGCAACGGATAACTGGGGACGGGAGGTTGAGCGTGCCCTTTCTGTACGAAACTAAGCAAGGGGCTGGAGGGCTCACACGTGTGGGTCCCTGAATTCTACATCTTTTATTTTAAATGAATTCCTTTAACTTGACTTCTTTGTGATTTTTAAGGAATGTTAAAGATTGATGACAATTGATTGCCTATTTATTTGAAACATTAACACTCGAATTTACAGCGATTGCAGCAATTTTTCCAGTTTACAGATATTACAATTTTACCACTTATAGCTCGGGTATATTATATACTAATCTGCACGCACATTTCTACGGGCAAGACGGAATTGCGTTGGCCAAATGTATGCCACCAAAGTTTCCCAATATTTTTACATAGGACATCCACTACGTGAAGAAGATAACGGGCAAACTGGGGACCAGATACATTAACACAGGGGGTCAAATTTCCGAAATTAGACGAAGACATTCATTTCCTTTAGCAACCTGAAGCTGGAAATAAAAGAATTAGTACACATATTCAAATAACTCTCTTCCATTCTTGAACATTGAGACGCACTGAGGGCACGTCTGCTCACTTACCCCAATTATGGCGGGCACCCGGAGCTTTTCCTGGGCCTCGGTGGAGGGGATGGTCGAAGCGCTTGGCCGTGACCAGCCTTTCCACCCCAAATCTTGTACCACTGGAAAGTCTTTGACTTTTACCTGCCTGTGCTCTCTGATCCCCTACCGTACAGAATTACTTCCCAACTAAGATTTGGCCACGCTTTACGGAAAGGTGTGAGGAGGATTAGGAAAGTACATATGCAGATTCACATTCACGTACATGAAATGCGTAATACACGAGACATATAAATACGTATTATGAAGCCTGTCACATTCCTTTCCACCCGTCCACAATGGTTGAGCTGCACCCGCGGCCGGCCGCGTCGTGCAATGAAATTGGCGGTGGAGCCGCCTCTGTTTGTATTTCCCCGTGCGAGCGAGCAGCGAAACCTGATGGTTATGGAGCGGAAGCTACTGTACCGTTTCATACTATATAATTAAGGTGTCTTACATCAGTACCGATACTTGGACAGGACTTGCAGAAGGTTGACAGTGATTAGGGTTGTGGGTGTCTTCGCTGAGAAACGATATCGACGTAAAGAAGATTTGTTAAACTCTACCTGAAGCATACGATATCGCCGAGTGTTCCGCTTGCAGACCAACGTTTCACGCCAAAATCGTACTTCACAGGCACACAAGACACTCTCACAAGACGTATTGAGCGCACGATGGACAAGCAAGCGTAACTGCTAACGAGGGACAGCCGACGGAGTCAGGTTTCAGTAGATCACTACGTGTAGCAGTTGTTACCCAGAGGCCAACGGCCTACGATTTCTGTGTCGCCAGAAGACAAGTGCCACGGTGAACAGGAGTACTAAAAATGGCGAAATGTTACGAAAATTATGTTAAATGTCGTGGGATAGAGACATGGGTACTTAGTGAATCATTGTAATGAGATACTGAAAAACGGCATGATACAGAATCACTCTTGACGCAAGTTAATCTCCCATTATATCTCTGCGCCGTTCCGAAGGCTGTTGCCTACAGAGGTCACGCGGTGGTTTCGCAGGTTTGCATTCCTATTGCTTCTGTTCCAGGAAAACTGCACACTTCAATGTACACTCCCCCTCGGCAGCCTGCTGTGTGTAACTGGGTAATGAAGGGTAGCTCTGGGGACGCGCGTAGGCGCCATGTTTGCAGATGGCGACGTCAGACCGACGTGGATGACATGTCCAGTGGGCGGGTCGCGGGGCCGACCGCAAAGCCACGCGTAGGCCGCGTGGTTTCGGAGCACAGGCGTCGGTGGTTAGCGCGGCGTCCCTAGAGAAGCACGGCCCCTGCACTGGAGTGATGCTTGTTCCTCTGAGTGTTCACTCGTAACGATTCTATAGACCAGAGTGTTTGATCTATGCGTGAGCACAGGCCATGACTGCGGCGCCGTCTTTCAAGGTGTGGAGTCATGAATACAGCAAGAAAGCATTAGTGAGAACGAGTACGAGGTTCGAGTGCGTTGTAAGGTTTCCTCAGGACCGAGAAAAGAACCAGTCAAACAATAGACATCAGCAATTTGCGTGTTATTAACACGGTCATTTTGAGAGCGTAGCGGTGATTAGCGGAACTTCATGGATCAGTAACTCTTTAAACTTCATTTCAAATTCTGAGTGGGTTGCACATGCGGGAAATAAGGCACAGAAAAGCGTGTGAAACAGAGACTTTCAAGAGCAGTCCAGCTCAGTAACTGTAGAATGGGAGACAGTAAAATAAAATTAAAATTCTTTTCCAATCACAGTTTACTGCTGTTTATAGTTACAAGTTCAATGGCAGTAGTCACAGGGCTGCACATAATTTTATTAAAAAGATCACAGGACAAATTTAAGTCCTTTAGTTGTTGTTGATGTTGTTGTTGTTGCTGCGGTCTTCAGTCCTGAGACTCGTTTGATGCAGCTCTCCATGCTACTCTATCCTGTGCAAGCTTCTTCATCTCCCAGTACCTACTGCAGCCTACATCCTTCTGAATCTGCTTAGTGTATTCATCTCTTGCTCTCCCTCTACGATTTTTACCCTCCACGCTGCCCTCCAATACTAAATGGGTGATGATCCCTTGATGCCTCAGAACATGTCCCTCCAACCGATCCCTTCTTCTAGTCAAGTTGTGCCACAAACTTCTCTTCTCCCCAATCCTATTCAATACCTCCTCATTAGTTACGTGCTCTATCCACCTTATCTTCAGTATTCTTCTGTAGCACCACATTTCGAAAGCTTCTATTCTCATCTTGTCCAAACTAGTTATCGTCCATGTTTCACTTCCATACATGGCTACACTCCAAACAAATACTTTCAGAAACGACTTCCTGACACTTAAATCATCGAACCACCTTCACAATTCTCTATTATTCCAATCTCGTATAGCGCGCGGAAAGAATGAACACCTATATTTCCATGTACGAGCTCTGATTTCCCTTATTTTATCGTGGTGATCGTAGGTCGGTGTCAACAAAATATTTTCGCATTCGGAGGAGAAAGTTGGTGATTGGAATTTCGTGACAAGATTCCTTCGCAACGAAAAACACCTTTCCTTTAATGATTTCCAGCCCAAATCCTGTATCATTTTTGTGACACTCTCCCATATTTCGCGATAATACAAAACGTCCTGCCTTTGTTTGAACTTTTTCGATATACTCCGTCAGTCTTACCTGGTAGGGATCCCACACCGCGCAGCAGTATTCTAAAAGAGGACGGACAAGCGTAGTGTAGGCAGTCTCCTTAGTAGGTCTGTTACATTTTCTAAGTGTCCTGCCAATAAAACACAGCCTTTGGTTAGAACTCCCCACATCATTTTCTATGTGTTCTTTCCAATTTAAGTTGTTCGGTATTGTAATACGTAGGTATTTAGTTGAATTTACAGGTTTTAGATTAGACTGATTTATCGTGTAACCGAAGTTCAACGAGTTCCTTTTAGTGCTCATGTGGAGGACCTCACATTTTCCGTTATTTAGGGACAACTGCCACTTTTGGCACCATTCAGATGTTTTTTTCTAAATCGTTTTGCAGTTAGTTCTTATCTTCTGATGGCTTTATTACTCGATAAATGCCAGCGTCATTTGCAAACAACCGAAGACGGCTGCTCAGATTGTCTCCCAAATCCTTTATATAGATAAGGAACAGCAAAGGGCCTATAGCACTACCTCGGAGAACGCCTGAAATCACTTTTGTTTTACTCGATGACTTTCCGTCTATTACTACGAATTGTGACCTCTCTGACAGGAAATCGCAAATCCAGTCACATGACAATATTCCATAAGCACGCAGTTTTACTACGAGGCGCTTGTGTAGTACAGTGTCAAAAGCCTTCCGGAAATCCAGGAATACGGAATCGATCTGAAATCCCATGTCAATAGCACTCAGCGCTTCATGTGAATGAAGAGCTAATTGTGTTTCACAGGAACGACGTTTTCTAAACCCATGTTGCCTGTGTGTCAATAGACCGTTTCCTCCTTGGTAATTCGTAATGTTCGAAGACAATATATGCTCTAAAATCCTGCTGCATATCAACGTTAACGATATGGGCCTGTAACTTAGTGGATTACTCCTACTACCTTTCTTGAAAATTTGTGTGACCTGTGCAACTTTCCAGTCCTTGAGTACGGATTTTTCGTCGAGCGAACGGTTGTATATGATTGTTATGTATGGAGTTAATGCATCAGCATACTCCGAAAGGAACCTAATGGGCATACAGTCTGGACCAGAAGACTTGCTTTTATAAAGTGATTTGAGTTGATTCACTACTCCGACGACATTTACTTTTATGTTACTCATGTTGGCAGCTACTCTCGATTCGAATTCTGGAATATTTACTTCGTCTTCTTTTGTGAAGGCATTTCGGAAGGCTGTGTTTAGTAAATCAGCTTTGGCATCACAGTCTTCGATAGATTATTGTCGCGCAGAGAAGGTATTAATTGTTTCTTGCCGCTAACATACTTCTCATACGACCCGCCGTCACACTGCGGCCCAACAACAGTTCAAGGACCGTTTTTACCTCTTCCTCGGAACGAACGAGCAGCAGGAGGTCGTCCGCATAGGCACGAAATTTGAATAGCCCTGCAGTTCCATCCCAGAAAGAGAATTTGTTAGCCTCCCATTCAATGGTTCCAACGCTATCGCGAACAGCACCATCGAAAGAGGGCACCCCTGCGAATGGATCGTCGAATTTGAATGGGCCCTGCTATACGCCCATTATTCTGTACCAAGGATTGTGCGTCTCCATAAATCCTTCTAATGAGACCAGTAAAACGGTCTGGAAATCCCATTTGTTCCAGTACAGCGTACAGATAGTTGTGGAGCATCTTATCAAAAGCACTGTCAAAGCCGCCACCATCGCCGCTTTAAGCCGGCACTCCTCCGCCAGCGCTATCACATCACCGCACTCGCCAGTAGCTGTTTGCACATTCACCGATCCACCCGGTGTCGTCTGTTCTGAAGAGAGAACGCTACGAATTAACATACGACATCGGGACGCTAGCAACCGTGCAAAGATCTTATAGTCGGCATTAAGCAGGGTGATTGGGCGATAATGTTTGGCCGTAATTCGGTTTATGTACAGGCACCAAGAGGCCTTCCATAAAAGCCGGTGGAATACGCGCATCGGAATTTAACATCTCGTTGTACATTACCGTCCATCGCGGTGCCATTTCGCTATGAAATTCTCCATAAAATACAGCAGGAGGTCCATCAATGCCAGGGGACCGATTCAACGCATCCTTTGCGATAGCATCATGTACTTCTTCACAGCTAATGGCTTCCAGTAAGGTTCCCGCGGCTTCCATCGTCAGTGTACGGGAGACGTACGTGGCTATACGTTCGAGGTCATCGACAGGGGCTGCTTCTTCCCGACAGATGTGTTGGTAATGGTCGACGAATGCAGAGACAATGTCCGCTTGACGCGTCACTCTTCGGTCTTCGCGGGTAATTAACTCCCGTACCAAAACGCGTCGTCGGTGCTTTCCTTCATTCACGACGTGGTGCATGGAAGGAATCTAGTGCATTATCGTATCGTGACATCTGGCGCGCACCATGGTGCTCTGAAGATGTTTCCGAGCTAGAGCCACTAGTTTAGCTTTTATCCTTTTGCGTTCGATCCAGACGTACGGTCCCGGCGGACCATCTTCCAGGTCGCGCAGCGCTGCAAAATAAAAGTCTGTCGTATGGCGGCGCCATTCTGCCATCTCCCTGGTATATGAGATGAACGTACGGCGAAGCGCCGGTTTAGCACAAGTCAGCCACCAACCAAGCTTCGTCGCATACCTTCCAACCCTTAGCTCTCACATCGTCCACGTCTCAAGGATCCGTTGACGACATTCAGGATCATGTAGATGTTGAGTGTTCGATTTCCACGGTGCCTTACTGTTGCACACCTCTCTACGGGGAAGAAGCACCGTACAGATGTAAGCGCTGTGATCGGAAAATGCCAATGGTCAGCGTTCCGCCTCCTGGATATCATTTGCATGAGCCCGTGAGATATAAATGCGATATAACCTGCTCGCCAAATGACTTCTCACATAGATGTATCCCGGTGCATCTCCATGTCGTAATTCCCACGTGTCACTAAGTACAAGGTCGTTGACAACGATTCGCAAATCCTGGCTGATGTTTGCTTGCGGCCATTGGTCTTTCTGGCTGAGAACGCAGTTGGAATCTCCACCAATTATTACACATACATAACGTCCATGAAAAAGTGGGGCAATGACTTCTGCATGAAATCGCGCCCTTTCTCGCCGCCGATTGTTTCCCGACGGTGCATAAAGATTGATGATGCGTGTCCCAAACGTCGTGAAAGCCATTCCCTGGCCGACGGAAGGTAACACACGTTTTCCACTGGGAAGCCATTTCGCACGTAAGCTGCCACCCCACTCCCATTGTGATCTCCATGTGACGAATAGGATTGGTAGCCTGCGATGTATGGGAGTGCAGCTATGTGGACTTCCTGCAGCAAAGCAATATTCACATCAGATGCCCAAATCGTTTCCTTCAGTAGGTGTATTTTGGCCGGTGAACGCACGTCATTTATATTTAATGTCGCAATACGGCTCGCATGGCGTTGAATCCCACTCTGTCGAGGCGCTACAACACCTCCCTGCATCGGCGCTGGGGGCTGAGTTAGAATACTTCCTATCGCCCCTCTCCCTTCACCTTCAGCAATTATTAGGCCGTCTTCGTGCCGGCAGCCTCTGTATGACGTCCGCCGCCTGCTTAATATCGTCATACCACATCTTTGCAGGCAGTGATATATTCGTGTCCATAGCGTCTGCGTCTGGAGAGCCAACTGGTTGTGATTCCTCTTCAGCATCACCACGTCCCGGTACAGTCAATGTGACAGCCCGCTGCGGGTCTGATCGAACAGTTCCCATTGCCTCATCCTGTTTCGTAGAGGCTGTTGTGTCGTCTTTGTCCACAGGCACATCGTCGTCGGGGCAAGGGGAGTCATCCCTAGGAGATGTCGTGCGATGACGCCGTTTCCTCCTTTTCGGGGAACGTAGTTTGCATGATCTGCCTTCCGTGTCCTCAGATTGTAGGGAATCACGGCTGCCCGACAGAAAAGTATCCGTAGGAACTGGAAGTGTTTCGAGTCCCATAGTTGTACTTGGCGGGTGTTCGGTCGAAACTGATGTCGTC
Source organism: Schistocerca gregaria (assembly GCF_023897955.1). Taxonomy (NCBI): domain Eukaryota; kingdom Metazoa; phylum Arthropoda; class Insecta; order Orthoptera; family Acrididae; genus Schistocerca; species Schistocerca gregaria. Next base: position 88,470,313 of record NC_064922.1, on the reverse strand, counting down.
ACAGAGTGCGTTCCAGACGGCACAGCATCCGTAGTGGCTGGAACTTCTTCGTGTACTATCGGTGTGCTTGGTGGGAGTTCGGTCTCATCAGATGTTGTCGCCGTAGATTGTATGCTCGATGGAGCAGCATCCTCTGTCATCCCGACGTCTGCTACAAGGTTTCGGTGAGTGCCATCTTGATCTTCCACCGGGGCTTTGTCCTTTCGGTCATCAGCGGACGCAATGAGGGATTTGGCATAGGTGATCGGTAGTACTGTCATCGCCGGCGACGGCTCCCGCACATCTGAAGGCAGTTGCGTAATCCGCCGTTGCATACAGTTTGACCTGAGGTGTCCCTCCTGGCCACAGCCAGAACATGTACGTGGTTGACCATCGTAAACCACCACCGCCCGACAACCACCAATTGTCAGATAGGACGGTACATGCTTCTGAAGATCAATAGTGATCTGTCGCACTCCGTTAAGAACGGAGTACGTGGCGAATTGTGTCCAGCGTTCTGCTGTGAGACCATGTACCGTGCCGTATGGCTTAAAAGCCTCGATAACTTCGTCAGCCGGGAGCTCAAATGGCAGCTCAAAAACACCTATTGTCCGTACACCCAGACCAGCATGTTCTACAGTTACCGTGCCGACATTCCCGTCACTATGGCAAAATCGGAGACCTGCTTCTGTCGCTTGTAGAATTCTCTCACACGCCGAGTCATTTACCATCTTAACATACACCGTGGGACTAACGATGGACCGAGCGAGGTGGCGCAGTGGTAGCACACTAGACTCGCATTCGGGAGGACGACGGTTCAATCCCGCGTCTGGCCATCCTGAATTAGGTTTTCCGTGATTTCCCTAAATCGCTCCAGGCAAATGCCACGATGGTTCCTGTGAAAGGGCACGGCCGACTTCCTTCCCCGTCCTTCTTTAATCCGATGAGACCGATGACTTCGCTGTCTGGTCTCCTTCCCCAAACAACCAATGACTAACGATGGACAGGTGAATTCCGACAATATCGTTTGGCGGTATCTTGAGGTCCTCTCGAATGAATCGTTCCACTGCTAAAGCCTTTGGTCGTTCGTAGGCTTTGCAGAAATTGAATCGTAATGTAGTTTTCTTGTACTTGTTCGCCATGATCGTTGTTACTAGACCGCGGGTAGACTAAGTCCACAAGTAAACAAACATTCGCACACGCCACACAGGCGGAAGTATCGGACCTCCGCTTCGCACGGCCGCTTGCGCTGAACTGCTACCTGCTCGGCTAACGTGGCCGGTGTATTTACTCCAACATATCGAGGGTAAATTAAAGTCACCACCAACTATAATCGTATTAGTCGCGGGCGTGTTTGAAATCAAACTTATGTGTTCTTTGAACGTTTCAACAACTTTATCATCTGAACTGGGAGGTCGGTAAAAGGATCCAATTATTATTTTATTCCGGTTGCCAACAATGACCTCTGCCCATTCTAATATACAGTAGACTACTTCTAACAGCAACAAACACGGCGCCGTCAACCGTGGTTAGCCTACCTTTTCGGAACACCGTTAGGTTATTTGCAAAAATTTCGGTTGAGCTTATATCCGGCTTTAGCCAGCTCTCAGTGCCTATAACAATTTGAGCAGTGCTTATTGCTTATTCATCTGGGTGCCCCGCAGTCTTTCACCGTGACAAAGCCGATGGCTCACTGTAACTCTCAAATCATGACTTTTGTTTTGGGACACAGTAATTACTTCGCCACTGCAATATAATTATCATTTTACAGATGACATAATGTGACACTACCGCTACCGCTGTGTTATTGCCCCCGCCCCCCTTTCCCCATGACATGGCTAGTGCCCTGCTACAAGTGCCTCTACGACACCGCAGAAGTAGTACTGAAAGTGCTCGGCTATACTATTGCTGCTGGCATCCATTGGGTCTCAGCATAGAACCTCTTCTTGGTCTCCAATTAACTGTCTCCGAGGCAAAACATGTAGCTTACTGTAACATTCTCTCTGCCACATTGCTGCAGGATCATAGAAATTACTTCGCCATTGCACTTCAAAAGCGTTTTACAATCGCCTCACCGTCACACTGATGCTGAGCGTCAGGAATTGCTTCTCCAAGAGGTGGGCGGTGCGATATTGCATTTGTCTCGAGGGCAGCGTCGGAGTCATTCAGGTAGTTTATATCTATTATACTAGCGCTGGCATTCGCCTACGGTCACCACATGGAACCTCTCCTGGATTTCTAGTAGCATGTAACCAACGCACCACTGCCGGTTTACTGTAACCCTTACATTGAGGATGGGGCACAGGAATCGCTTCACCGTCATGTAATTGCGTTCCCACGTCTGGCCTGCTACAAGAAACTCAACGACACTGTTAGAGCGCACTTCCATGCTAATGCTGCTGGTTGTAGGGAAAGGTCCGATCATGGAACCTCTTCCCCGTCTCCAATAATCTATCTCCGAGGCACAGCACATAGTTTACTGTAACATTCCCTATTCCACATTGCTGCAGTGACCCAGATATTGCCTCCTCGATCAACTTCTATAGGCATTCTGCAGTCGCCTCACCATGCCACTAATGCTACCCTTCAGGAATTGCCTCTCCATCAACTGGGTTCAGCGCTATTGCATACCTTTCTAGGACATTGTTGGAGCGATTCAGATGGTACATATCTATGATTCTGGCACTCGCTTTCAGTTAAGGTCACTGAATGGAAACTCTCCAGGCTGTCCCGTAGATTGTAACCGATTCACCCTTTCCAGTGTACTGTAACCCTTACAACGTCATTTCGACGATGGGACAGAGACATTGGTTCGGAATTGGATACGACGCCTCTCCAAGACGCTAATGCTGACCTCAGCTATTTTGTTTCCGTCACATGGCTTCTGGTTACTGCGAGTGTATCGTAAACATTGTTCGAGTATTTTGGCGAGTGCGTTTCAGCGAGAATTTTGCCGTAATTTAGCACTAGTCTCACCATGGAACACCTCTTGGGTGTACAATAATCTGTCTACGAAGCACAGTTGCTAACATACTTTAACTCTCGTGCCATCTTATTCTTGTTGGGACATTAAAATTGCTCTGCCTTTGCACTGCTAGGGGCATCCTGCAGATGGCTCTCAATGACACTCCTGAGGGCGTTCCAGAAATGCTTGTAGGCCCACGGTTTCAGTGCAGTTGCAAGCGTCAATCCGTCAAAGTCCTGAAGTATGGAAGAGCTCCTGAAATGGCGTAACGTTTTCTCCATCAAACCACATCCTGATGTCCAGTAGTCTGTAAGCATCGCACTCTCCCATTAACGCTGGGGCACACAGTTTGCTTCGCCATCAGTTTACGACAGGCATTCTGCAAGTTCCTCTCCATATAACTATGGCTACCCTTGAGGGGTGCCAGCCGATGTGACCGAGCGATTCTAGGCGCTTCAGTCTAGAACCGCACGACCGCTACGGTCGCAGCTTCAAATCCCGCCTCGGGCTTTGATGTGTGTGATGTCCTTAGGATAGTTAGGTTTAAGTAGTTCTAAGTTATAGGGGCTGATGACCTCTAATGTTAAGTCCTATAGTGCTCAGAGCCATTTGAACCATTTGAACCTTCAGGGGTCGCCTCTTCATTTACCGTGTGCTAGCTTACAGCAAGTCTCTCTACGACACTGTTGATGTCATTCTGCAAGTCTTGCCGGCATCCCGCTAGCGCTTCACCATGGAACTTCTTCTGGGTGTTCAGCAGTCAACCCGCGATATATAACCGATGGCTTGCTGTAACTCTCTCATCATCACCTTGGATCTTGCACACAGTAATTGCTTCGACATTCCAATATAATACCAATTCTGCCAACTACTGAATATGACACTACGTTCCGTGCACAGTGAAGTGGGCGTTGCAGAGCGTATCACCCCCTTGTGCAACTGCCCCCGACGTTTCACCTTGAAAACGTTCTTCGACCTTCTCAGGAGATTTCTGTAGTATTCTCCTTCGACGGTCACCTTCTTACGTGCATAAACTGTTAGAACCACATTGTGATAAAACAATAAGCGTTACCTCGCGCTATGATGGTTGTGTCTTCGTCTTTTTTGCCGGTGGATAATCCACTGCTTATATTGTTCCATTGCCTCGGGGCTTTTATAATCCATGATAAAAGTCTTCTAAGAAAGTCACCTGGGCTACATGGCTGCAACACTTCTGATGAGATTCACGGGATTTTCGAATGGAGGAACCTAGTGCGTGGCGACCTTCGGTTTATTCAAAACTTTGAAAACTGATTAACACTTTTTCCACTGCCGCCTTGATTTGGATACGTCAGTCTTCGAGTACCAGCGCCTCTTCTCTTGGTAGACAATTTGGTCACTTCGTCGTTATACAGAGTTATTATATTGTACGCGTATACACCAGCTAGCTATTATGTCATATGATGGTGCGTAATTACCCTACATTTACTCCAACCCAGCAAGGAATGTTGCAGCGTTTTTTTCCTTTCAAATAGAGTAAACATCTTACAGCACAGCACACTTGATTTCTCCAGATCGCTGTTTCAGATTGGTGACGTATTTTACACTCACATGCAGGTATGAACACTGGGGACAGCCAAATGCGTTTCCGGCGTTTTCTGCTGTACTTGTTGTTGTCAGATAGGAGCTTACTGTTTGCTAAGCAAATTCAAGTATTTTTAGTTCTGAAGAAGAAATTGCTGCGAAAATGTATGACATATATTTGGAATATATTGTTAATTCTTAAGCTATAGAATCACGTGTCCGGTAAATTGTGTATGCTTTTAACACTAGTGATGTAACATGTGGAAAATAAAGCCGTACTTTGACAGCCATTCTACATCTTCTAGCTTGAACAATGTGATATCTACTAATCAAATGAGTTCCCTTAATGTCTTAACAACTCCACCTGCCTAAAAGCTGGGAATGTGTATTTTCTTAGTAGCTTCCAATTCAAAATGTATTTAACTTGTTACTTATTACTGACATGTTTCAACTTAATTTGATTTCACTTTCCGATTATTGTGGTGTGCAGAGAAATAATGTTACAAATAGACTATTATACACTGACGAAAAAAATCATAACAGCGAAAAATAATTAATGTCGAGTGCTGAAATTTCGAGAAAACATTTGTCTAGATAACAAATTTAAGTGGTTAACATTCACAGGTTAATATAAGCGCGTTGATCGTAAGTATTAAAAGCGCGTGCACTGTGCCTGTTGCATTGGTCGGTCAACACAGGGACAGTTGATATTGTTTGTGGGTGACGCTGAGTTGTCGTCCGGTGATGTCCCATGTGCACTCGATTGGAGGCAGATCTGGTGATCGAGAAGACCTAAGTGACATGTCGACTCTCTGTAGATCATGCTGGGTTGGAACAGCAAGCGTTATCCTGTTGGAAAGAACCCCTGGCGCGTTGTATATGAAATGGCAGCACAATAGTTCGAATCATCAGCTCGCCAACAAATACACAGCCAGGGTGCGAGGGACAACCACGAGATCGCCCCTGATGTCAAGCGAAACAGCACACCAGATCTAAACTCCAGGTGTAGCTCTGGTCTGTAGAGCACGCTGGCAGGTCGCTTGCCGCCCTCGACTGGCACCCTCCAAATCAACACACAGCCATCACTGGCACCGAGGCAGAACCAACTTTCATCAGAAAACACAGCAGTCCTCCACCCTGCCCTCCAATGGGTTCTTACTTGATACTACTGAAGTCGAAAATGGCGGGCACTTGGAGACAGTGGAATGCACTCTTGAGGGCCTCTAGCTCGGAGATCGGAGCTGTCCTTGAAGTAATGGATTTGCAACAATTCGTTGTGTCACAGTGGTGGCAGCTGCTGCTCAAATAGCTGCTTCAGATGCACTTTGATGACCCAGAGACATACCAGGTGAGCAAAAAGTCAGTTTAAATGTGAAAACTTAATAAATCAAGGAATAATGTAGATAGAGAGGTACAAATTGACACACATGCTTGGAATGACATGGGGTTTTATTAGAACCAAAAAATACAAAAGTGCAAAAAATGTCCGGCAGATGGCCCTTCATCTGATCAGAATAGCAATAATTAGCATAACAAATGGTTCAAATGGCTCTGAGCACTATGGGACTTAACATCTTAGGTCATCAGTCTCGTAGAATTTAGAACTACTTAAACTTAACTAAGCTAAGGACATCACACACATCCATGCCCAAGGCAGGATTCGAACCTGCTACCGCAGCAGCCCCGCGGTTCCGGCCTGCAGAGACTAGAACCGTACGGCCACCGTGGCCGGCAATTAGCATAACAAAGAAAGGCAAAGCACAGATGATGTTCTTTACAGGAAATGCTCAATATGTCCACCAGCATTCCTTAACAATAGCTGTAGTCGAGGAATTGCGTTGTGAACAGCACTGTAAAGAATGTCCGGAGTTATGATGAGGCATTGGCGTCGGATGTTGTTTTTTAGCATCCCTATAGATGTCGGTTGATCACGATACACTTGCGACTTTAGATAATCCCAAAGCCAATAATCGCACGGACTGGGGTCTGGGGACGTGGGAGGCCAAGCGTGACGAAAGTGGCGGCTGAGCACACGATCATCACCAAACGACGCTCGCAATAGATCTTTCACGCGTCTAGCAGTATGGGGTGGAGCGCCATCCTGCATAAACATCGTACCTTCCAACAGGTGTTTATCAGCCAGGCTGGGGATGATGCGATTCTGTAACATTCGGCGTACCTCTTACCCGTCACGGTAGCGGTTACAAAACCAGAATACGCACTTCCTCGAGAAAAAAGGCCCGATAACGGTAGATATGGTAAATCCAACCCATACCGTGACTTTCTCGTCGTTCAATGGAGTATCCACGACAGTTTTAGGATTTTCGGTAGCCCAAATTCTGCAGTTGTGGTATTTGACAGACCCTCGGAGCGTGAAATGAGCTGCGTCGGTCCACAACACGTTACTGAAACAATCGTGAACTTCCGCCATCTTTTGAAACGCCCACACCGTAAATGTCCTCCGCTACACTAAATCGCCAGGTAACAGTTCATGATGCCGATGGATTTTGTACGGATAGCATCGGAGTGTACGCCTCAGTGCCAACCAAACAGTAGTGTATGGAATGCCGGGGCGACGTGCGACTACACGAGCACTGACCTCCCCGTGCGTAGTCGAAACCGCTACCGTCTCCGTGCTGTCTCAGCAGCATTAAGCCTTGTGCCCAGCCGGCCACTACGGGGTCTATCATCTAATCAACCCGTGGCTTCGAACTTCGAAATCATTCTCGCCACAGCCCGGCAACGGTGGTCTCGCGCTTCTAGGCACGCAGTCCGGAACCGCGCGACTGCTACGGTCGCAGGTTCGATACGTGCCTAGGGCATGGATGTGTGTGACGTCCTTAGGTTAGTTAGGTTTAAGTAGTTCTAAGTTCTAGGGGACTGATGACCACAGATGCTAAGTCCCATAGTGCTCACAGCCATTCTCGCCACAGCTGCATTTGTCAACGGACCTTTACCCGTTCGAATCCCCTTGCTATGGCGATAGAATCGTAACGCTGAACTAGCACATTCCCCATTCTGATAATACAGCTTCACTAAAAGCGCCTTTTCAGGTAACGTCAACATGCTATGACTGCTGGCGCATCTGATTCTCTCTCTCACTACTGCTCCTTTTATACACGATTGTCATGCGCAGTCACTGACGTTTTGCTGTCCAGCACCATCTGTCGGACATGAACTTCTAATAAAACCCCATGTCATTCCACGCATGTGTGTCAATTTTTACCTCTCTATCTACATTATTCCGGGATTTATTAAGTTTTCAAATTTATACTGACTTTTTGATCACCCGGTACTTTCAACACGATGGCTGTCCAGAAATCAGTCTTTTCGCTACCATTCAGTCTCGTGATCCCCACTTCCAATAATCATGTACAGCAGCTATATTCCTGCCATGTCCCTCTGCGGTTTAAAGATGGAACATCCAGCTCCTCGTAGCCCTGTTATGCGACTTCGTTGAAACTGAGTGAGATTGTGATAATGGCGTCTTTGTCGCCTTAAAGGCGTTCTTGCCTTGCAACGACCGGTCTAACGCCCAGGGCAGACTGCCAGAGCGTTTATTTACGCCCAGAACGGACTGTCAGAGCGCGTATTTAAAACGAAGCTGGCTGCCGTTCTTACAGTGTCGCCACTACTGCCACTCTCGCTCGGCTGGCGCGAAACCCAGAAATCCGGTACACATCGCCTTTCTGACGTACAAACACTCCTACCAACTTTTGTTTATGTCGCACTACTCCTTATTGGTGTCGCGACATTTATTTTCTCCCGTATATACAGCATTATCAAAATTTTCTCGATAAGAGCCCCTTAAAATTAGTTTCCAAGTGGATTCCACAGTGTAACTTGGAACACTTTGTCACTTTTAGCAAAACCTTTATTTTCAGTAATAACTATTGTTGTTTTAGTCAAATACTGCAGCACATTACAAATCATAACCTTAATTTATATACGGAATAAGAATAAACTCTATCCAAAACAATTAAAGTAACACGTTTCTGATATGAGTCATTTTCCCCAATACCACAAAGAAGACTGAAATTCGACTGAAAGAATCGACATGAAAATGACTGAGGAGGTGACATAAACGACGTCATTGAAGCAATTAAACCACCCCTTTACCTTGGGGTGTTAGTTTACACACATTTCACAATCGGTAATGACCATTTGCAGTGTGATGTGCAACAGAACGATGTTCTTGACAACTTTTGACGCTGCTGACACTCCCCAGACGTTCTCTAAGGGGCTTGCCGAGAAGTGACGATCGATGTGATAGCTGTGTTAAGAAGGAACCTACGGGTACCAGTCACTGAATGATGCCCCTATCTTCTCTGGTTCAGAGGTGGGATTGTTTCACATGTCGGTCAGGGGGTCTGAAGGCGGCATGGTGTAGCAATGAAACTGGTTGCGCAAATAAAATAGCAATTGGAAATTTAGACCGTTGAAAGTGTTCTGATTCGACATTTTTTACTGTGGTGGAGTTCGGCGACGCAGAAAACGTTCTCGATACTTGCATTGAGGAGATTTATCATTACATATCTTACCGTGAAGAGGTACATTTGAAACTTATGTTGTCCTCGAGCATATTTTATATGCAACGGTACATTTACGGGATTTAGTTCCTTGTCAAATCACTGTCTACTTACTTCCCCCTACGACTCCTACACAGCTATTGTAGATATTGTAAGCATCCTATACTTGGTGTTTCTCCCAAGATAAACCAGATGCATTTTATCTCGTATTTCGACTGATATTTGTAATTTAATTTTGGTAAAGTGCAGGTGGTGTCAGCACAAACAAACACCGATAATATTTTTCTCGGGTGTGCAGCCGGAAAATAACGTCTTCTTGACACAATATTTCCGCGGTCCAACTGGCCGCCATCGTCAGGTGAGAGTGCTGGGACGCGATCTCGCCGCTTAGCTTAGCTTCAGCCTGACAGAGACAGATTGGTCTCTGTTGTTCGGTGGAGTCTAAGCTGGTTGGCTATTCCTCCAAGCTGACGGTGTGTGTGGGTTGTCGTTTCGTTGTGTTTATGTCCTTTCAGTCTGCTGGGACGGCGTTCCTGGCGTGCTTGCAACTTATTGGTCGCGAAGCAGGTGTGGCCATCTTGTGGCGTTGAGACGCTGCACACGGTGGCCTAGTGCTCGGAGGAGCGGATTTGTTGACTGCATGGTCCTCTCGTAGAAGAGTCGTGCAGCCTGGCGAAACCTCTCTCTAACAGTTGGAATGTTGGAGACTCGGTTAAGGTCGTCCGACGGGAAGTCCCGAGGGAGGTGCAACGCCAGCCGTAGGATCCGGTTTTGGAGTCGTTGTAGTCTTCCGACGTGGCTCGCTGCGGCGTTGCCCCAAACCACAGCGGCGTAGTCGATGAGTGGACGGATTAGAGTCAGATACATCGCAACACCCAGGTCAGGTGGGAGTGCAGTTGATGGATTGAGGAAGGGGTAGAGCTGTGTCATTCTACCCCTGACCTTTTTGACTATATCATCAATGTGTTGTCTCCAAGTGAGCCCTCTATCCAGCGTCACACCCAGGTACTTTGCTGTAGTGCCCCAAGGTACGGCGGTTCCCCTAATGGTGATCTGCGGTAGGGCAGCTGGAATATGTTTCTTCGTGATGAGGAGGGCTTGCGTCTTAGCCCCATTGAAGCTGAGGCGCCACCTCCTGGCCCATTGACTAAGTGTGTCAGCTGCTGCTTGCATGCGTCTTTGGAGTAGAGCTGCATTCATGCTCCTTGCGTACATCGCCGTATCATCTGCGTAGAGGGCAAGGTGGACCCTGTCCATCCGCGGCATGTCTGCAGTATACAGGATGTAGAGTATGGGGCCGAGGACGGAGCCTTGGGGAACTCCAGCCCTGACCAGACGGCGCGTCGACAAGTCCTCCGTGCGGACATGGAAGCTTCTGTTGGCGAGGTAAGATTGTAGGAGGCGGACAAGCGGCAGGGGCACACCGAGGTCCAGAATCTTGAAAAGGAGCCCCTCATGCCATACAGAATCGAACGCCCGTGAGACATCCAGGAAGATGGCCCCGAAAAACTCCCGTCGTTCGATGGCATCAAGGGCCTCTTCGACTAGTCGAAGCAGTTGGTGCGTTGTTGCATGACCAGGGCGAAAACCACATTGTTCGTCCGGCAGTAGACGTTCTTCCTGAATGTGACGTTGTAAGCGTCTGAGATAAAGTCTTTCAAAGACCTTGCTGACCGCTGGTAGTAAGCTGATGGGCCTGTAGCTACTTGGTAAACGAGGGTCATTCCCAGGCTTCTGGATGGGCACTACCTCCGCATGTTTCCATGCTTGAGGATAGTGTCCAGTGCGGAGAATGTTGTTGAAAAGTCGAGCCAGGTGTTCTGTGGCTGCTGGTGGCATCTGTCGCAGCATTTCATTTGTGAGCTGGTCAGGGCCTCCCGCCTTGCGCTTGTTGAGTCGCCGAAGTTCTACGGAGACTTCATCAGCATCCACCTCTTCGATGTGATCGTCGCCCACAGGTGCAATGAGGAATACCGGAAGACGTTGTGTAACCAGTCGAATGTGATCCGGATCCATGGGGTCCATGATGGGCTGGAAATTTCGTTCAAAAACATCAGCGATGGCGTTGGCTTTGTCCGCTGGGCTGCTGGCGATGTTTTGACCGACTTGTAGCGGCGGTATCCTCTGTCGCCGGCGAAGGAAGAACTGCGTGGATTTCCAAGCAGTACCATCATCAACCCGAAGAGTGGCCAGGCGGTTGGACCATTCCTGATGGCGGTGATTTGCAACTGCAACCTTTATCTCTCTCCTCGTCCGGTTTAGTGCCCTCCTCGTTGCTGCGTTTCGTGTCCGCTGCCATTCACGGAATAGGCGATTTTTGGTGGTTATCGCCTCCATTAGATGTGGTGGCAGTTGCCGAGATCGGTCAGGTGGTTCAGATCGCGGCCGCGGTGTGGCCCGGTGCACCGCCTGTATAGCACAGTCTTGAAGGAATCGGGCATAGCCATCAACTCCAACCTCAGCAGCATCTGGTGCATCTCGGAGGCCCTCAGCGATCAGCTCCTGGTATCGGATCCAGTTGGTGTTCCTGGTCTGGATTCCTCTCCGCGACACTGGCTGAGCATCGACATCGATGTCAAAGATAACTGGAACATGGTCCGAGGATAAGGCGTTGCGAGTGCTGGCAGATATAACATAGGGCACCCCCTTGGCCACCGAAATGTCGAGCACGTCTGGAAGTCCACCATTGTTAGGAAAGTGGGTGGGATCATGAGGTCCGAGGATGATGGCTTTCCACCGCTGTGCGACTCGGAGAAGTTTTCTTCCGTAGTTGTTGGTAAGACGAGAATGCCATTCAGTACGTTTTGCATTAAAATCACCGCCGGCAAAGACCTTTCCAGGTAATGTCAGCAGCGCTTCAACGTCCTGTTGGAGTAACTGCCTGCCAGGTGGACGGTAGACAGCCACAAACGTGATGCGCCCATGTGAGGTGTCAACAGCTACAGCAGTTGCCTCCATCGCTTGTAGTGGCGGAAGCTGAATCTGATGGTGCGCCAGTGAAGTCCGGACGTAGACCGCAGTACCACCGCCATGAGTTGTTCTGTCAGTCCGATAGCACACGTAGTTCGCTGCTCGGACGTGAATTCCAGGCTTGAGAAAAGTCTCCGAGACGAGGCAAATGTCAACGGCTTCATCTCGCAGCAGCTGACGAAATTCGCCATCTTGGGTGCGGATGCCCTGGGCATTCCACACGCATACAGTGACTCCTCGTTGACTACGGGCCATGCTGGGTCTTCAGTGGTCCGGTGGTGATTGCCTGAACGGCTGCACTAACAGCGGCGATGAGTTGCCGCGGGATATCCCTGAGAAGCTCCCGAAGTTCTTGCAGGAGGAGCTTCATTTCTTCCATGCTGGAATCGGCCGCCTGGGAGGGTGCAGATGCAGCGTGTGGGTGTTGAGCTGGGGTTTCCACGACGACAGCCTGGCGTCCCTGTTGGGAGCGGTCGTGTTGTCCCTGGTCTTCACTCTGTTGCTGATCAGGAAGCAGTGCTGGTGGTCGCGCTGTGCCTCGTGGACGGCGGGCCTTCTTGTTGTCTGCAGCTGTTGCAACAGTGGCTGGCGCCGTTGCAGGTACGGGGGCCTGCGGAGAGGAGCCAGGGGAAACAGCAGCAGCAAAACTGACTCCAGGTCTGACTGGTGCAGGCCGCTTTATTGAGCCAGGGCGCTGGCCACGGCTCCGTGCCGCAGCCCGTTGGAAGCTGGAACAGCCGCGGTAAGAAGCAACATGTTCTCCCCCACATACAGCGCATTTGGGCGGTCCATCTGTCCGCTGCCGTGTGCAGTCGCGACTAGCGTGCTCCCCTGCACACTTAACACAGTGTGGGGGTAGCGTACAGAACCGTGCTACATGCCCAACCATTTGGCAGTTGTAGCACTGAGGTTCTCCCCTCTTCGAGCGGAGTTTTTCTGTAGTGACTGGTGTCGCCGCTATCTTCGTGACCTGCCACAGCCCACGGTTGTGTGGGATATCACAAGTGACCACTAGGACCAGCGGCGTCTCCTTTCTGGTTCGGCGAGACGGTAGGCGGGTTATCGACCTGAGTCCAAAACTATAGCCCATATCCTCCAGTTGCTGCCGGATGTGATCCAGGCTGTAGTTTCGAGGGAGCCCTCGAAAGACGATCTTTAGCGTCTTGTCCGTTGCCGACGGATAAGTGTAGAACGGCTTTTCCTGTTCTCCGAACGCAGCCGTAACCTTTCTGTAGTCATCAGCTGTTTTTAGTGTGACCTTGTACAGGTTGGTGCCAGCAGGCTTGTTGACAACGTTGTCTTGGCCAACAAGACGAAGCAGCATCCTGTAGAGATCTCGCCGCGCAAGCGGCGGCCCCTATATAGCCGCAGAAGGCCCACAACGCGTGCGCGAGAAGGTGCCGTAACTGCCCTCTAGCGCAAGTAAACAAACCGCGCCACCAGTGATGGGCGAAATCGAGATATCGCTATCAAAAATTAAAAATTTTATTCCGACGATCGAAACACAGACCATTCGTTTTTATGTCTAATAACACAAGTTTCCAAATCTAACTTAAAAGATAACATTTGTCTTTATTAATAAGATTATCAGAGAAACGAATCTCTATGGATTCTTTTAAAACACAGTTTGGACTTTCGCCTGAACCACCAGAAGATACCTGCAAATCAGTGGCTTTTCTGCCTTTTGCTGGCAGGATAGCCTCGAAGATAGGAAGAATTCTGAAAAGATATCGTATCAACATTTTTCGTCCGCGAGCAAAGATTAGAGCGCTTCTTGGCTCTGTTAAGGATGACTTGGGTTTGAGGAAGCCCAGTGTGTACAAGATCCCTTGCCACTGTGGGAAGGCTTATATTGGTCAGTCAATCCGGGCCATTCAGGACCGCCGTTTTGAGCACTGGCGGCACACACGGCTGCTTCAGCCTGAGAAATCTGCAGTGGTGGAGCACTGTCTCACCGAGGGACACAGAATGCTGTCTGACGAGACACAAATGGTTGTCACTGCATCTCGCTATTGGGATTCTGTTTAAAAGAATCCATTGAGATTCGTTTATCTCATAATCTTATAAATAGAGACAAGGGTTACCTTTGAAGTTAGACTTGGAACCCGGTGATATCAGACATTAAAAAACAACGTTATGTGTTTCGATCGTCGGAATAAAATGATCCGGCTGCACACCCGAGAAGAATGTTATTAATTATTACACCGGGAAAGCCTTCGTAGTTACAACAAACAAGTACCGTTTACCGCATCATTCATGCGACGGCCAGCGTGGTTGGAAAGTATAAGTATGTTTATCGCTACAAATAAAATTATTTTTAAAGCTTAATTTTAAATACCTATTCGGGAGCGCAGTCCAAATTTAGTCTAGTGCGATATTGGTTTTCTCGAGGAAGAGGAGCAAAACATGAAGAATAACTAGTACCCCAGCAGCTACACGACAGCCCTGCGCCATCTGCTACCGCGATGCAGAAGCGCTATTCAATCGCTGCTGCAGTACTGACGTTCTCCGTTTTTCACTGTACCTTTTAATTCATATCGATAAACCGAATGACGCGTAGACTAACTTGGGCCCATTCTATCCAATGGGCATTTAAAATACGATTTAAAACTCATTTTCTATATAATGGGCAGGAAACGGGCACTTTCCTTCGACCTTGGGCGTCACCTTTGTTTGCAAAAACGAAAAGGCAGACGTCTCCCAAACCACCAGAGAAAATGCGCCTGACGACACACAGGGGACGCACCCAGTGTAATAACTTGCATAGCGACGAGACATCCACACGCCCAATTAGTTCCTCTGGAAACAACCACGAAGAACGACAACGGTTAACTGCTGGTTTATTCACACGTGTAATGACAGCGGACTACGAGTGAAATTTGTCACTGGTACAAGGGCGTAAGGTGACGTGTTTCAGTGTCAAACAAGGGCAAAAGACATGTTTTATTACATCGTTAGTTTTTTTGTGTGTGTGGTGGTGGTACTGAAGTCTGATCAACTTCGTTGATTTTTACTTCTGTAGGGAATGGAAACGGTAAAAATTTTCTCTTTATTTACATATTCTTCTTTCAGCTTTAGTTAGGGCACACAGAAAGGTCCTTTAACTCACTGCTTTTGGTGTGTGTTAGAAAACATGTGTGTAGAAATGCTACAGGACATTATGTCCTTAAATTATGGAGAATTACGTAGGGATATCATTTGCGGAAGCTCAAATACTATCGCCTTCGGTACTTTATATTTGTTTCGTAAGAGTTCTACCGTACCTACTGTGGTGAGTTGTGGTGTACTGTCACGTATCATGTGCAACTTCCGAAATACGGTTCGTGCCTCCCCCTTGACCTTGTCTGAGAGGTAAGATTCGCTTAAGGCTCGATGAATATCATGATTCTGATCCACCATTCGGCTTCAGTGATCCATCGTAGGCATGTACTTTGTACAACCTGCAACTTCTTGTAGTTAGTGGCAAACGTAGTCGGCCCGAGAGGTCGATCCACACAAAATAGATAGTTCGACTGTGGCGTAGTACAACTGGAGTTTCGTGCGTTGGCTGAGGTACGAGCTCTTCAGTAATGGGAGGAGAGCTCCCAGCATTTTGAGGCCAGACGTCTTCTTCTCCATAATCTGATGACTATACAGCAGTTTGGAGTCCAGATTTTATAGTTGTTGCTCAGGGGAGTGGCTGGTCTGATATACGTAGGTGTTAATTGACGATGGGTCTCCGACGTGTGACGACAATAACTTTGGTTTTCTCTGCATTGACCATTATTTTGTTCCTGTGGGTCCAGTGGTCCACTAAATCTAGTTGGCGCTGCATCCGTGTGACGAGGTGGCCCATTCTGGTGCCTGCAGTCAGGAGCGCTGTGTCGTCGGCACAGAAACTGCCAGTAGCATGTGGCACCGTCTGGAGGTCGTTAATGTATAAATTAAACAGCAGTGGAGATATGACCGATCCTTGTGGAAGTGCTTCAAGGACAGGCCGTGTTGTTGAATTCTTGTCATCAATGCGAACATATAATCTGCGATCCTGAAGAAAATTGTCGAGAAGTTTTAAATAGCAGTCTTGTGGGGGAATGGTACGTCGAGCTTGACGATCAAGTTGCGTCGCCATACTTTATCGTAATCCTTCTCTATATCGAGAAAGACTCCAATGGTATGTTTTATCTTGTTGAAATTGTCCTGGAGAGATTCCGTGATGCGCAGTAGTTGTAACTCAGCCGATAGCTTCGCCTGGAAGCCAAACTGCTCCGGTCGGATGATGTTGTGTGCCACAAGGACGTCCAGCATGCGTTTCAGTAGGACACGTTCCAGTACCCTTCCCAGCGTCGGCAGTAAACTCATGGGTCTGTAGCTGTCAGAGTGTGAGAGATCCTTGTCCGGTTTTGGTATAGGCACTATTCTGGAAATCTTCCATGCCTCTGGGAAGTATCCAGTCCTGAGGCAGCTGTTCACTATCCGGGTGAGAAACACAATAGGCTTTCTCGGTAGGTGTTTCAATTCCGTATTGCTGATTGTATCTGTTCCAGGTGAGGTGTGTTTGCTATACCTCATAATCCTCCGAATTTCCTCCGGCGTTGTCAGCCGGGACAGAGTGTTGGTCGGGCCGTCCCGAATAGCTACCCATTCCGCCGCTGTGTCCTCCTCTGTGTAACCTCCCCATCACTTATCGACCTTAATGACAGTGAAAAATTAAACCGCGTGTACCTAATGGAAATTTGAGAAAAGCAATCGTCACCGAAGTTAATCTGTCGGTAAAGAGGGAGGAAAGGCTTGCATCTAAATGAAAGGAAAAAGCAAATGAAACTGGTGTAAATTAATTATGAAAAAGGGTAAAGTTAATAAAGAAAGTAAATGTGCAACCGTTACGTTGGTTCAAATGGCTCTGAGCACTATGGGACTTAACATCTCAGGTCATCAGTCCCCGAGAACTTAGAACTATTTAAACCTAACTAACATAAGGACATCACACACACCCATGCCCGAGGCAGGATTCGAACCTGCGACCGTAGCGGTCGCGCAGTTCCAGACTGTAGTGCCTAGAACCGCATGGCCACTGCCGTCGGCAGCCGTTACGTTAAAAATTAACTAACGGTAATTAGATATTTGAGATTTGAGGAAAATTACGGTCGCCAGTCCTATGGAGAATTACTATAGTAACTGAAAAAGAAAGGTTATTACACATACAATTAGCACTAGAAGCGTGGCAACTGAAAGTTGACACGTGTAGTGTGAAAACTGAAAGTTTGTCAGAAGTAATAAATTTCGCTACACTCTGACTTAATTTAGCAAAAGAATTAATAAAACTGGAAAATTGAAAGTTAATTTAGTGACTGAAATTAATAGTGAGATTTGTTTCTGAAGCACATCGAAATTCAGTAAAATATGGTTAGTCTTGGGCTACCTCAACAATCATTTCAAAAGCTACTTGAATCTTCGCAATTTAGAAATAAGAGATTTAACTTTGAACTTGAATTAAATGATTCTGAACAATTAACAATAGTAAAATTTGGTACGTGCCAACTGAGCTGCAGTCACATATAAGCTAAAATATAGTAACAAAACTCGCACTCTTAATTTGTGCTTGTGTAATCTAAATGTTGTAGCCAGCTATGAAGACCTTAACTGAATTTTGAAATTAAAGCAGTGAAATCAAATGATATTACTTTAATGCTGGCGTTTGAATTTCAACGACACTGGGGTTCATTCCGGAAAAGGAAGGGACCCTGCTTGGTAATGCAATTTGGACAATGAGCAACAAAGGTTCATGCTACGTTGCTTTAATTTAGTGAGAAAAATTTAACAGTTTGAAAAGCTGAGGTCTGCCATACAGTTCTAAAACTTTACGTGCTACCAGTATTCCTTGTTGGTTGATTGAAGGTTTGAAGCCGTCGATCGAGGTGGTGGCGACAGTCACTCATTGTCGGCCGTCGCTGTTGCAGAAGCTGGATGTTGGCGCTCCTTCTTCTCGACACGGTCTCCAGCCGAAACGAGCTCTTGATGTGTGCCAGCTAACGCTCCCGTCCGCGACACCATGTCAGAAACTAACATAGTAAGTCGAGCGCAATGACATGCTACCAAACCCCGAAAGCGCGGCAACTCGCGGGAGCGTCACACAACACTCGTGTTCCACTGCCCTCCTCCAGCCATACTCTCTCTGCTCTGCCCGCGCTCTGCGAGTCAGAGTTAGCACTACCAAAGATCCTAAACACTTTGGTTCTCCACACGACCTATCGATGTATTCGTTTGACAGCATGGTTTTCCCTAGGCAAGACACAGCGTAAAATACAAATAATATTTACAAAACAAACCAACTATACATCGATATATATATATATATATATATATATATATATATATATATATATATATATATATATATGTGTAGTAAAACAATTACAATATATAAAGGCACAGAAATGTCATATATTCAGGTAAAAAAATAAGAAAAAAATTTACAGTACAATAAATGGAAATAGGAGGATATGCATTTCCGGCGTTACATTTAGACGGTGGAGTGCATCATCTCATCCTCCGTGGGAGGCGTAGTCATCTGTCGTTGGTATGTATCCGCATACAGCTCTGCCTGCACCAGTGAGTCGTACAAGAGGCCATGGGGTTTTCGAATTGCCCTTTTTGGGGGCTGTTGCTGTCTGAGACTTTTAACTATTCGCCATTCATCTCTGGTGCGTAACAGAAAGGTCCATTCAGAGTTCACACGTGTGTTGCCGCCAGTCCTGAACCTTCCGCAGGATTTCTCGGGTTAGTCTGTGGGTCTCTCGTCTATCATGCGGATGGCGGTAACGGATCCATCGTTTCCGAAATCGATTGCGCCTTGTCTTAAGTTCCTGTAGTGGTGGTGGAAACTCGCCATAGTTGACTTTTGGTTGCAGGCGCAGCGTGAGTGCTCGTTTTGTCGCACTTTTAATCTTCTCCGTGAGTACTGCGACTGCCACATCAATCGCTTCTGTGGTAGTAACAACCAGGGTTGGTCGCACATTGTTGTTGAGGTACGTTTGGAACTGCTGCCAGTCGTAAGTTCTTGTCGTCGGCGGTGAGAGTTGCAAAGTAGCCCTCTCTATGGGTCCTTACACCGGTCTGTGGCCCGACGAAAGATCATCTAGCGTCCGCAGATGGATATTCGGATAGATATTCTTGATTATGGCGATGTCTAGAACATCGGGGTCTTGTGTCTGGATGTAATGTATCCTCGTCGGTTGCCGTGTGCCATGGACGGAAACATGTAAATCCTCAACCAGTGCAAACAACATATGTCCTTTTTCTTTAGTCTTACGGGAATTCCAGGCAACATGTTTACTATTAAGACCCCTCCATGGAGGATCTTGTCGTAACGATCTGTAACGGCGTAAAGATCTTCTAGGTGGAGAGGTTTCTTTGGGCTAAGGTAAGCAGCAGTACAGGTAATGTTTGCGAGCGTCGTGTGGATTGTTACTGCCGTGGCCTCTAAAGTCTGGAGTTGTGGTAAACGTTCTTGGTGGTGACGAATGCTTTTTTCGATCAGAACTGCGGTCCCTCCACCCCGCTGGTCCCGTCTGTCCGTCCGGTAGATGTGCATGTTCCTCAAGCGGAGGTCGGTTGACTCGCGGAGATGTGTTTCGGAGACAAATGCTACGTCTATCCTGTGTAGATGTAAGAAGTGCGTGAATTCTATTTTCTTCAGTTTCAGGCAGTTGGCATTCCAAATGCAGAAGTTAAGATTCCTCGTGTGATGCCGTCTATCCATTTAGGGTGTTCGAAAAGCTGTCAGTACGCTTTCTACAAGCGAGAGGATAGACGTCAGCTTCTGCTGGAGGGCGGTGAGTAGTTGAACATCGTTTGTGAACAATGAGGTGCAGTAGACATTAATTTAACGCGTTTCGAAACAGCAAGTGAGTAATAGACTAATGCTGAGAGTAACGCCATTCACTATTAAATCAAAACGTATGTACGAATTCCTTTTAAAACGTGATCAAAGATGTCCGCATGAAAAGGTTTTGAATGCGCACTTGTCACCACTGTAAGATTCTATTACGTCTTCACTGAAACGCGGCAACCACGTTCGACGTTAACCGTTCCACTCGAAGCACACGGAATGCTGTGCCGCATAACGAGGACCCCGCGCTGCAGACACACAGCTCCGAATTCTGGAGAGAACTAACGGGCGCCAGATAGCTGGCTGAAGTTTGCTACGGTAAGCCTTCCGCAGATACAACCGGATCGAGTTCTCGCTTTGCTCCGAGGCAGTTAGCGGCGCTATTAAAAGTGCGGCTTCGCGCAGTTGGGAGTTTCACGTGGGAGCCAGGAATGAAATTCTGCGGTGCTCTGCGTTTGCCTCCGGCGACATGGAGAGCAACTTTGCTCCTCCGGTCGGCACCACATCTGCCAACTGTGTAAACGCTCATCACGTCTCACCTGCCTCCCTCGCAATAAAGTAAGCTGTTTTTGTATCACGTTGCGTTACGCACCGAAATGAGCATTGGGTGGAAGGTTGAGATCGCATAACTAGTCTCTTACGTGTTGCACATCTCACCGAATATACATTGCTTCTGAACAATGGAAATATGTATTCATCAATTGCTCCTGGCATCAAACATAAATATGAGGCAGCAAGAGAACCACCCACCACTAAAAGTAGTTGCTGTCATCAGGTTGTTTGCTTGCATGCAGCAACTGCATAGCCTCGACACGCTCTTGAACAGAATTAGACAACATATACCGCAAAATGAGGATAAAAATTAGCACTAATTTTGAAAGTATATTAGGGAAAAGATTATAATGCTTAGCTTCAGCTCTCAGGGGCTCAGCACTCGTTTACTGAGTACTCGCTTGGCGACCCCTGGATTCCTGAGCTGGGTACTGGTAAGCACCGCCACTCCTCTGTCACTGTAAGCTCGTGGCATACCTCAGCGGCCACCTTGTGGAGCAGTGGTGGAACGTTGCGTGGGACTAGAAATGGGGATCTTCCCTTGCGCGCCCAGATCGCGAAGCTAGTAAAAATCTGTACAAGGAAGCCCCCAGTCACAAGATCCACGGTTGCTCACGGTTGTGCACGGCTGTTGAGATGGAGCAGCCTCTGTGGAACCTGCCACACCTCACTTGTACCCACGTGAGGCTTACCTAAGCATGTGGGCTTTTGTCTAGATGGACCTTTACTCTCCTAGCTGCTCGTAAGACCGGGATGGATCCTTCGAAATTTTCATCCTCCTAGCGGAGAGGGTAGGCCGCTGGTAAGTACCAACATCCAGCCAAACAAGAGGGATCATGTAGCCAGTCCTCCAGTTTGAGGATTACACAGAGTTCTTACGTATCGAGCAACAGAGCACAAACTGGTGGCCAGAATGTGATTCTTGAAGTTGAACAGAAAGGGGGGAATCTTCACAATTCACATTTCTTCATATAGAAAGGTTTAGAGGTCATCGCTGGAGGTTTAAAATCTGTCTACCTGTTGGTAGAAACAACTAATACCCTACAAGTGAAGAACATCCAGAAAGCATAATGCCTTGGGAATCTCCAATAGGAATGAACTGCACAACACCTCGAACAATAGCAAAAGTATTGTGACTTGCAGGGATGTGGTTTACATTCTCCAAGAAGAAATGAAAGCTGAGTGGTCCTAGGAAGGCATCGTTGATGACGAAATATAATAAAAGGAAAGGATGGATGGCGATTTTGTGAAAGCGAACTCATTTGTACTGACTTTCAGCAGCACAAAACGTCCAAAGCAAGTTAAACCTGGTTTCCTTAGCCTAAGAGTACGACCATAATTAGCAAGCCCAATGCACTTTGGGTACACAACCTAAGGTTGTAACGGAGAAGTTGTGAAAATGTGATATGGCCACCCATGAAGTTCTTGGTTGTTCGTTTCCTCCAAAACTTGTAAACTGCTCTGGTGATCATCCCGTCTCGAACAGGGCCTGCTGTGTCTTCCTTGAAGAAAGGAAAATACAGGAGATCAAAACAACAAACCGTATCTCATATGGTGAAGAAAAAAAAATCTATACGGCCATGCAGCCCCTAAAATTCGCTACCTCCTTTAAATCTCTTCTTAAACAGCCAGTTCAGAAGACAGATCCTGCTAAGCAAACAGAGGCTCCTAGTGTCAGCACTAGTTCCTGTTTTTACCACTGCATATGATGCTACAGTTATTTCAAAGCCCACGAATCCTCCAAAAACATCAGACGAGGTTGTAGAGAACCTTGCTCCTGCAGAGGTTCAGTCTAGTCCATCGTCCACTGCTGCCACTATGCTACCGAGGTTATGGCTCCAAAGCCTACCAAGGACCAAATTTCAAAGGTCAAGCGACCACCACCACCATCTTTTCTGACGTCTCTCTTGATTTTCCTGTAGAGCTAATGGATCTCGATGTAGGACTAGGGCAATCGTCTCGCACCATGACTGATCCTCTACCGATTATGAGCTCCCCTCCCTGGCAGAGCGAAAGTATAAGCCCTGTGACAGATGGCTCCCAATTACAGTGGAACACTAATGGTTTCAGGACACATGTAGAGAAAATGAAACGGCTAGCTCAGGAATGCCCCCTCTATCTGTGTTTACAAGAAAGATATTTCAATGTCTCTGATGTCCACAAGATGTGGTCGCCGTGTTTGCCAATAATCTGCACCACTCATCTGCTCTACTCCTGGCAACTGACCGGCAAAGCAGTTCCCATTGAAAGTCATATATGACAGACGAAAACTGCTTGCTCACTGTATCTAACTCTTCAAAATGCAGTAAACTGTGAGGCTCTCACAGATCTTATGGAACAACTCTTCCCACCATTTCTCCTTCTGGGAGGCTTCAATGCCCATCATATCTTGTGGGACTCGACCATTACTTGCCCTCAGAGTCCAGTTTTGGTGAGCCTCATGACTTCTCATGAACTGTACATCCTCAACGCAGGTACTCACAGTCATTTGTACGCTGCTGCTAGTTCATTCCGAGCCATCGACCTCTCTTTCTAGCCCTCGAAGACTCTGTTAAGTGGGAAGCCATTGACGACTTTCATTCCAGTGACCACTTGGCACTCTACATCCACCTACTGGATGGATCATTCCCTGCAGAGAAGCCTCAAAAATAGATGGTCAACAGGGCTTCAACAGGGCTTCAACAGGGCTATTCAGCCAGCTGGCTGTGTCTGAATGCTTTGACGGTGACTAGGAGTTGGTCGACCACATTACGCTAACTCATCAATTCCAAAATCATCCGTAATATTAGGAGGCAACCTGTACCTTGGTGGGCTGGTTAGTGCCACTCATCAATCTGGATCAGATGTGCAACTCTTCGACAACCGTTCCATTCGTTCTGTAAATATATGGGAAGCTAACAGGAGGGTTTTTGGTAAACATAAGCGTTTGCCAATATCAGCAATGCTGAATCAGGAGTGTCTCCAAACAATCCACAGAGACATTGCTCAGACCCTACCAGAGCATTTTGCAAAAACTGTTGTCAGAGCCAAACAGGATCCGGTGCATCGCCACTACTGTGAGACTGTAGAGAGTAACAAAATGGACTTCATATCCAACAATTCTGAGGCTTAAAAGAGCTCTTTCTCATTGTGGGAGTTGGAATCGGTTCTAAGACTCATGATATTGCACCTGCTCACCACCAAATCCTGTAGGACATACTTCGACACTTCCCACTAACGTCAAATCCACCATGAAAGTTTTAATTTGATACGGTAGACAGGTCAGATCTCAAACTCGTGCAGAGAGGAAGCCTGGAAGAAATTTCATTTGTCCGAGTAGCTACTGTGTTGTGTAGGAAAGACTTTGGGGCGAATGGTTAACCATCGTTTGATACGGTTGTTAGAGAACAGAAAACTCCTTAGCCGCGCTCAGTGTGGACTCCAAAGATTTTGGTTCACTGGCGACAACATGACGCTGCTAGAGGCGGCTATTCAGCAGGCTTCCCTGGATCAACATACCTGCATCGGCATATTCTTTGATATCAGTAAGCCGTACAATATTATTTGGAGACACGGTATTCACTCAAACTGCTTCGAGGGGGTTTCATGGCCACATCCCAATCATCTTATGGTCTTCCTGTGTCAGCGGTGTTTTGGTTCCTGAGTTGGTGACACACTGTCAGATCGCTTTGAACATAAGAATACTGTCTGCCTGTTTTAAGCCATAGCAATAAACAGTATCACGTCTACGGTTCGTCTTACACAGTGTTCCTTTTTTGTGGAGGATTTTGCTGTTTTCTGCTCCTTCTCCAGTGTTGCAACAGCGACTCTCCAGTTGCACCTTACAGTGCGAATGTTAGAGGTGCGGATTGCAAAGACGGGTTTCCAGTTTACTGCGGATAAGTGTGTTTGTGTTCATTTTAATTATTGTCATCGTACTTTTAATTTACAGGTCATGCATTTGTCGGGTACCATTCTACATTCTCCAGAATCAGTGATATTTCTGGGCCTCATATTTGACTCTAAACTCTCGTGGTTGTCACACCTAAGAGTCTTGAAAGCCAGAACACAGGAGGCACTGAATATCTCAAGTCGTGGGCAGTAGACAAGGCGCGGTTGCTCCAGTTTTATAGGGCTTTGTGAGTTCGTGGCTGGACCAAGAGTACACAGCGTACAGGTCAGCGGAGCTTGTCTACCTGAATATTACAGACGCCATCCACCACGAAGGTACTAGGCACGCCATTCGAGTTTACAGGGCTCGCACCATACCTGATCTGTTCGCTGAGGCAGTTCGCTGCCACTTGCTATCCATCGGCAGCTCCTCATCGTGTGTCAGGCTTGCAACGACCTCATAGCTCCAACTTCACCTGGTACCATATGTTGCTCGCCCACCTCTGGAACACCTTTTCACCAATCGTCCACGACCTACAATACATTTTTAAATCCGCGTGCGGCACGTGATAGGGTCACTTAGTAAGGAGCAAGTATAACCCTAAATCCGGGGTTTTAACCGTCTGCCGTCATGGTTGCTACAGAAGTCCAGAGTAATTTTAGATTTAGTGCTGTTTAGGAGATATTGCACTCCTGCATATATTTTTAACACATTATTGTACGACGTTTTAAGTATGTACCACAACTCTGCAGCAGTCTTTACAGATGGGTGGGAACAAGGGGATTCTGTTGGTTGCTCTGTTGTTTCCCTGATCGTGTCCTTAATGTCCGACTATCTCGAGACTGTATTGTCTTCGACGCGGAACTATACGTAGTCTTCCACGCTATGGAACAGATGATATGTGATTCAAGTGCTAATTTCCTTGCCTGTTCCGATTCTCTGAGTGTCCTTCACTCTCTACAACACTTGACTTTCTTTGGTGGGTACCAGAGAAAGTATTTCAGATATTTAGGATATCCTGTTCCAACTGCAGCAGCTGAGGAATGAAGTGTCTTTCTGCTGCATACCACGGAGCACGGGTATTGTGGGGAACGCAATAACAAATGCAGCAGCCATGGCGCGTGTCGTGATCCTCAGTTATTTCAGTGTGCCATCTGCCTCTGCCTGCATGCTATCTCCTCGCTGCTGAGGTACAGGGATATGCGTCTATGAGAAGATAAGTGGCTGGAAGTGGCAGACAATAAGCTGCGTCTAGTACAGCTCACTACGCAGCCGTGGCGTACCTCCTTCGAGTCAACAAGACGGGATGAGGCGTCCCTTGCTCGTCTTTGCATAGGACACAATCCTCTGACTCACGGCTATTCTTCCGACACGACACCCCTTCAATGTTTGATGCTTGTGCCGTGCAGATCACTTTGCGCCACACTTTACTAGACGGTGTTTTATTTTCGGACCAGAGGGCAGCGGCAGATTTGCCACCAGATCTATCCTCTATTGTATGTGACAGTGGAATACGTGTGGTTAGAGTTCTAAGGCTTTGTGAAGTTTGCAACATGTTTCCTCAAAGTTTAGAGAGATGTTCTTCATGTGTTATCAGGGTGACCGTCTCACCCACGTTTTTTGTAAGTGGTCAGCCAGTCTCGTTTACCTGTGCCTTCCTTTTAGCTCTTCTGTGGTTTTAGTTCTGTTTTAATACCATATCTAGCACATTACACTGTTCTCCGTTGTACTTGAACTAAGCCCTGTGAAGTAGAGTGGTTGAGTGAAGAAGGGCTGAGTAAACGAGTCATTTTATATTTTTCCTCCTAACTATGGGACAAAAATAATATTCAGTTTACCCACATTCGTTTCATTTAATATGATTAAAAGTGCGGATAACATAGTCGTTGAGCGCCTGTGAACTCCAGACACTCTCTCTCTCTCTATCTCTCTCTCTCTCTCTCTCTCTCTCTCCCACGCACACACATACACATACACAGAATACTTTACAGAAAATATAGTGCCTGGAAATAATTTACTGTTCACTACCAATGCGAACTTACCCCCATGAAACATGGACCTTGCCATTGTTGGGGAGCCTTGCGTGCCTCAGCGACACAGATAGCCGTACGGTAGGTGCAACCGCAACGGAGGGGTATCTGTTGAGAGGCCAGACAAACGTGTGGTTCCTGAAGAGGGGCAGCAGCCTTTTCAGTAGTTGCAGGGGCAACAGTCTGGATGATTGACTTATCTGGCCTTGTAACATAACTAAAACGGCCTTGCTGTGCTGGTACTGCGAACGGCTGAAAGCAAGGGGAAACTACGGCCGTAATTTTTCCCGAGGGCATGCAGCTTTACTGTATGGTTAAATGATGATGGCGTCCTCTTGGGTAAAATATTCCGGAGGTAAAATAGTCCCCCATTCGGATCTCCAGGCGAGGACTACTCAGGAGGTCGTCGTTATGAGGAGAAACAAAACTGGCGTTTACGGATCGCAGCATGGAATGTCAGATCCCTTAATCGGGCAGGTAGGTTAGAAAATTTAAAAAGGGAAATGGATAGGTTAAAGTTAGATATAGTGGAAATTAGTGAAGTTCCGTGGCAGGAGGAACAAGACTTTTGGTCAGGCGCATACAGGATTATAAATACAAAATCAAATAGCGGTAATGCAGGAGTAAGTTCAATAATTAATAAAAAAAATAGGAGTGCGGTAAGCTACTACAAACAGCATAGTGAACGCATTATTGTGGCCAAGATAGACACGAAGCCTACACCTGCCACAGTAGTACAAGTTTATATGCCAACTAGCTCTGCCGATGAAGAAGAAATTGAAGAAATGTATGATTAGATAAAAGAAATTATTCAGATAGTGAAGGGAGACGAAAATTTAATAGTCATGGGTGACTGGAATTCGGTAGTAGGAAAATGGAGAGAAGGAAACGTAGTAGGTGAATATGGATTGTAGGAAAATGGAGAGAAGGAAACGTAGTAGGTGAATATGGATTGGGGGGAAGAAATGAAAGAGGAAGCCGTCTGTTAGAATTTTGTACAGAGCACAACTTAATCATAGCTAACGCTTGGTTCAAGAATCATAAAAGAAGGTTGTATACATGGAAGAAACCTGCAGATACTAAAAGGTATCAGATAGATTATATAATGGTAAGACAGAGATTTAGGAACCAGGTTTTAATTGTAAGACATTTCCAGGGGCAGATGTGGTCTCTGACCACAATCTATTGGTTATAAAATGTATATTAAAACTGAAGAACCTGCAAAAAGGAGGGTATTTAAGGAGATGGGACCTGGATAAACTGACTAAACCAGAGGTTGTACAGAGTTTCAAGGAGAGCATAAGGGAACAACTGACGGGAATTTGGGAAAGAAATACAGTAGAAGAAGAATGGGGAGCTCTGAGGGATGAAGTAGGAAGGCAGAAGAGGATCAAGTAGGTAAAAAGACGAGGGCTAGTAGAAATCCGTGGGTAACAGAAGAAATATTGAACTTAATTGATGAAAGGAGAAAATATAAAAATGCAGTAAATGAAGCAGGCAAAAATGAATACAAACGTCTCAAAAATGAGATCGACAGGAAGTGCAAAATGGCTAATCAGGGATGGCTAGAGGACAAATGTAAGGATGTAGAGGCTTGTCTCACCAGGGTAAGATAGATACTGCCTACAGGAAAATTAAAGAGTCCTTTGGTGAAAAGAGAACCACTGGTATGAATGTCAAGACCTCAGATGGAAACCCAGTTCTAAGCAAAGAAGGGAAAGCACAAAGGTGGAAGGAGTATATAGAGGGTCTATACAAGGGCGATGTACTTGAGGACAATATTATGGAAATGGATGAGGATGTAGAGGAAGTTGAAATGGGGGATATGATACTGCGTGAAGAGTTTGACAGAGCACTGAAAGACCTGAGTCGAAACAAGGTCCCGGGAGTAGACAACATTCCATTAGAACTACTGACAACCTTGGGGGAGCTAGTCCTGACTAAACTCTTCCATCTGGTGAGGCGAAATACTCACAGACTTCACGAAGACTATAATAATTCCAGTCCCAAGGAAAGCAGATGTTGACAGATGTGAAAATTACCGAACTATCAGTTTAATAAGTCACGGCTGCAAAATACTAACGCGAATTCTTTACAGACGAATGGAGAAACTAGTAGAAGCTGACCTTGGGGAAGATCAGTTTGGATTCCGTAGAAATGTTGGAACACGTGAGGCAATACTGACCCTACGACTTATCTTAGAAGGTAGATTAAGGAAAAGCAAACCTACGTTTCTTGGAGAAAGCTTTTGACAATGTTGACTGGGATATTCTCTTTCAAATTTTGAAGGTGCCAGGGGTAATAAACAGGGAGCGAAAGGCTATTTACAATTTGTACAGTTATTGACAGCTATAAAAGTCGAGGGACACAAAAGGGAAGCAGTGGTTGGGAAGGGAGTGAGACAGGGTTGTAGCCCCTCCCCGATGTTATTGAATCTGTATATTGAGCAAGCAGTAAAGGAAACAAAAGAAAAATTCGGAGTAAGTATTAAAATCCATGGAGAAGAAATAAAAACTTTGAGGTTTGCCGATGACATTTCAATACTGTCAGAGATAGCAATGGACTTGCCAGAGGAGTTGAACGGAATAGACAGTGTCTTGAAATGAGGATATAAGATGAACATCAACAAAAGCAAAACGAGGATAATGGAATGTAGTCGAATTAAATCGGATGATGCTCAGGGAATTAGATTAGGAAATGAGACACTTAAATTAGTAAAGGAGTTTTGCTATTTGGGGAGCAAAATAACTGATGATGGTCGAAGTAGAAAGGATATAAAATGTAGACTGGCAATGGCAAGGAAAGCATTTCTGAAGAAGAGAAATTTGTTAACATCGAGTATAGGTTTAAGTGTCAGGAAGTTATTTCTGAAAGTATTTTAATGGATTGTAGCCATGTATGGAAGTGTAGCATGGACGATAAATAGTTTGGACAAGAAGAGAATAGAAGCTTTTGAATTGTGGTGCTACAGAAGAATGCTGAAGATTAGATGGGTAGATCACGTAACTAATGAGGAGGTATTGAATAGGATTGGGGAGAAGAGAAATTTGTGGCACAACTTGACTAGAAGAAGGGATCGGTTGGTTGGACATGTTCTGAGGCATCAAGAGATCACCAATTTAGTATTGGAGGGCAGCGTGGAGGCTAAAAATCGTAGAGGAAGACCAAGAGATGAATACACTAAGCAGATTCAGAAGGATGTAGGTTGCAATAGGTACTGGGAGATGAAGAAACTTGCACAGGATAGAGTAGCATGGAGAGCTGCATGAAACCAGTCTCATGACTGAAGACCACAACAACAACAACATGTTTTACACGATGCGTTTCGGGAAATTGTTCCCATTTTTAAGTTTGCTGTGTCACTTTCTTGTAACGCTTTCGACGAGTGAGGTTGTGCTCAGTTTTCTTTAATTTACTGCAAAACTTGACACGTCGAAAGCATTACGAAGATATGGCATACACCAGAAATTGGGAATAATTTCCCGAAGGTAGATATGTAAAACATTAACAAAAGAAAATCATGACGAGCAGCAAAGAGTTATTTATGAACAAACCCACTATTTTCACAGTCGCAGGCCATAAGAAACCCATTTATAATACACAAAATCAGCCAGAAGGTTGCTTACCTGAAATCTAGTTTAGTGACGAATGGTGGAAGTATAAAATAGACATCGCTTTTTGCGCACTCTTTTGGTGTCTAACCTTAACTCAGTTGCATCTGAACGGTAGTCAATTCAACGCTCTTCAATGTGTGGCTGTGTTCCGTATCTTCCGGAGAACATAGCACTATTACACGGGAATAAAGTCGTGAAGTTATCTGTTTAGTACACTCTGTCACTTTTCGTCTGTCGTGTCTCTGAGAAGATACTTTTCACAAAAGCGTTGTCACTGAGGAGGCACCAAACGATGTGCACAGGTGCCATCTCATGCCAGAATGGCTCTTTGACTGCAGACTGCACAACTTCAGTACTTGAATTAGAAAGAGACAGAATGATTAGAACCAGGTAAATGGGTCTGGTATGCCGTTACCCTTCCAGCTCATATAGGGCATGCCGCTGTGACGGCCAGTGTATACCGGAAGCTCACAAGCAAGGACGGGAGAATACTTGAAAGCAATGTGGAATGGCAGCCCTCTAACTGCACATTTCTCAACAGGTGTGCACCTTCGACTACAAACAGTCCATTTACTTGTGCTCCAACGCCCATTTTTCTGTAAAAAGGTATGTCAGTGCCGTTTTCCGTTGAGCGTGTAAACACTCCGTTATCGATTCTGTAAGTACTGATTTGAATGTAGGATTTGAACTTCTCAGTCGATACTGCTTCCGATTCAAACAATCTGTCGCATTTGAATCATCGTCGACTTCTCAGGTTGCTGTAAATTTTTATTATAGTCAGTGAGGACGAAGCAATTTTATGTGGGGTAAAGAAAACTAAGGCAGGTCCAGGTTACTGCTTCTTTTCAAAATTTTAGTTAAAGAAATCAAAAAGAGAGAACGAGAAGTAATCTAGAAAATTTTTAGATAAGAATTATACCGAAGTGGGGACGTAGAGTTTAAGGCCAAATAAGTAAGTCGTTAAGTATTCATACATTTATTAAGATATGAAAAAAATCTGGTTTAAAATTTATACGCATATTAAAAGGAACGAGATTAACTGGAATAGACTCAGTAAAACAAAAGTTAAAATGCTGTAATCGGTCGGTGCGGTAAATGGAGACCTGAAACAAGTAAAAGGCAGAAAGAGAGGAAAACTTTTAGCCATAAAAATTACGATGTGACCTGGTCTGACAGAGAAGTCCAAATATATCGTAGCAGCTTAGTCTGCCGAGTGGTAAAAAACCATTTCTGAGAGAAAGAAGCGAATATGGGCTCAGAGGAGAGCTAAAATAAAATTTCGAGAAAGCCGCATGGTCCTATAGGGGCGAAACGTGAACAATATATATAAACAACTTCGGGAAAGTTTCGGATAATTCGTTATACTGCTGTAATTCTTCAAACTGAAGATTGGTTTGATGCAGTTCCTCAAGCTTGTTACACTGAAGAGCCAAAGAAACTAGTACAACTGCCTAATATCGTGTAGTGCTCCCGTGAGCACGCAGTAGCGCCGCAGCACTATGTGGCGTAACTCGACTAATGTTTTAAATAGTGCTAGAGGGAACTGACACCAAGAATCCGGCAGGTCTGTCCATAAATTAGTATAGCTACTAGAGGGTGGAGAGCTCTTCTGAACAGCAAGTTTGCAAGGCATCCCAGATATGCTCAATAACATTCGTGTCTGGGGAGTTTGCTGGCCAGCGGAAGTGTTACAAATCAGAAGAGTGTTCATGGAGCCAATCTGTAGCAATTTTGAAGGTGTGGGGTGTCGCATTTTCCTATTGGAATTGCTCAAGTCAGTCGGAACGCCCAATAGACATGAATGGATGCATATGATCAGACAGGGTGCTTACGTACATGTCACCTGTCAGAATCGTATGTAGAGGTATCAGGGGTCCCATGTCATTCCAACTGCACGAGCCCCAAATCATTACAGAGCCTCCACCAGCCTGAGCAGTCCCCTGCTGACACGCATGATCCATGGATTCATGAGATTGTCCCCATACTAGGCAAGAAATTTCGAGTCCAGCCCAGGCGAGGCGTAAAGCTTTGTGTCGTGCACTCAGCAAAGGTACACGAGTGGGACTTCAGCTACGAAAGGCCATATAGATGGTGTTTCATTGAACGGTTCGCACGCTGACGCTTGTTGATTGCCCTGCATTGAAATCTGCAGCAGTTTGCGGGATGGTTGCACCTCTGTCACGTTGAACTATTCTCTTCATTCGTGATAGGTCGCGTTCTTGTAGGATCCTTTTTCGGCGGCAGTGGTCTCGGAGATTTGATGCTTTACCGGATTCCTGATGTTCACGATACACTCGTGAAATGGTCGTACAGAAAAATCTCCACGTCATTGCTTCTGGGAGATGCTTTGTCCCATCGCACGTGCGCCGACTATAACACCACACTCAAACTCAGTTTTACCTTGATAACTTACCATTGCAGCAGCAGTACAGCTCCAGACACTTGAGACCGCAGCTCGTCGTCTAGGCGTTGCTGCCTCTGGACCATGGGGTCCCGGGTTTAATTCCCGGCTAGGTTGGGGATTTTATCTGCCCGGAGACTGTGTGTCTGAGTTGTTCTCACCATTTCATCATCATCACCATCATTCGTGCCGCTGCTAGATGGGACTGTGAAATACATTGACTGTAAAAAACTGAAACTTTGCACGGACGCTGATGACCGCGCAGTTGAGTGCCCTACAAACCAAACATCATCATCACCAGACACTTCTTGCCTTATATAGTCGTTGCCCACCGCAGCGCCACATTCGGCTTGTTTATATATATATTTGAATGCCATGCATATACTATTTTTTCTGGCGTTTCAGTGTAATTACGTGAATATCTCTTCATGTCTCAATACTTCTTACAATGCAGGAAAAAATAGATAGCTACTCACCGTAAAGGAGACACGTCAAGTTGCAGACAGCCACGATCACCCCTCCGTCAATATCTCTCTCCAAAATTAAATTGACGATCCCTTGATCTCTCAGACTGTGTCCCATCAGCCGATCTCTTCTTTTGCTCTAGTTGCCCCACAATTTTCTTCCCCCTTCCCGCCCCCTATTCAGTACCTTCTCATTTGTTACGCGATGTACGCCAGCCGCTGTGACAGAGCGCTTCTATGCGCTTCAGTCTGGACCCGCGCGATCGCTATGGTCGCAAGTTCGAATCCTGCCTCGGCCATGGATGTGTATCATGCCCTTAGGTTAGTTAGGTTTAAATAGTTCTAAGTTCTAGGGGACTGATGACCTCAGATGTTAAGTCCCATAGTGCTCAGAGCCATTTGAACCATTTTTACGCGATGTACGCATCAAATCTACAGCATCACATTTCAATAGCTTCTATTCTATTCTTGTCCTAACTGTTTATCGTCCACGTTTCACGTCCATACTGGGCTACCTTCAGACAAAAACTTCAGAAACAATTTCCTAACACTGAAATTTATATTCAGAAGCGATTTGGTTACAACAGTCAGTAAACAATTTATATTCTCTCTTGGTTGGTTGGTTTGTTGGATTGAAGGGGTCAGACTATGGTCATCCGTCCCTTTTTCCAAAACTTCAAACACCCACACAGAATAAAGCGAACAATGGAGATGACAACAGACGACACAGGACAAGAAAGATTCAGACAGAGACCAGACAAAAGGAATTAAAAGCACACAGATTGTGACACTGGTTGGCCGACCATAGAGACAAAAAAGGAAAAGCCAACCACCTAGAAACACACTAAAAAATAACACAGTCTAAAATCGTTGGCCCAAGGCCAGACTCAATAAAAAAAATGACGAACACACAGATTAAGTGATAAAACCCCACTGCCTGAACAAAACGCAAAACTAAGCCTGCCGAGGCAATGTCACCTGTTAAAAGGGCAGGGAGCGTATCAGAGCGAACGTCTGCCTGAGCACAGCTAAAAGGGGACCGGCCAACAAAATTTAGACCACCGTCAAAGCGGATCAGCAGCGACATAGAGGGTGGTCCTCACGACGTAATAAGTTGCTGTGTGTCATCCGGGTGTGCCCAATGCGCAGCAGGCAGACAACAACAGACTCCTTGCGAGAGACAGGCAAGGAGGAGCGCCACGCACCGGTAGTCTCCTTGATGGCCCCAAGTTTGTTGGTGAAGGCAGGGTGCGCCATTCTTCACCCCAGGTATGAAGTACATTCTGCCGCAAAACTGCCCCTAGGTCACTCTCCGAAAGCCCAATCGATAAGGCTGGTGTACCGAGAGCCTGTTTGACCAGCATGTCAACACGTTCATTGCACGAGATGCTGACATGACCAGGGGTCCACGTAGACCATAGAGCGGTCGCAACGGAAAAGAGGGAAACACTAGGCGATACCTCGCATACCCGCTCAGGGAGTCGCTACATATAGCGCAGGACTCACATGGGCAGCAGCGGATATACTGTAGGACACGAGAGAAGGCGACCAGCTCAGCAGTAGAAACTCTGCAGTCAGCCGGCAACGACTGTTCTTCGTAATGGTCCCCTAGAGTGAGAGCATAACCGACACGACCAGCAACCATCGAACCGTCAGTGTAGACAACGCCGGAGCCCTGATACGTGGCAAGGATGGAGAGAAAGCGGCGGCGGAAGGCCTCAGGGGACCGAGTCCTTCGGGCTCTGTGCCAATTCGAGCCTAAGGCATGGGCGGGGCACACACCACAGGGGTGCACGCACAGGGACCTGGAAAAGAGGTGGAAGAGGAAAAACCCCAAGCCCGGAGAGAAGCCCTCTGACGCGAACTGCGATCATACAACTCGACCGGGGCCGACGTTCTGGGAGTTGGACGACAGACTGAAGGAACAAGAGGTGATAATTGGGATGCCCAGGCAAGCTACAAACGTGTGCAGAATAAGCGGCCAGTAAACGCTGGCGCCGGAACCGCAGTGTAGGGACACCTGCCTGCACAAGTATGCTGTTCACAGGGCTGGTCCGGAAAGCTCCAGTGACAAGTCAGACTCCACTGTGAAGAATGGGATGCTGAACCATAAGCCCATAATCCAGACGGGATTGAATTAACGCCTGCTAGAGCCGTAAGAGGGTAGACTGATCGGCTCTCCAGCTGGTGTGGCTCAAGCAACGCAGAGCGTTAAGATGCCGCCAACACATCTGTTTAACATGAGGGAGCCTAGTCAACTGGGCATCATAAACCACACCAAAAAATCGATGTGTCTCCACCAAAGCAAGATGTTCGCCCTCAAGATAAAGCCGTGGCTCAGGGTGAACAGTACGTCGCCGGCAGAAATGCATAACGCAGGTCTTGGCAGCCGAAAACTGGAAGCCATGTGCTACAGCCCAAGACTGCGCACTGCAGATAGCGCCCTGCAGCTGACGTTCAGCAGACCCCTGAGGTATCGCATTCTCCTGAACTCGGTGGGAACTATGGGAGGCCGCAACTTGCACGCCGGAGGTAGGATGCGACAGAAAATTTCGTATGAAAATCGATAGGGACCCCGAAGACCACAACCTTGAAGCATAGAGAAGATATGATGTAGCCACGTCGTACAGTACGCCTTCCGCATGTCAAAAAAGACAGCGACGAGGTGCTAACGGCGGGCAAATGCCGTACGGATGGCAGACTCCAGGCTCACCAGATTATCGGCGCCTAATCTTGGACAAAACCTACGATGGAGAGATATGGAGGCCAAAGGTGAAAACATAGCTTTCCCAGCACTCCTGCTGGTGTTTCCGAATGCTGTGGAGTGCCCGCGCATCGAGTCGTTAAAAGGCAATGAGGTTTTCCAATGAGGGATGTCGCTTGTGATGCTGGAGCACCCGCTGGCGATCTTTAATCGCCTCAGCGATCTCAGGCGGCCGCCAAGGCACAGTCCTCCGCCGAGGGGACCCAGAAGAACAAGGAATGGCAGATTCTGCGGCAGTAACTATGCCAATGGTGACCGAGTGAACCACCACATCAAGGTTGTCATTGGAAAGAGGCTCAATAGTGGCAATGGAGGACAACAAGTCCCAGTCAGCTCTATTCATAGCCCATATGCATGGGCGCCCAGATGAGTGACGCTGTGCCAGTGACAGGAAGATCGAAAAGTGGTCACTACATGTCGTCGGGCACACTCCATTTGGAGAGATGGTAAGATACTACAGCTGCAGATCGTAAGGTCGATGGCTGAGTACGTGCCATGTGCCACACTGAAATGTGTGAAGCCACCATCATTTAAAACGGAAAGGTCGAGCTGTGCCTATACATGCTCAACGGTGCTGCCTCAGTCTGTTGCCACTGTTCTACACCACAGAGAGTTATGGGCGTTGAAGTCGCCCAGTAACAGAAAAAGGTGGCAGCAACTGGGCTATCAGCACAGCCAGGACATGCTGCAAGACATCACCATCAGGTGGAAGAAACAGACGGCAGATAGTAACAGCCTGTGGCGTCCACACCCCAACAGTGACAGCCTCTAAAGGTGTTTGTAGAGGGACAGACTCGCTGTGAAGGGAGTGAAGGTCATAGATGCAGGCGCCACCAGAGACCCTTTCGTAAGCTGCCCAGTTTCTACAATAACCCCGATAGCCACGGAGGGCAGGGGTGCGCATTGCTGGAAACCAAGTTCCTTGGAGAGCACTGCAGAGGAAAGTGTGAAGTCTGAGAAGTTGTTGGAGCCCAGCAATATGGTGGAAAAAACCGCTGCAGGTCCACTGGAGGGTGACATTATCCATGGCCGAGAAAGGAGTGAAGGGACTGGAGAGGCAGATTACGCCAGTTGATCACCTGCCGCAACCGATTGAGTACGTGTGCAAGTGCTATCCATTGCGGTAGAGGAACTGACGAGATCCAGGTCCTCAGTGGACCCCAGAATCTCCACCTCATCCTCAGACACATTGTTGGTAGCGGTGGAGTGGGTGCCACTGCAGGTTCGTTGGTCTTAGGCATCTTCAATTTCGCTTTCTTGCGCTGTTCCCTTGGTTCCCCTTGCTGGGAGAGTTTCTTGGAGTCAGTCACCAGGACTGAAGACAATCACGAAGCTGGATGGCCAGCGACCTGTGGCTTCTTCAGCCACTGGTGGATGTCTGCTGTGCTGCTGGTAGGAATCTGGGAAGGGAGTGACCCAAGGGATCCCTTCCTAGCGAGAGAAGCCGAAGAAGATTTACACTTCTCCGGTTTAGAAGTGGGGAGCAGTGTCCCCTGTGGTTGAGGGGGTGCTGCTCCCGAGGTAGGTGGTGCGAGAGCAACAAGAAGGGAAGTGCACCCACCATCAAGGGCGCAGGCGTGGTCCTTCGACTCTGAGAGCTGTCTGTAGGTGGTTCTGCTAATGAAACTGTAGCAGGAGTGACAGTGGCGGCATAAGATGATGTCTTGCACATGGGATGAAGCCATTCAAATTGCCACTTAGCCTCAGTGTAGTTCAGTCGGTCCAGGGTCTTGTATTCCATTATTTTCCTTTCCTTCTGTAGAATCTCACAGTCCAGCGAGCAAGGGGGATCGTGCTCTTCGCAACTGCCACAGATGGGAGACGGGGCACATGGAGTATCAGGATGTAATGGACGACCACAATCGCGACTTCTGAAGCTGGAAGCACAGCAGGAAGACATACGGCCGAACTTCCAACACTTGAAGCACCACATCGAGGGAGGGATATATGGCTTGACAGCACAGCGGTACAACATCACCTTGACCTTCTCGGGTAATGTGTCACTCTCGAAGGCCAAGATGAAGGCACCGGTGGCAACTTGTTAACCCCTCAGGCCCTGGTACACGTGCCGGCCGAAATGGACACCTCGTCGCTCTAAGTTGGCGCACAGCTTGTCATCGGACTGTAAAAGAAGATACCTGTGGAAAATAATGCCCTGTACCATATTTAAGCTTTTATGGGGCGTGATAGTAACTGAAACATCTCCCAGCTTCATACAAGTGAGCAAGGCTCGTGAATGGGCAGAGGATGCTGTTTTTATCAAGACTGAACTGGACCGCATTTTGGACAAGCCCTCCACCTCCCCGAACTTGTCCTCTAAATGCTCTACAAAGAACTAAGGCTTCACGGACATAAATGATTTCCCATCAGCTCTGGTACAGGCGAGATACAGGGGCGAATACGTTTCGCTGTCATTCATAGCCTTACGTTCCTCCCAGGGAGGGGAACGATTTGGATTCATACATGTTAGCTTTGAAGTGAGCCCTCGAATGCTTACAGACTACTGGTAGTTGGCCACCAGCAACAGAAGATGTGCCACGCTTCATTGCGTGTCATCCACCTCATCCGCCCTGATGCCACCTACTCCAACAAAGGGCCCTCCCCACGGGCGCCACCCAGCCACAGCAAAGGCCACCTGGCAGGACGTCCATTGGCGGGAGTCCTGATGCCGCAGGGAGATGGGATCTACTCCTTGGCACAAGTGGGGAGTTAATGGCGCAGGTATCAGTAGAGCGATCCCTGTGTTGTCAGGGGGCTACAACCAACGGGGTACATGGCGGCCCAACCACAATCGATTGGCTACCGTGCTGGATATTAGGTCCAAGGAAGTCCATGGTCGTAGTCTCCACAAAAAGCAACACTACACAGTGCATAGTGGAAATTGCACCCAGGAACGTATCCTCGCCCAAGAGATGGAGAATGAGCGGGACACCAATGCGACGACGATAAAGCTGGCTAGAGGTCTCAATGCACGATGGAAAAAATGCACCATGTAAGGCGCCCTTCACCAATTGGCTCGCTTTTTGTAATAATTTGGAAAGGTGGAGGTCAAATCCGAGAGGGGATTATCACATATAGTCCGGAACGTTGGTGACTCCTTTTAGTCGCCTCTTACGACAGACAGGAATACGGCGGCGCTATTCTTACCCCCGAAACCGCAGGGGGTATATTCTCTCTATTTAAGCCATTAACAGCTATTCTGGTGCCAAATAAGAAACCTCTCCTCCTACCTAAAGTCACATCGCCTGATTTAATTCGGTTATCGTTACTTTAAGTTTGTTGGTGGTAGTCTTAAATTTTCCTTTGAAAACACTGTACATTTTGTTCACTTGTTATTTTAAGTCCTTGGCAACCACGGTAAACCTTAAAGTTTCTTCTCCGTAAATTTTAATTCCCTCTCCAAATTTTTCTTTGGTTTCCTTTACTGCTTGCTCAATGTACAGACAAAACAACATCACGTATAGGCTATAACTATGTATCATTCCTTATCGAACAGTGTTTCTCTTTCATACCCCTCGACTCATTTAACTGCCGTCTGGTTTCTAAGTTGTAAGTAACTTTTATCTGCGTCTCTTCTAATTCTCCTACCTTCAAAATTGTCAAAAGCTTGCTCTGACTCTAAAAATTCAATAATGGTAGGTTTACCTTTCCTTAACATATATTCTACGATACGTTCTACGGGTAGTACTGCCTCGAGTGTTCCGAAATTTCTCGAGAATCCAAAGTGATCTTCTCAGACGTTGGCTTCTACCACTTTTCTCATTCTTGTGTAAATAATTGACAGTCATAACTAGTTGAACTGGCGAATCAGTAATATTCACATCTGTCAGCACACGCTTTATTTCGAATCGGAATTATTACATTCTTCCTGAAGTGTGGCGGTAAGGTGCCATACGTCTTGCATACCAGGTGAAACACTCCTGTGGTTGCTGGCTCTCCCAAACTGTCGGTAGTTCTGACGAAAAGTCATCTACTCCAGGGGGCTTGCTTCGATTTCGGTCTTCAGCACTCTGTTTGGAAAATGTTAACTTTCACTGCTGCAGTTGTCAGAATTAATAAAATATTCGGGTCTATTATGCCGTGGTGTAAGGGATTTCACTTCAAAACACGACGTTTCATCCCCATCTGAGAAGTACATTTTCAAGGGGGATCGAAGCTGTGTTGAACGTCCGATTCACACCCTGGCTCGCGATTGACAAAAGCAAAAGTCCGCTTCCGCGAGCTTCCGCGCAGTGGGGTGAAATGATTGACAGCGTTAGGTGTAATTGTTGCTCACAGATGACGCGGTTGTCACATGGGAAGTTATTGTGACGGGTTGTGTCCAGGAAGAGAAAAGACGTACATTTTTGAGCCAACACATTATGACCACTTGCTTAATAGCTTGTTTGTTCGTCTCTGGAGGGAAATACATCACTGACTCGGCGTATCAGAGATCCGACAGTTTGTTGGTAGGTTTGCGGATGTACGTGGCAACGCACAGATGTAATTTGCGTAAACAATGAGCCACTGATTTGCGTATGCTCTGATGCCGAACAATAGCGACCGAGAAGGGATTCACAAGATTAACATGAGGCGACACTGATCATCGAGACATCAGCATGAATTCACTGTAATGCTCCTCAAACCACTGTAGCACGGTTCTGGTTCCCAGACGAGAACAGTTATACGGCTGAAAGATGACAGCACCGTCGAGGAAGCCTTAGTGCATGAAGGGGTGCTGGTGGTCCGCAGATGTCAGCGTGTCTTAGATTACTACCAAAGATCCCATCCAAGCCCAAGGGAACGTCCCCAAGGCATAATGCTGCTCCCAAATGCCTACATCTTCAGCGAGCTGCACATTTCGAACCGCCGTTCACCTCGATGACGGCATTTCTGGAGACGACCTTTGACCTAGTGTAGCAAAAAGTGGTCAACCCGGGCAGCCGACATGTTCACATTGATCGACGGTCGAATCCCGATGGTCCCGTGCCCACTGCTGTCGTAACTGTCGATGTCTTTCTGACAACACCTGAACACTTACGAGTGGTCCGCTACGGAGCTCCGTTTTCGACAAAGTGCGATGAATGGTGTGCTCCGAAACACTTGTGCGTGTGCCAGCATTGAGTTCTTTAGGCAGAGATTCCACAGATAACCATCTATCCAACTTCAGAGAACAGACAAGCGTCCGACCCCTGCCGGCCGCGGTGGTCTCGCGGTTCTAGGCGCGCAGTCCGGAACCGTGCGACTGCTACGGTCGCAGGTTCGAATCCTGCCTCGGGCATGGCTGTGTGTGATGTCCTTAGGTTAGTTAGGTTTAAGTAGTTCTAAGTTCTAGGGGACTAATGACCACAGCAGTTGAGTCCCATAATGCTCAGAGCCATTTGAACCATTTTTCGTCCGACCCCAATGTTCTATGATGAGTCGTGGACATCCAACCATTTAGTGTCGAATGGTAATTTCACTATCCTTCTACCACTTTCATAGATTCCCAAGACAGTAGAACACGAAC
The DNA here is from genome assembly GCF_023897955.1 of Schistocerca gregaria. Lineage (NCBI taxonomy): Eukaryota > Metazoa > Arthropoda > Insecta > Orthoptera > Acrididae > Schistocerca > Schistocerca gregaria. The sequence goes on along the minus strand of NC_064922.1, from coordinate 88,429,256 downwards.
ATATGAACACCTTCCCCGTTAACAAAATATTCGTTCAAAGGCTCTGGGTAATAATAATCGGTCCTGTTTCAGCGTCTCTTATCTCAATGGATTTCCCCATTTGCAGCCCGTATCTTCGCTAGGGCGATCCCCCGTCCGTGTCTACTCCGCTTACATTACTTTGATACCGAGTCACGTGCTCGCAACGCCACCAGGCGGCAGCCAACGACGGGGTGTGAGGTGGTCTTGCACAGATTCCCGTATGGAGGACATAGTGACAGACATCCCTAGGGTTGTGAAGCAGCTGAATGGATTGAAAATAAATAAACGCCACGTCCTGATGGGATTCCAATTCTGTTGTACAGAGAGTACTCTTCCGCATTGCCTCCTTATTTAGCTTGCCTTTATCGGGAATCTCTTGCCCGACATAAAGTCCCGAGCGACTGGAAAAAAGCGCAGGTGACGCCTGTATATAAGAAGGGTAGAAGGACGGATCCTCAAAATTACAGATCAATATCCTTAACATCGGTTCCTTGCAGGATTCTCGAACATATTCACAGTTCGAATAGAATCAATTTCCTTGAGACACAGAACTTGCTGTCCATGCATCAGCACGGCTTTAGAAAGCATCGCTCCTGCGAAACGCAACTCGCCCTTTTTTTACATGATATCTTGCGAACCACGGATGAAGGGTATCAGACGGATGCCATATTCCTTGACTTCCGTAAAGAGTTTGACTCGGTGCCCCACTGCAGACTACTAACTATGGTACGAGCATATGGGATTGGTTCCCAAATATGTGAGTGGCTCGAATACTTCTTAAGTAGTAGAACCCAGTACGTTGTCCTCGATCTGAGTGTTCATGAGAGTTGAGGGTATCATCTGAAGTGCCCCAGGGAAGTGTGGTAGGTCTTCTGTTGTTTTCTATCTACATAAATGATCTTTTGGAGAGGGTGGATAGCGATGTGCGGCTGTTTACTGATGATGCTGTGGTGTACGGGAAGGTGTCGTCGGTGAGTGACTGTAGGAGGATACAAGATGACTTGGACAGGATTTGTGGCTGGTGTAAAGAATGGCAGCTAACTCTAAATATTGGTAAACGTAAATTAATGCAGATGAGTAGGAAAAAGAATCCCGTAATGTTTGAATACTCCATTAGTAGTGTAGCGCTTGACGCAGTCACGTCGATTAAATATTTGGGCATAACTTTGCAGAGCGATATGAAGTGGGACAAGCATGTAATGGCAGTTGTGGGGAAGGCGGATAGTCGTCTTCGGTTCATTGGCAGAATTCTGGGACGATGTGGTAAGCTGTAAAGGAGACCGCTTATAAAACACTAATACGACCTATTCTTGAGTACGGCTCGAGCGTTTGGGATTCCTATCAGGTCGGATTGAGGGAGGACATAGATGCAATTCAGAAGCGGGCTGCTAGATTTGTTACTGGTAGGTTTGATCATCACGCGAGTGTTACGGAAATGCTTCAGGAACTCGGGTGCGAGTCTCTGGAGGAAAGGAGGCGTTCTTTTCCTGAAAAGCTACTGAGGAAATTTAGAGAACCAGCATTTGAGGCTGACTGCAGTACAATTTTGCTGCCGCCAACTTATATTTTGCAGAAAGACCAAATATAAGAGGGATTAGGGCTCGTACAGAGGCATATAGGCAGTCATTTTTCCCTCGTTCTGTTTGGGAGTGGAACAGGGAGAGAAGAAGCTACTTGTGGTACGAGGTACCCTCCGCCACGCACCGTATGGTGGATTGCGAAGTATGTATGTAGATGTAGATGTAGGTCATAATGTTTTGGCTTATAAGTAAATCTCAAAAACAAAAAGTCACAGATGTGACGTGAATAGCCGCGACAGGTACTAATGTTTAAGACGTACTGTGGAACGAACAAATAGGCACTACAGGGCGAAGTAGTTTAAACAGCCTAGCAGCAAACAAGTAGCTGTGTGCTCCACAACATCACTCCTAATACGTTCCAGAGGTCGGCTCCTTCTTCAGTAGCGGCATTCGGATAGGTGAGGCGCAGTGTGGCGAGCGGAGAGGAGGCTCGTTAGCAGACTCAATCACTGGCGTAATGAAGCAGCCGGTGGGGCCGTGACGAACGCCCCAATTACGCGCAGGTGAGGACCACCCCGCTGGGCTTCTGCCAGCGCTCCGCCCCCGCCTCCTCTAAGTTACGACCTCGCCCTGCGCGCCGCTAATAGTCGGCCGGGCACGCGAGACGGTTCGGCCTCCCTACCCCGTCTACAGCGCTGCACCCTGCTGCGCGCCACTCGGCGAGAAACAGCCGCCGACGTGACGTCTGGCAGACAGGCAGTGACGTAGCACCTGTCCGCCGCTAATGCATTTCAACGTTCGCGCTGGATCCACGGTTGAAATGCCGCGGCCGCCGCCAAACGAGCCGTGACGCGTCACAGAAAGCAAATCTCTGTACGCCACTGTTAAAAGCTTGCTCATTAACACGACACGGCGTATTATTGCAGCCCAATTTCCTTCAACAAATTACAATTCCGTGAAGCAATACGTTTTGTTAACTCTGCTGAGCGCTCTGCCTTGTTTAGCGTAGCGCCGAGGGGAATTACGGTTATGCTAGATTGTCCCTACGATAACGAACTACTGGTAGCGCTACTGAATAGACAACAAGTTGAATTAGAGTAGGATCGTTCAACATACACCTTCTCTCTTAAGGTATGGACATGGACTCAGCTCGTCACTGTTGTCCAGTCTTGTTCTTCATTGACAAAGTCTTTCGATGTTACGCTAGTAGACCACATGTACAAGATATGTTGGAAGCATAGTGTACATGATATTTCTCTCCACTACCTATGTTTCAATGGCTACTAAGTAACATACCATGTGTGTGTGTGTACACACATACACACGTGACGTGTCTCTGTTTATATGTGTTTTTTACGTGAAAAATTACGAGATTAGCCTTGAAATTCAAGTACGCTCATCCAAGCCTTGTACTTATGGCTGTTTCTGTATTAAAAGAACTACGGATTCACTTCGGAGCGCTAGAGTTCGCTGAAAATTCAAGTGGTCATAGTTTTTCACAGGTGAACCGGCACTGTATGGGGCCTACAATTTCAAAAAAAGAAAAACTCCCACGCACACTTAGGTTATCAGCACAACAATCGATACTGAGCCCCTAATATACGCATCAGTCAGATTTTAAACATTCCCCGTTACTATGGGCGCCCCTAACGTAATCAAAGACTACTAAGTGGCAAAACAATACAATTTTAAAAAAAGAAAAACTCCCACGCACACTTAGGTTAACAGCTCAACAGTCGATACTGAGGCCCTAATATACGCATCAGTCAGATTTTAAATTTTCGCCGTTACTATGGGCGCCCCTAACGTAATCAAAGAGTAGTAACTGGCAAAAAAAGAGTGAATGACTGTCTTCGATTCACACAGCAATTTAAAAAACTACGCAGTCTTCAAATTGATTGATTATGTGATATATGTAAGCATGAAGTATAGAAAGGAGAACGGAAGGGAAACCATGGTTGGGAAACCGTGATGGCTAGCCGCACAGGGCAGTGTGGTAGTTCAATGCGAAAGTTGAAAGGTCTACCGGACCAATAGTTGAACCCGGATTTACCTCTCACTAGCGATTGCTTCAGCCGCTTGGACTATCCGGACACGGTCCAAGACACACTCAGATTTCCTTCTTATTGCGCCCTGTAATACAGCGCTACTCATACATTAAAATCACTACACTGTCTAACACACTCACATCAGTCTCCAGTTAGCATCAAAACCAAACAAAATGGCACACTCATGCTGACGGTTTGTGGGTAGAAGCGCTCAGAATTCCCAGTCAGTCAGGCACATTCTGGACACGTCTTCTCGAACAACGTTCCCTTCTGCCAGTACAATGACCCAAGTTATGGTAATACACACACACACATTGAAATGACCTTCTCGTACCTGAGACACCCCAGACTTGGATCTCGAATACTGTGTGATAAAGGTAAAGCAACCTTGCACAGACGTCCAATAATCAAGAACGCTCTTACTTCTTTCATAAAACAAGTGAGAAATCGATTGGCTTTTTACGCAACTCACTTTGTCTTCATACTTGGTAAGTAGTTATATGCGAACAGAAGTAACTTCGGTACGATGGCATCGAGAGCCATACACTGAAGACAACGAAGCATTCACCTAATCAGGTCCCATACTTCTGCAGAAGACCCACACATCACTTGAAGTACATCCATGTCAAGCGTATGACGCTGGATGCGAATCGGAGAATGTAGCATGTTAATGGCGTGTAGATGAAGTAGCAACCAGATGCCAGGTGGCTCGAACCTTTGTGTCGATGAAAGGTTGCACAGAACGGCACATCACGTGCCAATCAATTGTAGGATACCAGCTTTACACTACATTCCAGGCATTATCTCTCGTCATTACGCGATAAACATCACATTTCGTAGCGTTCGTGGTACAAGGCAAGTCGATGAAGAAGGAGAGGTCACTGATATAAAATTTAACATTTTCCCGGAGAACTGAATAATGAACAAGATTTCGGGCTCGCAGCCGGTCGTCGTTAGCTTCCATCCACGATATTTAGACTGGACAACTGCCAGCCACCCTCAGGTGAGCCATCGAAGACTGTCGAAGACGCCCTCCGTTCCGTAATATATAGCGTGCTGGGTTTTCAAATAGAATGGATTTTCTACCAGGCAAATTAGCAAGGCACTTGCAATTAAGCCAAATAAACAGGGAGTGGAGGAAGAAGAGAGCACGTCTAGTAAATCTTTAGCTTTTCTTCCCTTCGTTGGCAACATTTCCTTCAAAATTGCAAGAATCCTCCACGGTTTCGAAGTGAAAGTAATTTTCCGTCCACCATCGAAGATTTCCTGCCTGCTTGGATCAGCGAAAGACGATCTGATATTGCGGAAGGCGGGAATTTATAAAATACCTTGCCAGTGCGGCATGTCATTTATAGGACAAACATTGCGAACAATAGAAGAACGTTGCACTGCACATCAGCGCTGTACTCGCCTTTTGCAACCTAGCAAGTCTGCAATTGCTGTGCACTGCATTTCCACTGGACACTCAATGGAGTATGACAAGACAACAATTTTGTCCACAGCAACATCCTTTCGGGACTCCGTCATAAAAGAATCAGTGGAAATTCGCGTGACAGACAATCTTATCAACCGTGACAATGGCTACCAGCTAGGTAATGCGTGGTACCCCGTCATCTCTAAGATCTGCTCCAGACGAAGACGTCAGAGTACTCCGATAGCCGCGGCAATTAATAACGCCGAAGACAGCTGAGTTCTGCAGTTCCACCAGCGAGGGCGTTACTGGCGGGCGGTGTGGTTCGTCTCTCCGTATGATTTTGACGCATGCGCTGAATACTCGCTGCACGCTATGTATTACCGAACGGAGGGCGTCGTCGTCAGTCTTCCTTGGCTCACCTGAGGATGGCTGGCAGTTGTCCAGTCGAAATATCGTGGATGGAAGCTAGCGACGACCGGCTGCAAACCCGACATCTTTTTGATTAAGGAGAGGCCAGTCCATCAATAAGGTTCCCGTTAATTAAATTCTGTGGTGGGTTCATGATTTAACCATCGTACTTACATAAAGGGCAGCGCTTCTTCACGGACGTTAGAAAGACCAATGCCACCAATTTTCGGAGGAAAATTTAGCATATCATAGTGCGCTTTGACAGTGAGACCGGAGCTGTGGCGGCTTGGTTTGCTGGCCTAACTACCTCTGGCACCGGTATCGATAGTCACCTCCATTGTGACTTATCTCTGGATTTCCTGACTGAGGTGCGGATTTCGGTTCGATCACCCATGTATCCAGCCGGATCGCCGAATGACTTGTCGAATGTTGGGCGGCAGCTAAACAAATTGACAAAGGTCGTGCTCTGGAGCTCTGGTGACGGACGCCTCCTTCTGTTATTTCAAAAGGTGATAAAAGGATAACTGACGGTGGAGAGAGTGCACCGTCTGTCTTTTGATATTTTGGCCCTGTTGTTTTATTGTTTAAAGGAAAACTGGCGCTATATTATTGTGTATTGTTTAGTCAATAACATGTATTTGTTTGTTCTGCGGTGTGCCTTGGCTTGACGGTTGCCAATAGTTGTTAGTGCGTCTTCTTTGAAGTCACGTGATTCTGTTAATTGCTAAACATCTTGTGTTCACCCACTTGGGGTGTTATGAACTGAAGTGGTAATAGCGGTGATTGGCACTGTACCCGATGGCAATATCGTGGTACTGTATCAGTTGCTGGGTATGAATTTGAAATCTAATTGTTATTTAGTAAAGTGAATTTATTCTAACCTACGTTGATGTGTTTTAGTCATAATTGAACTATGTAGGGCTAGTACTGAGTGAAGTTTTCTGCTTTGCTTAGTAGTGTTACTTAAGGCGTTTTAGCAACACTTATTCATCCCTCAGAGGATTTAACAGCAACCGCTCTATTTGTAGCTGCGCCCTGTCACTTACATGTACTCGCTTATCATCTTACTTAGACAGAGGCGTATGTATTTATTGTGTACGACAAGATCCATTCTAATTATCTCTGTCAATCGTAGCGAGCTTCCCCTGATCTGATCGAAATCTTGAGTTTGGTTTTAACTATTTATTTCATCTGGGGTTAAAACTTGTATTTATCTTGCTTTAGCATTTGTTAGTAAATATTCTGTTATTGTTTGAACGTACTTCCCTGTCTGTGATTTACGTTCACAGTTGATTGCGAAACACGTGAGTTTATCTTGGTATTTGCAGCCGTGACGTCTGGGCCGCTACCTTGGTAGCATTCTGTCCAACGCCCGAGGTGTAAGTTATTACCGCGGGAGCGCTTAGCCACGTCGTCTCTCACACCTAGCAAGAGCTGCGTACTTGTCTTGTTCCTTGGAGCTGTACCTGGGTAGAGCAACTGCCGCCAGGCTTGTAGGCTGCTGAGTTTAGCGGGATTAACTGATGAACTTTTGTAAATTATATTCAATTAGTTGATTGTCTTACTATTCATAAAAGAAGAGTGCTCAAATTCTCTACTAACTGTTCTTCAAAAAATCTGATGTGCCCTTTATTTGGTAAATGTAGTTTCCCTTTACTGAGCGGTTCGCATTTCATTCTTACTGTTCATAAACTCAGATGCTTTGTGTTTATTGAATACTGTTTCCTTTTTCTTATGTTGTTACATTTCAGCAGTTTGTCGCCTAATGGTTTTCATGTTGTCATTAATCTGGAATTTAATTGATCAGTATGTTTTTCTTCAATAAATGTTAATTTGGTGACAACGACGAACTACCTGATAGGCCTACCTTCCACGTGTTGATGTTTAATCCTTTCCTATCCTGGACCTGTTGACTTGGTTTCAAGACCCATGTTTACAATGTAGCCAGACACTGTCTGCTTTCTGTGTGCTATTGCCTTTGGCATCGGTAAAATCTGTGCAAAATCGGGTGTTCGTCACACCAGATGAGTGTTACCAAAATCAACAAGTCTGATGCTCACTAAAGCTTGCTACGAATAATCATAGGGATTACTTGAAAAAGACTGTTACAGTCAATTGAGATTATTCGCTGTATGTTGCTTGTGTAGGTAATCGGAAAAAAAATTTTATTTGTCCAGTAATGGTAATGGAACCACACCACTTAAGGAAAGGTCTCCACCAATAATCACAAGACAGGACTTTTCCATTTTCACGTGACTACTCACTGAAACCTGGTTAGTCAAAGGAAGGCAGGAATCAGTTACGATTGTGGACGGGGACGTAATCAGTTACTATTGATTGCTTTTTACAGTTACACACATTTATTTTTAAAACAGTAATTCCAGACTGAACAATAAATAAAAAATACCACACGTTATTAATGAAGGAATAAGCAACTGCATAAATAATGGTGTTTTCTGTGCGTTACAATTTAGCAAATGACCATAAAATACAGATACAGATAATGTTTAAAAAAACAAGCCACTGTGATCACTGCTGAAGGCCTTGCATGCCAAGAATGTCAGTAAACTAACAATATTTAAAAACTCCCTGCAATTACAACTTACAGGTATTGAAATATTAAAAAGTAAGTGGCCATGAACACAGCAGAAGATATCAGACTCGAGGAATGGCAGTAAATAAGGTTTTAAGGCTTACTGCTGAAATACAAATATCCAATATTCTTTTTTAAAGCTAATGACCACAATCACAGCTGGAGGCCTTACACGCCAGGAACGGCAATTACATAAACAATTTAGAAACCTGTTGTAAAGAGCAAATACAAGCAAAGGTTAATTAAAAGAAACAAGCAACTGACCACCAAACGGGTGAAATAAGATGATGGTAACCTTGTCAAACAACCCTTACACTGCCAGATTTATTCCAGAAGTGACCGGAACTATTAACTAGACATACATAACCTTTAATGTAGGCATTACAAGGTATGGTAATAAATAATACAATAATAAAAGACAAGGACCAGTCACAGACGGTGTTCCAGGATTCGACCTCTGATAAAGTCCGGCAACAAACACTTTCGCGAGCGATGAGATAGGCAGCCAAGACTCGCTTTTACTTCACAATATGGTAACCCAGACTAGTGGCAGTCTAACAGACGACTAATGATAATCTTGCTGAAGCTACCTGACGTCCGATAAACCAAATGCAACGATGGCACAATGCACCAAAGCCGCAACCGACGATCTGCATTACGAACCTTGAATACTTTGTTTAGAGCGCTCGGAACGAGAAAGGAACCACTTCGATTCCCATCCGATTCCACAAACCCGAAAATCTGAACAAAGAAGTCACAGTGCAGAACACCAAACAATTAACAGTAACTAAATCCCCACACGATATGAATGCGAGACATAATCGAAAAGTAACCAACCAGAATCTGCAACGACACATCATTGCGGAAAGAATCGCAAAGTGAGCCAAAACCAAGTACCAAATGAGTGTCATCAAAATCATTATGCACTCAACCGCACACTGAACTTACTGTGACAACTCCGACGATGGTTGGAAGAATGGAACAAATCTCTTCACTACTTTATTAATTCACAGTTGAGTAACCACACTACCTATCACTGAGCCAAGTGATTTTAACACAGTAGGGTTTTCAAGTACTAAGCGGTACGCAGATCCGGCAAACTGCACATGACAACGGGATGATAATCTGTCGCAACATCACATACTTACTACGTGATCCACACAGGTGACTGACTCTGCTCTACTTAGAGTGAAATGCACTTATCTTAAACTTGCTGGATCCGGTTTACGACGAGATCGTGCAACCTCGTGACCACAGCCCTGCCATCCTACAGTCCATGTGTGCCGCCAGTGGTCCCGGCGTGTTCTCGCGCTGTGGACCTAGCGCCTCCCAACCGAAGTGGCCCACTCACACGACCCAGAACAACAACGACGTCGGCCCAAAGATAGGGCAACAGTTACTACATATCGATAACCGCCGCTGCTGCCACTAACGGACAGCAAAGCTTGCGAAACCGAGTGGCGCCAGTCAACACGAGAAGAAGACAAAAAACGGCAACCATGCCAACTAAAAGATAATGCCTGGCCTCCAACAGAGGGCGGAAACCTACCAACAGCAACAGGGCTCACTCATATAGTGTGGTTCATGCCAACGCCTCTAATGTTTCACGCCCGGATTAAACCAAGAAGACCAGGTCATCCACGTATGCATCTCACGCAAAAGCATGCCCTCGACTGGTGATCCAGCTATGTACATGCGTGATCAAACCCAAATCGGTCCAACCAAACGCCACTGCCATGCATCGCTGCTCCATCCCTTCTGCTTCCGTCACGTGCCGCTCATCTCTCACAGCCTCCGAGCCGAGCGTCTACACCTCGACCAGGAAAAACAAAGAGAAGTCACAAGGGCGGTGACTATTGATACTGGTGCCAGAGGTAGTTAGGCAAGCAAACCGACTCAGGTCTTCTCATCAAAGTCCCTTATGACACGTTCCTCGAACTGGCGGCTGCCCTTTATGTAAGTATGATGGTTGAATCATGAATCCACCACAGAACTGGATTAACATTAATCTGATTCATGAACTGGCCTCTCCTTCCTGAGTAGCGCCCGTTGCAGTAGCACATATTCCTATCTTCTCCTTCTTCTCCGCAAACCGAACAAGAGTGGCTCAAGAACGATGACACACAGAACCATTAACAGCGCACGTCCCAGGTAAACCGACAAAATGATAGTAAAGTGTCTGCTGCACGGCCATTGTCCTACACCTGCAACATGACATCTCACAAGAGCAGCAACGCAATGTGTATAAATGTTTGGAGGAAGAGAAACTGTAAAAGTTCTGTCTCAAGGAAGTCATGACTCATTCTATAAAACACATAGTCAAAGCCCATTATCAGTGAGGCGCCGCATATGAAGCAGGTTGCTGCCAGGGCTATGATATCTCGAAAGTCGTTGAAAGTAATCTGAATGTAACTATCACCACCAAAAACAGTTTGACCTATAGAGATGACTTGAGGAGGGATGCATCGAAGGTGGGAGTCAAGTATCCAGGTAACATTCCTCAAGACACAAACTAAAATGTTCAATGGTTGATAATGTTCAACTCCCGAAACCCCGAATGGCAGGGGGCCGGGAGACAAAACTGATGTAACTCTCTCACCATCACCGTGCTTCTGGGACACGGTAATTGCATCGTCATTGCAATGTAATACTCATACTGTAGACGACTGAATATGACACTTACGATACCGTTCTGTAATTGCCCACTCCCCCTACATGACATGGCTGCTCGCCTGCACCAAGAGTCTTCACAACACTGTTCGAGTATTTTTGAAAGTGCACTTCTATGGTAATGCTGCAGGAATATCGAAGGGTCTCACCATGGAACCTCTCCTGTGTGTCCAGTAAACCGTCACAGAGGGAAAGCATTCTCTCCACCACATAGCTGCAGGGAGATACAAATTGCCTCGCCACTGAACTTCTGTAAGCATTCTGCATTCCCCTCACAACGACACTACTGCTGCCCCTCAGGATTTGCCTTTCCATCAGACGGGTGCTGCGCTATTGCATATTCCTCGCGGTCATTGTTGGAATCATTCTGCTAGCGTACATGTATGATACTGGCGCTGGCATTCGGCTACACTTACCGCATGAAACCTCTCCTTGGTATTTATTTTTATTTATTTGTTCCCAAATTGTAGACCTGTTACCTTATGTGTAAAACAGGTCGTGCATCTTACAATTTTCGTTTTGCATCTTTTTACAGTTTTCTTTTCTTTTGTTTTATCTACAACATTTACAAAGAATGATACTTTTCAAAAGAACTATAATTTGAGGTTGAAATATAAATAAAATTTTGCTGTTTTTTTTAAAGAAGAATATAAAAATAAGATAGGATAGAGGAGAGGCTTGTTAGTATCATCACTGAATGTGACTGAGGGTGAGTACCTCGGAATGGTTTCTTCGAGCCGTTGATCGCCAGTCACACACACACACACACACACACACACACACACACACACACACACACAAATGGTTATTAGTAGAGAAATAGTGTTGCTTATCCTATTTGTTACTAATCCTACATATTAACTACTTTAGGTGCCCATCCATGTACAGCATTTGGTGTTTTCTTGGCTAGATCGCTGGCCATCCTCTGGAGATCGTTGTTGCGCTGCACATAGGCATGTCTGTACTGTCGTGTCCGCATGTACTCTTGATGTGTTGTTTTTGATATACTGTTTGTCAGTGCGTTTAATTGTGCCCTTGTTCTTCGCCTCTTATTGCTGTGTATATATCTATGCCTGTACCTGTGAAGTCTAAGTCTAGTGTATGTCTATTCTTAGCGTATTGCCCGCAGAAAAAGACAGTATGTTTTGGGGAACCTTCTTCCCCGCATGTGCATGTAGGTGTCTGCCTCAGACTCACGCGGTTTAAGTGCATGGAATATGTCAGGGAGGATGTCGTGCAGTCTACGTCCCTTATCACATACATCCCACTCACCTTGCCATGTATCCAAACGCCAACTTTTAAGGTGACGTATCGTCTCTATCGTCACACCGATTATTACGTGTACCTTATCTAGTCTATCCTGCAGTCCTGTATTTGATCGTGATATCTATGGGGCATATTCCGAGCACCACGCACAGTGCATCCACTGAGGTGGTACCGAAGGCTCCACATAGCCTAAGTAGGACATTTCTCTGCCCTCGTCTGACCAATGCTTTGTTGGTGGCCACGTTTAGTCTATGTGCACACGTCCTAGCTGTGAAGTTGAGTACTCATTCGAAGAGCGCACAGTGGTATGTACGTATGACTGGTAGAGGTAATCTGTACTGTTCTGAATTTAGCCTCACCAGTTTGTGTAGATTTTTTCTGCTTTGTCTGTTGTTAGCCTTATGTGTTCGTGGAAATTCAATTTTTCATCTATGTGTACCCCAAGATAGCGCGTAGTGTGTGTTCGTTTGATGTTCGTGTCCCCAATTTTAACCGACTGTATGCAGTAGCTTATAACCGATGCATCGCTGCTGGTTTACTGTAACCCGTGCATTCTCAAATTGGCGATGGAATACAGAAATTGCTTCGCCATTGCATACTACGGTCTCTCTCAGGACGCCTCCCCGAGACACTAATGCCCCCTTTAGGAACAGGATCCCCATTACACGGTTGCTGGGTTACTGCAAGTGTATCGTCGACATTGTTGAACTATTTCCAAGAATGCGTTTCTGTGAGAGGATTGCTGTAATTTAGCACTAGTCTCACATGCAACCATTTTGGGTTGTTCAATAATCTGTCTCCGTGGAGCAGACGCTTACTTACTGCAACTCTCGTGGCAACCTATTTATGCAGGGAAATTAAAATCGCTTCTCCTTTACAATACTACAGGCAGCCGTCAGATGCCTCTCAATGACACTCCTGAGGCCGTACTAGAGATGACTATCTCACCATTTCTGGGCAACTGCAAATGTCAGTCCGTCATGCTGCTGATGTCTGTAACAGCTCCTGGCATTGTGCAACATTTCACCATCAAACCACATCTTGGTGTCCAGTCGTCTGTAAACCGAGGCACAGCTGCCGTATTACCGCAAGCATCAAAATGGTTCAAATGGCTCTGAGCACTATGGCACTTAACATCTGAGGTCATCAGTCCCCTAGAACTTAGAACTATTTAAACCTAACTAGCCTACGGACATCACACACATCCATGCCCGAGGCAGGATTCGAACTTGCTACCGTAGCGATCGCGCGGTTCCAGCCTGAAGCGCCTAGAGCCGCTCGGTCACATCAGCCGGTCCGCAAGCATCACTCCCTCATATTGACACTGGGACACACAAGTTTCTTCGAATCCGGTATATGACAGGACTTCTGCAGACTTCTAACGTCCTTCAGGAGCCACCTCTACATTTCACATGTGCTAGCAGCAGCATGTGTCTCTATGACGCTTTGGAGTCACTCTGCAAGTGTGTTTCTCCAAGACTTCTTCTGGCATCCTGCTAGGGTCTAACCACGAACTTCTTCTGGATGTCCAGCATTCAGTGCCCAGACAAAACAGATGGCTTGCTGTAGCCCTCTACCCATCCCCAAATTTCGGCGACGCAGTGATTGCTTCGCCTTTGCAATATTATAGTTATGTTATTGCACACTTATGACATGCCTGCTGGCCTCTTACAAGAGTCTCCACGACAGTGTTGGTGTATATCTGAAAGTGATTTTCTATGGTGATGCTGCTCGCAATGTCGAAGGGGCTCTCGTCTCCAGTAATCTGTCTCCGAGGCAAAGCATCTAGCTCATTGTAACGTTCTCTCCACCACATTGCTGCAGTGACGTAGAAATTGCATTCCGATAGGCATTCTGCAGTCGCCGCCACATGGGACTAATGTTGCCCTCAGTAATTGTCTGACCATCAAATGGCTGCTGCACTATTGCATATGCCCCAAGGAGTCACTCTGCTAGTGTATATCTGACGCTGGCATTCGGCTATGGTCACCTATCCAAGGTCTCCAATAGCTTGTAACCGATGCACCGCTGCCGGTTTACTGTAACCCTCATACCCTCAAATTGACCACAGGACACAGAAATTGGTTCGCCATTGCTTTTAGATGATAGCATGTCAGGCTGATTGATTTGAATGGACGCGGATTTGTAGCACTTGTATGTAGTTTGGGAACACACCGCATTGCGCGCATTTCTGCCGAATGGTCAAAACACGGTCCTGTTGCCCTAACTAAGGTCGTTCTGTTTTTACATGGGTTGCAGAAGACATTGAATATGTCTTTCTCCTACTTTACCTCAGATCCGACTTAAATTGGTGAATAAAGCTGTAGAAATGGGATCAGTTGCAAGATGCGTAGGGGGTGACTAAAACCACTTTGTAATTTTACTGTAGCATCTAGGTTTGGGAAAGGTGACTCGTTTCGAGATATGGGAGTGCCAGAAATATCATTCAGTAGTGGTTGTAATAATTAAAGGATTTTTCAACAGGATCGAACGCGGGTATGTGCTTGTTTGCAAAGACCCGATTCCAAATGACTGACATCATTTCCAGCAGACAGCGTGACGCTAGAGATAGTGGAAACTAGCACACATTTTTCTTCTTACGACCTCAGTCAGCACATCATCTACTACTACTACTACTACTACTACTGTTTGTGTTGCTTCTCAATCAGCCATCTCCTATAACTCAGTGGATATATCGCTGAATGTCTGATATGGTTTAGAGACAGAATGCGTTAGAAATACCATAGAATTATTTAGCTTGGGTTGTGTGAGGGTTTCACAAATAACGTTTACATACCACGTTCCTTAGCCGATTGACTTTCAAATGCGGGAATTTTGTCGCTAGGTTGCATCCTGGGCTTACACATTTCTACAATCACAGTCACAGTATTTGTCCAGAAAAAAGAAAACTACCTCATTCAGAGTTAATGTCATACCACCAACTGTAAAGTGGGTATAGCTTTTAACATGGATACTTGTGTGCGCCTGTAGAACCAAGAGCGCTTGTAAGAGTAACATGCAGTAGTTGATGGGATGGGGTTTTTTCGTTAACATCTGATCGATTACGACTATCTATGATGCTGTGGTAGGACAAGCAAGAAGAACATAAGGGACATGCACACGCATCGTTGATTTTTGGTCAGTATTATTTTGTATCATAGGCAACGATTTGTTGACAAACTATTATACTTAGTAGTAGCAGTGGGTGCGTGATATGTACAGTATTAGACATAAAAACTGACCGCCGGCCGCCCGCCAGAGTCGTTCACTTAAGGTGGCCAATAAAACTGACCGCCCCTGACAAGTCTAAGTCTGACCATCTGCACAATCTGGCAACACTGTAAGATGCGGAAGTGTTCGGAGGAAGTGTTGTCTACTTCCGAGGGGTTCTCGTTTTGGATAAGCCCGTGGTCTAATGGTAATCGGCGTGCATTATAAACTTATATTCGCCTATTCGAGTCCACCTGCAACTTTTTTTTTTTTGTTACTACATTTCCGCCCTCGTAAAGTTATGAGTCTGATTGAACATCGAAGATATTTATTTTGACATTCTACCCACCAGCAATAACAAGTATTCCAGAAACAATTCCACAGGACAGCTCGTGGCTGCGTCGCGAATATAACAGCTTCCGCTCGAGCGTTTCCTCGCGCTGCAGCGGCTACCAGCCACCGACCGGCCAGACGAAACCCGCCGCCTGAAATGCGGCGCCGCCCATGTGAAAGCGACGCGACGCTGTCAGTGTATGTATTGACTATCATTTTCGAATTTGAAGTTCTAGTTATCGTCTTGCAGTTAAGCATTGCCTTTAGCATACTTGAAAATAATGAAGTACGGTTAAGCACCGTAAAATTGAGTCGTAAGTGGAAGAAGGTGTAACATCTTCAACACAATGTTTAATTTTGGTATAACAGAGGGGTAAATGCAGAGAAGGCAACTAGAAATATTTGAACTGTGTGTGGAGCGATTGCTTTTGGAAAAAATACGCCAGAAAAACATATTCTTGTTTCAACAAAGATCGTTCTGGCATGAACGATTTTCCACATTAAGGAAGTCTCGACTACTAATATATGAGATAGATTACCATTTGACCATCATGCGACATTTGCATTCAACAAAATTGCAAAGTTCAGAAGTCTGGCGTAGGAGTACAGCATGCTCTAATTCGAAACAACAAAAATCACTGAGTGACTATTATTGAACGTCATCATGTCGCTCATTGAGCATACGTATGCAGTAATGTTATTGGTCACGTGTTATGAAGCCTTTATCTTTAACTTCCTAAGAAGAAATGAAAGGCTGAGCACCACCAAAAAACGTAAACTCGAGCAAAGAGTAGTGTGAACATAATGTTTTACATCTGATAGCTCCAAACGTGTGTACTGGGCTACGAATTCGGCTCCTCGGGGTGTGTGCAACACAGCTGGAATTTGTTGCTAACAACTGAGACACCTTTCGAACGCAGTGTAAGAAAATCGAGCACATGCTACTGCGCGATAACGCACTCTGTTGATTTGAGAAACAAAACTATCCAGGAGATTGACAGGAAAGTCGTCTGTCAGGCATTTGTATAACAGGGACTTGTCCCTCTCGTTATATGTTCGTAAAATTTTACCTTTCCCGCTCTTGATCGATAAACCGTGAAGGCAATTCATTTCAAGACGAAAATAATCTTAAAACTACACTGGTTAGAACCTAACTAACCTAAGGACATCACACACATCCATGCCGATTCAGGACTCGAACCTGCCACAGTAGCGGTCCAGCGGTTCCTGACTCTAGCGAAGCATTAAGTGTCTGTAAGACGATTGAGCCTATTTTAAAACGATTTAGTAGGATATTACCGACTTTTGACTTCGAAAAGATCTGTATTTACTTCGCTTCGTGTATCATCCGAAAGTTTTAATGAAATGTGGAATTTCATAGATAAAATTATGTTTTTTTTTTTTGTTTTTTTTTTTTTTGTCATCGGTCTACTGACTGGTTTGATGTGGGCCGCCACGAGTTCCTTTCCTGTGCTAATCTCTTCATGTCAGAGTAGCACTTGCAACCTAAGTCCTCAATTATTTGCTTGACGTATTCCAATCTCTGTCTTCCGCTACAGTTTTTGCCCTCTAAAGCTCCCTCTAGTACCATGGAAGTCATTCCCTCATGTCTTAGCAGATGTCCTATCATCCTGTCCCTTCCCCTTATCTGTGTTTTCCACATATTCCTTTCCTCTCCGATTCTACGTAGAACCTCCTCATTCCTTACCTTACCAGTCCACCTAATTTTCAACATTCGTCTATAGCACCACATCACAAATGCTTCGATTCTCTTCTGTTCCGGTTTTCCCACAGTCCATGTTTCGCTACCATACAATGCTGTACTCCAGACGTACATCCTCAGAAATTTCTTCCTCAAATTGAGTCCGGTATTTGATATTAGTAGACTTCTCTTGGCCAGAAATGCCTTTTTTGCCATAGCGAGTCTGCTTTTGATGCCCTCCTTGCTCCGTCCGTCATTGGTTATTTTACTGCCTAGGTAGCAGAATTCCTTAACTTCATTGACTCCGTGACCATCAGTCCTAATGTTAAGTTTCTCGCTGTTCTCATTTCTACTACTTCTCATTACCTTCGTCTTTCTCTGATTTACTCTCAAACCATACGGCGTACTCATTAGACTGTTCATTCCGTTCAGCATATCATTTAACTCTTCTTCACTTTCACTCAGGATAGCAATGTCATCAGCGAATCGTATCATTGATATCCTTTCACCTTGTATTTTCATTCCACTCCTGAACCTTTCTTTTATTTCCATCATTGCTTCCTCGATGTACAGATTGAAGAGTAGGCGTGAATGGCTACAGCCTTGTCTTACAACCTTCTTAATACGAGCACCTCGTTCTTGATCGTCCACTCTTATTATTCCCTCTTGGTTCTTGTACATATTGTATATGACCCGTCTCTCCCTATTGCTTACCCCCACTTTTTTCAGCATCTTGAACAGCTTGCACCATTTTATATTGTCGAACGCTTTTTCCAGGTCGACAAATCCTCTGAACGTGTCTTGATTTTTCTTTAGCCTTGCTTCCATTATTAGCCGTAACGTCAGAATAGCCTCTCTCGTGCCTTTACTTTCCCTAAAGCCAAAGTGATCGTCACCTAGCGCATTCTCAATTTTCTTTTCCATTCTTCTGTATATTATTCTTGTAAGCAGCTTCGATGCATGAGCTGTTAAGCTGATTGTGAGATAATTCTTGCACTTGTCAGCTCTTGCCGTATTCGGAATTGTGTGGATGATGCTTTTCCGAAAGTCAGATGGTATGTCGCCAGACTCATATATTCTACAAACCAACGTGAATAGTCGTTTTGCTGCCTCTTCCCCTAATGATTTTATAAATTCTGATGGAATGTTATCTATCCCTTCTGCCTTATTTGACCGTAAGTCCTCCACAGCTCTTTTAAATTCCGATTCTAATACTGGATCCACTATCTCTTCTTAATCGACTCCTGCTTCTTCTTCTATCACATCAGACAAATCTTCACCCTCATAGAGGCTTTCAGTGTATTCTTTCCACCTATCTGCTCTCTCCTCTGCATTTAACAGTGGAATTTCCATTTCACTCTTAATGTTACCACCGTTGCTTTTAATGTCACCAAAGGTTGTTTTGACTTTCCTGTATGCTGAGTCTGTCATTCCGACAATCATATCTTTTTCGATGTCTTCAAATTTTTCCTGTAGCCATTTCGTATAAGTCTGGCGACATACCATCTGACTTTCGGTAAAGCATCGTCCACACAATTCCGAATACGGCAAGAGCTGACAAGTGCAAGAATTATCTCACAATCAGCTTAACAGCTCATGCATCGAAGCTGCTTACAAGAATAATATACAGAAGAATGGAAAAGAAAATTGAGAATGCGCTAGGTGACGATCACTTTGGCTTTAGGGAAAGTAAAGGCACGAGAGAGGCTATTCTGACGTTACGGCTAATAATGGAAGCAAGGCTAAAGAAAAATCAAGACACGTTCAGAGGATTTGTCGACCTGGAAAAAGCGTTCGACAATATAAAATGGTGCAAGCTGTTCAAGATTCTGAAAAAAGTGGGGGTAAGCAATAGGGAGAGACGGGTCATATACAATATGTACAACAACCCAGAGGGAATCATAAGAGTGGACGATCAAGAACGAGGTGCTCGTATTAAGAAGGTTGTAAGACAAGGCTGTAGCCATTCACGCCTACTCTTCAATCTGTACATCGAGGAAGCAATGATGGAAATAAAAGAAAGGTTCAGGAGTGGAATGAAAATACAAGGTGAAAGGATATCAATGATACGATTCGCTGATGACATTGCTATCCTGAGTGAAAGTGAAGAAGAGTTAAATGATATGCTGAACGGAATGAACAGTCTAATGAGTACACCGTATGGTTTGAGAGTAAATCAGAGAAAGACGAAGGTAATGAGAAGTAGTAGAAATGAGAACAGCGAGAAACTTAACATTATGACTGATGGTCACGATGTCAATAAAGTTCATGAATTCTGCTACCTAGGCAGTAAAATAACCAATGACGGACGGAGGAAGGAAGACATCAAAAGCAGACTCGCTATGGCAAAAAAGGCATTTCTGGCCAAGAGAAGTCTACTAATATCAAATACCGGCCTTAATATGAGGAAGAAATTTCTGAGTATGTACGTCTGGAGTACAGCTTTGTATGGTAGTGAAACATGGTCTGTGGTAAAATCGGAACAGAAGAGAATCGAAGCATTTGAGATGTTGTGCTATAGACGAATGTTGAAAATTAGGTGGACTGATAAGGTGAGGAATGAGGAGATTCTACGCAGAATCGGAGAGGAAAGGAATATGTGGAAAATACTGATAAGTAGAAGGGACAGGATGATAGGACATCTGCTAAGACATGAGGGAATGACTTCCATGGTACTAGAGGGAGCTTTAGAGGGCAAAAACTGTAGCGGAAGGTAGAGATTGGAATACGTCAAGCAAAAAAACGGGGACGTAAGTTGCAAGTGCTCCACTGTTACGACCTATAGTACTCAGAGCCATTTGAACGATATGTTTGTGATGGGTGTGATTTCTTTGACAGAGTTGGTGATAAATCTGTGTTCGAGAAATGCAGTGCCGAAAATTGGTACGCCTTTCGCTACCTTTTGTTGTATTTTTGCTCTTGAAGATCAATGGTTTCCGTAATGCAAGGTATCATTGTCAGTTAGTCGTGGTTCTTTGTCGGTCGTTTTCTTATGTGAGATTATTTAGTTTTCTTGTTTGGATCAATGTATCGGTGTTTAGTTTTCAAATGCATGTTTTCTGCTTGTAGGGAAATTTACGAGAGATCTTCCATATTCTCTGCCGTGCTAACCTGGACCTCCCAGAATCCGAAAATCAGACAACCGCCTGTCGACAGGCGGGTTGTGTACCCCTGGGGTAAAGTTGACTTTGCTTGCATAGTTCATGTTTTCTTGTGTCTCATTGGGTTGTCCTGGGTGATTCCAGGACCGGACAGGGCCATAGGGAGTTGAAGCCTTTGCAACCAAATATTTTCAACCGGTCTCATTGAGCTAACAAACGGTGACAAGAGTAGCGGTGATTTTCACTCAGACGTGTCTCGATTTTGGGTTCAACGGATTGAGTAGCCGTTCAGGATTGTGTTAATATTTGGTTCACCCCAAATATTTGATTACTCGGTACCACCCATATGGGGGAGGGTTTTCCCTATCCGCCACACGGGATGATGATGATAATCATTATTATTATTGTCATTATGTCATCAGCAAATCCGATATGGTGTATCTTCGAACTACTGAAATAGATGCGTATAGTTCGATTCAGTATTTCCATCACGTAAATATAGGTTATAATGACGTTACATTCCTGCCAGTAGACATACACTCCTGGAAATTGAAATAAGAACACCGTGAATTCATTGTCCCAGGAAGGGGAAACTTTATGGACACATTCCTGGGGTCAGATACAGCACACGATCACCATGACAGAACAACAGGCACATAGACACAGGCAACAGAGCATGCACAATGTCGGCACTATTACAGTGTATATCCACCTTTCGCAGCAATGCAGGCTACTATTCTCCCATGGAGACGATCGTAGAGATGCTGGATGTAGTCCTGTGGTACGGCTTGCCATGCCATTTCCACCTGGCGCCTCAGTTGGACCAGCGCTCGTGCTGGACGGCAGACCGCGTGAGACGACGCTTCATCCAGTCCCAAACATGCTCAATGGGGGACAGATCTGGAGATCTTGCTGGCCAGGGTAGTTGACTTACACATTCTAGAGCACGTTGGGTGGCACGGGATACATGCGGACGTGCATTGTCATGTTGGAACAGCAAGTTCCCTTGCCGGTCTAGGAATGGTAGAACGATGGGTTCGATGACGGTTTGGATGTACCGTGCACTATTCAGTGTCCCCTCGACGAACACCAGAGGTGTACGGCCAGTGTAGGAGATCGCTCCCCACACCATGATGCCGGGTGTTGGCCCTGTGTGCCTCGGTCGTATGCAGTCCTGATTGTGGCGCTCACCTGCACGGCGCCAAACACGCATACGACCATCATTGGCACCAAGGCAGAAGTGACTCTCATCGCTGAAGACGACACGTCTCCATTCGTCCCTCCATTCACGCCTGTCGCGACACCACTGGAGGCGGGCTGCACGATGTTGGGGCGTGAGCGGAAGACTGCCTAACGGTGTGTGGAACCGTAGCCTAGCTTCATGGAGACGGTTGCGAATGGACCTCGCCGATACCCCAGGAGCAACAGTGTCCCTAATGTGCTGGGAAGTGGCGGTGTGGTCCCCTACGGCACTGCGTAGGATCCTACGGTCTTGGCGTGCATCCGTGCGTCGCTGCGGTCCGGTCCCAGGTCGACGGGCACGTGCACCTTCCGCCGACCACTGGCGACAACATCGATGTACTGTGGAGACCTCACGCCCCACGTGTTGAGCAATTGGGCGGTACATCCACCCGGCCTCCCGCATGCCCACTGTAGGCCCTCGCTCAAAGTCCGTCAACTGCACATACGGTTCACGTCCACGCTGTCGCGGCGTGTTACCAGTGTTAAAGACTGCGATGGAGCTCCGTATGCCACGGCAAACTGGCTGACACTGACAGCGGCGGTGCACAAATGCTGCGCAGCTAGCGCCATTCGACGGCCAACACCGCGGTTCCTGATGTGTCCGCTGTGCCGTGCGTGTGAGCATTGCTTGTACAGCCCTCTCGCAGTGTCCGGAGCAAGTATGGTGGGTCTGACACACCGGTGTCAATGTGTTCTTTTTTCCATTTCCAGGAGTGTATTTGTCACTTTATCTCTGACAGTTGCTACCTGTTACTCCATCATAGGAATTTATGTGCGCAGCATTGTTGCAATACAGTCGTTCAAATTATACGATTTCTGTAATTCCGTTTCGATACCAGATTGTTCTAATCGGATTCAGTCAGTCAGTCTTAATGTGGATACCCGACTATAACTCTCATCACATGATAGGCTGGGTAAACCACATTCTTAATCGGACTGATGAATCTAGATCACTAATCTATGACAGGGCCTGAATTCTTAAACACTGTGGTAATTAATAATTTAATGTGCTTACTACAAACACGTTATTTAAATATAAATATATGAACTAACGAGATAACAGTTTATTTAAAGGAGCGGAGCCCCATTCATCATAGCAGAGCAGTGCGAGTTTGGTTTCAGGGCCAAGATAGGATAAAGCTGTTGCCGTTTGTTCCACGATCGCCGAACATCAGCCAGATAGAGAATATGTGGGCAGAAGTAACAAGGTCATTGACATGTGGACCTACAAATGCAAGCGACCTTTGGACGAATACAGAAAAAGTATGGTGGGAAGTAAACCATCACGCTACACTGTCGACACCTTAATGAAATCAATGCCCCAACACCTACGAGATATCTTACGTAATGATCTTTGGTGGGTTGGTTCCTAAAAGTAAACTCGTCCACAAAACCCATGTGGACAATTATCTGATAATCGGTCAAGCTTTGCTTTGTCGCAGCTCTTTAGCATAAAAGTCCATTTACTTTCAGTCTCCTCCGTACAATTCTTGTAATGCAAGTTAATTGAAAAATCTCATCCAGTCGACGCCAACTGAGGAAGTGACTGGTGCATGTGTTGTTCAACACACAGTAGTTGTCACCGTTACTGGAATCAATGACCGTTTATGTGTGTGTGTGAGTGTGTGTGTGTGTGTGTGTGTGTGTGTGGTGTGTGTGTGTGTTTTCGTGTTCTCACACAATCTGAATCAATACTACTAACATTAGAGAAAAAAGCGGATAAACTGTCACTAGAAGCCTTCCTAAGATACAATCTCCATTCCTTCCGAACTAACTATGCAAATATAGACGAGATGTGGTTCAAATTCAAAGATATAGTAACAAGAGCAATTGAGAGATTCATACCTCATAAATTGTTAAGAGATGGAACTGATCCCCCATGGTACACAAAAGAGGTCCGAATGCTGTTGCTGAGGCAAAGGAAAAAGCATGCGAAGTTCAGAAGAACGCGAAATCCCGAAGATTGGCTAAAATTTACAGACGCGCGAAATTTGCCGCGGACTTCAATGCAAGATGCCTTTAATAGGTTCCACAACGAAACATGGTCTCGAAATTTGGTAGAAAATCCGAAGAAATTCTGGTCATATGTTAAGTACACAAGCAGCAAGACGCAGTCAATACCTTCGCTGCGCAGTGCCGATGGTACTGTTCCGACGACTGTATCGCTAAAGCGGTGTTATTGAACGCAGTTTTCCAAAATTCCTTCACCAGGGAAGACGAATGGAATATTCCAGAATTTGAAACACGAACAGCTGCTAGCATCAGTTTCTTAGAAGTAGATACCATAGGGGTTCCGAATCAACTCAAATCGCTTGATGCGGGCGACTCTTCAGGTCCAGATTGTACACTGATTAGGTTCCTTTCAGATTACACTGATATAATAGCTCCCTACTTGGCAATCATATACAACCGCTCGCTCACCGATAGTTCTGTATCAACAGATTGGAAAATTGCGCAGGTCGCAGCAGTGTTTAAGAAGGGTAGTAGGAGTAATCCATCGAACTACAGACCTATATCATTGACGTCGGTTTGCAGTAGGGTTTTGGAGCATATACTGTATTCAAACATTATGAATCACCTCGAAGGGAACGATCTATTGATACGTAATCAGCATGGTTTCAGGAAACATTGTTCGTGTGCAACGCTGCTAGCTCTTTATTCGCTCGAAGTAATGGCCGCTATCGAAAGGGGATCTCAAGTTGATGCCGCGATTCTAGGTTTCCGGAAAGCTTTTGACACCGTTCCTTACAAGCGACTTCTAATAAAGGTGCGGGCCAATGGGGTATCGTCTCAGTTGTGCGACTGGATTCGTCACTTCCTGTCACGAAGGTCGCAGTTCGTAGTAAGAGACCGCGAATCAACGAGTAAAACTGAAGTGATATCAAAATTTATACACCATACAAAAATTAACTGCAGGGCTTTCATGTTTGCAGTAGTAGCACACAAGGAAATATTATGTCTTGGAAGCGTATATTTCATTTCCTCTTCTCATATTAACGCCCTTTTTTTAGTATAAAGTGAGAAAATAAGCACCAAAAAATAAAGTTCCTGAGAACCATGTAAGTCATTACCTCTTCTCATATCATAACTTTTGTTGTAGTATGAAGCACAAAAATAGTAGCTTAGGGTTCTGAAGCATAGTATCACACCAGATTCTTATCGTAGGCGCTATCGGAAACGCAGAAAGAGGGAGCTGTCCATTCTTTTGTCCAACAGTCTGATTCCTTTCATGCATTACTCTCGCTAGAAGATTCTCATATAAGGACTTTTGGGCATCAAGTTCTTCAGCAGAATAAGCCTTATGTTACTGTGCTAATTACGGTATGGACAAAATGCAACAAAGACGAGTTCCCCTAATGCAGTGAGGATATTTGCACATGTCTGTATTCAGAAATGACTGCCAGCTGCCACAACACTTCACAGAAACCATGCGGCTGGCAACACAACTGTGCGGGCGCTTCAGACTTCATTCGGTAAGCTGTCAGGAGATGGATGGAAACGTCGAATTAACGTCGCTTTCCGAGTCGTATTCAATCCTGAATGAGGTGTTATTAAGGTAGTTGAGCGTTCTAGCAATTACACTTTCTTAATTCGAATATGAGTATTCCGACAGCCAAAAGAAGCCGTTAGTGTGAAACCATCGGGAACTACATCAATAGCAAATTGCAAGAACTTGAGGCAATACGTCGACTCTTCTCTTCGCTGGGTGACCTATTACTGTTATTTAGGATTCTCTGTGTCCTAGTCGTAATGCAAATGGAACTTCAGAGGCGCTTTCCACTATTCTTGAGAGACATCAGCAACTTGTGTTCACTGCGAGTTACAACTGCATGATGATAATGGTTCAGGTTGTCAGAAGTTGTGGTGGTGTTACGCTGTCAAACTGCTTACTGTAACGTTAATGGTGGCGCACATAAATTAAGCGCTGACTACCTACTTAAGTAAAGATAGTGTTGTAGCACCGTCGCTTCTCTTTATTTATCGTCAGCTTGAGTAAAACAATTTTACGAACATAGTACACCATTCGCGAGCTGCTAATGATACAGTATGACTACAGAGATCATCCTGCGGGTACTACATTAATTCTGCATTGAATTGCTTAACAAATATAACCCTCAGCTATGCAGCTGGCATGACTCATTACACAGGTACTTTATGTTGCTCTTGGTTAAGTGATCAGTTCGCTTCAATTCTGCTTCTACTGTTCGTAAATACTTGTATACTTCAAAAATGGTTCAAATGGCTCTGAACACTATGGGACATAACTTCTGTGGTCATCAGTCCCCTAGAACTTAGAACTACTTAAACCTAACTAACCTAAGGACCTCAGACACATCCTTGCAGGAGACAGCATTAGAACCTGCGACTGTAGTGGTCACGCGGTTCCAGGCTGTAGCGCCCAGAACCGCTCGGCCACACCGGCCGGCATGCTTGTATACAGACCATTCGTTATTTTGTAAGTAAGCTGTTCAGGTTTTCTTATTGGGAACGCCACGTATCGCTCTGTATAAAAATCACTGGCTGTGCTGTGTGCAGTCTGTGGCTAGTTTGCATTGTTGTCTGCCATTGTAGTGTTGGGCTGTTGGCTGTTAACAGCGTGTAGCGTTGCGCAGTTGGAGGTGAGCCGCCAGCAGTGGTGGATGTGGGGAGAGAGATGGCGGAGCTTTGAAATTTGTAAGACTGGATGCGCCCAGAACCGCTCGGCCACACCGGCCGGCATGCTTGTATATAGACCATTCGTTATTTTGTAAGTAGGCTGTTCAGGTTTTCTTATTGGGAACGCCACGTATCGCTCTGTATAAAAATCACTGGCTGTGCTGTGTGCAGTCTGTGGCTAGTTTGCATTGTTGTCTGCCATTGTAGTGTTGGGCTGTTGGCTGTTAACAGCGTGTAGCGTTGCGCAGTTGGAGGTGAGCCGCCAGCAGTGGTGGATGTGGGGAGAGAGATGGCGGAGCTTTGAAATTTGTAAGACTGGATGTCATGAACTGCTATATATATTATGACTTTTGGTGACTATTAAGGTAAATACATTGTTTGTTCTCTATTAAAATCTTTCATTCGCTAACTATACCTATCAGTAGTTAGTGCCTTCAGTAGTTTGAATCTTTTATTTAGCTGGCAGTAGTGGCGCTCGCTGTATTCCAGTAGTTCGAGTAACGAAGAGTTTTGTGGGGTAAGTGATTTGTGAAACGTATAGGTTAATTTAGTCAGGGCCATTTTCTTGTAGGGATTACTGAAAGTCAGATTGCGTTGCACTAAAAAAATATTATGTGTCAGTTTAAGCACAGTCTTGTCTAATTGTTCAAAGGGGACGTTTCATATGTCGACCCTTAGCCGTGGATACCTCACTGGAATCTTCTGATTTTTTTCTTGTAGTTTGTGTAATTAGTGTAGCTTTTTTTATTCTTAGCGTGTAATTGTAGAGAGAATCTCCTTTGTAGTTGTAGTCTTTCATTGTTGTACAGTAAAAGAGTTGTCGCATGCATGTAGATTTGCACCAAGTATTTCGCAGATGCGATTGCTATTAACTAGATATTATTTTCAGTGCTATGTTAATGTGTTCTCTTACTTTTGCTCTTCAAATGGTACTTTTATGTGTTATCGTGTGAAATATTGTGACAATAATGGCGTGTGAAAAAAGTAACACTAGGCTCCAAAGTAAACGGAGAAATAATAGTGACGACGAGCGTAGCTTATCAGCACCACTGTGTAGTGAATTAACAGACATTCGAAGTAGTAATTTGGTAACTGTGCATAGGGAAATGGTGTGGGCAGCAAATAATGGTATAGACAGTGAAACAAATAGTGAATAGGAAAGCATTATCGATCGATAGGTCGCCTCAGGAATCCGAAATGAGAGAACACAGTATTGCAAATACTGTTGACTCATGTTTTCAAAATGGTTCAAATGGCTCTGAGCACTATGGGACTCAACTGCTGTGGTCATTAGTCCCTTAGAACTTAGAACTACTTAAACCTAACTAACCTAAGAACATCACACACATCCATGCCCGAGGCAGGATTCGAACCTGCGACCGTAGCAGTCGCACGGTTCCGGACTGCGCGCCTAGAACCGCGAGGCCACCGCGGCCGGTTACTCATGTTTTGAATCTTCACTGTTTTCTCAAATGAGTGAAGACACATTTTCTGCTTGTCAAAATGTGAATATCGCCGATGAAAATGCACTGCCAAAAAGCATAGAGAAACAGATTCCAGACACTAATACATTATTATTGCAATTAGTGCAACAAATGGTACAAAATCAGAGACAAACAGAGAAAAAGCTTCAAAAGTTAGATACAATGGAACAAAATCTTCAAAAGTTAGACACCACACTTGAACAAACACGTTAAGATTTCACTACTGAGTTACATAAAATCGACTCGAAATGTCAAAAAGTATGTAATGTCGTAAAACACAAATTTGTGCGCGTTTCCAACCTAATTTTTCGCACATGAAAATGTATTACAGAATCACGGAGCAGCCATAAAAGAACTGCAAACTATTCTTCATGAAAATCATGAGACCTTGCAAGCTAAAACTGAATCAGTTGCATCTACCCATTCGGTTACGCAACTTGCAAAAACTCAGGAAAACTTAAAGTACACCATAGATACGATAACAACACAAATGAACACTCTGAAACTTGGTTCAGAAAAACACACAGAGGAAATAATTTCACTATCGGATAAAGTAGCCGAACTTTTAGATCAGTTCACAAACTTATCGACAAAGGTGGATGATGATCTGAATGACACAAGACCTGTAGCCTTCATTGACACTGAAGAGTACGTAGAAATTAGAAAATTCAATCAAAATCAAAATCAAATCAATACACTGTACAAAAGAGAAGTCCAGGAATTTCAAGATCAGTTGGCACAAGTAACACAAGAATTACATATTCCAGAGGACAGTCACGCTCCAGTACGGGAAGAGGGACATAGAAATACGGAACAACCACAAAATAATAACACAGGACACTTCGGAAATTATGAAAGAAATTGGTAAGGCGCATTTAAGTTTGAGATGGAACCGCCGAAACGACGTAACAATAAGCGATGTGCAACTCGACGACACGATGATTTTGACTATAAGCGGTTCATTACTACACGTAAATTCAAAACATTTAAGATTTCTGGCAACGACATTCATCCACGAGCATGGCTTCATCAATTCTCTCATTGTTTTCCTCCCAACTGGTCATTGCAGCACAGATTAGAATTTATGTGTGGCTACTTAGAGAATGAACCA
The DNA here is from genome assembly GCF_023897955.1 of Schistocerca gregaria. Classification (NCBI taxonomy): domain Eukaryota; kingdom Metazoa; phylum Arthropoda; class Insecta; order Orthoptera; family Acrididae; genus Schistocerca; species Schistocerca gregaria. The sequence goes on along the minus strand of NC_064922.1, from coordinate 88,400,477 downwards.
GCTGTAAGAATGCGATCGGTCATTCACGATTGTCACAGTGAAGGAGAATTTTATCATGCCTTCCTCTCAGCATATTGGTCTCAAACTACACAAAACCGAGTTAAACATAGCATCATAATGATGAAATATTTCGAACAATCTGAATTCTCCAGTCTTGTGAAATATTTTCAAGGCATGTTGCACAAGAATCAGTACTTGTCAAACCCATAAAGCCCTCAGAACTCATCCGAATTTGCTTAGTAAAATTACCTGAATATTTACGACATATTATTTTGGTAGGACGTTACAAAGACGACATTGAAGCTTTTCAGGGACTCTTAGAAGAATTAGAAAACAGGAACACAACAATTACTGGTCATATCCGTCACAATTCCGCGATGAAAGAAATAATAACTGGACACTACAAGGCTACTCTCACAACACAAATCGTGAGACCAAAACAGACACCACCCGTATGACAACTGTTGGCAGAGTAGTAATAATTAAAGAGAAAGATCACCTCTCCGCGGACGTGACTATCACAGAGTCAATCAGAGAAACAGACAATATGGGAACCCAAATAATTATTATCAAGGGAGACACAATAACTTTAGTCGCAACGGTCCAGCGCGCAGTTAACGATTCAGGGAGAAATCCTCCAGCACGTGACCAACAAGAAAGAAACTATGGAATCTACCGACAGGACGACAGACGTTATGATCGTAATGACAGACCTGAATTACAACAGAAATGGCGGGATTTAAACAGGGCAGGACCCTCTCGACAGCGTGAATTTGTAGAAGTTAGGTTTCTTAATCCCAATAACGACGCACGCCAACAAAGAAACAGACAATGACTCGCACCGCAGGCAGCCACGTGCGCCGGCTGGCTCAGAGAAAAATAACATAGACGCTAACCTTAGGAAAAATTCCAGTATTCTTTACCGACGTTTACAACATGATAATTGCTTTGAAGGTGAAACTCTGCACACTAGGAAGAGTGAAGGATTACACTACATTTCACATGTAAAACCATTTATTGAGACATAATCTGTTTTTTAACTTTGTCTTTGCCATAAAACTTTTCACTTCACGTTAATAGTATGCTTTGTCAGACTTAGAATCTGTTAACATGCAACAATGTTTGAAGTTAAATATCCAGTCAAGAACCAAGAGAACTTATTTAAACGGAAATTACGAATGCATTGTTATTGTGAACAGACGACACAGTGTTATTGTGTGTGTACATTCTTGTTTGTTAGTTTCAAGATTACGTAACGACTATAAGGCTGACATACTTAGAACATGTACCGATACTGCTAATGACATTTTAATTTAACATTTTGGTTTACTTGAAAATACATTCTGGATTTAAAGTACTTTCTGAGAGATGACACAGTGGTTAGTTTATTTGACAGCTACATGATTATATCACGACGCTATTAATATGTGACACAATTTAAATTGTTGCTTTTGCGGTGTATCTGTTTTATATCTGCACAGATTTTCTGTATTATTCTGGAAAGTAAAACATGTTTTAGTAGTAACTTTTGTGGTATAGCTACAATGAGACAGCCTTTTCCGTAGCACAACAATACGTTACAGCACAGTACTTTCTTCATCACGACAATTAGCGTAATAACTAAGATATCTATACGCAAAGCATTTCACTTTCGTTTATGTTGAGGTAAGTACATTGACTTCAACAGAACTTCGCTTACACAGGACGATAACTACGACACTTCCACAGAATTATCTTACAGAAAGACGCACATTTAGGGCAACAGGGCACACATTTAAGAGATTAATTTTGTACCTAACCCATTTATTTTTCAAGACTTTTGAATTACAAAGAAAGTTTTCCATGATACATTTCATTCCATTGCTGTAATCTGTAACACCTGAGGGTATAATTACATTAATCTTCAGGGGGGAACACGCTTACTCTGTGTACCATGTTTGGCAAGCATAGGGAGCCCTAGCTAATATGGTATTTGCTTATACAACTTTACACATCGGTACCATATTTCTTTAACACATAAATTACACAGCTATCTGATCATTTGACTGAGAGAGACAAACATTTATTTTACTACATCAGTGACAGATGTTTACGCAATTACACCGTTGGCTAACTTCACACTTATGAAATTGTATTTTGTCTGTACTTTGTGAACTGTTCATATTTTTTGGGAACCATTATGATACTATGAGAGCTTTGAATGATATATTTGATATGAGATCATGATTTTTAAAGCACGTTTTAGGTAGATGACACTATTGAAATGAGCAGAGAATTTTCTTTAGGTTTTGAAATTATTGCAGAAAGCTACGACGTATTTGAGATTTGGATGAGTTTTTATGATATTATTACGACGACGATGTGTATTATGCAGTTGAGGTATGTTTATGATCAATAAGCTGATGCTATATGAGGAATTTGATTATGCTATTTATTTACTATGATGAAATATTGAAGAAGTGTCGACGAATATGTAGATGTATAGTAAGGTAAGGAATAATGAGTAGTGGTTAGGGACTCTGATTTGTGGAAAAGGATGTTGGAAACCAAGAATCGTACTTTAAGAATTATGAAATGTGTGTAAATGCGTGAATGTATTACAATGTTGTTGAAAATTTTTTGGACACTGTTATATTTATAGGATTTTATTTTCTACACATTTGTAACGCAAATTATCAACCTGTGAAGATATTTTTATATGAGACTGTCACTGTAGTGCATACTGGTGTCGTAAATATTTCGGTAAGAAAGTTAAGTGACCACCTGCAAGTAGTGTGTTGTGGGCAACCAGCTGTGCGACAGTCGCCTGGAAAAAAGCATTAGTGTGTGCCTTTCTGAGGCACAGGTGGAGAAAAAAAAGAGGCAATTATCCTCGCTATTGACATTCCTTTGTAGAAAGCATCGCAAATACGACACGCTCAAACTTGGAAACAAATTATTATACTGTGGAGTTCTTAATTGATGATATTTACTGAAATGCCTAGTGAAATGATGAGGAACATTTTACATCTATTGTCTTTGCAGTTTAGAGATGGCTCATTTTGTTTAATATCTAGTTTCTAGCTGCACAGCAGCATTGGTTAAAATAAAATTTTATAGATTTACTAATATAAATATTTTATGCCTACAAATCAAGTAAACAGTAATTTTATGATCCAGTTCAAAAAAACGATGGAGCACAAAATGACATTTCCCTTCACAGGAATTACATACTTAATTTTTGTCAATGACTGGTAACTTTTTAGTAGTGTAAGTTAAGGTGATGCATCACTCTAGTGTTAAGATGTGACATAGGTATTACACATGGCCATTTTTACTGTAACATTTTTTCTGCTTGAGCTTTGTCATGTTTAGTTATAAGTTATTGCATTTGCTGCTGCTGTTTGCTGGGCATAGTGCTGCTAAATTTCACTTTGTATTACTCTGTTAAGCCAGTTTTACTACTGATTTATTTTTCTTGTTGCTGCACATTGGCTCGTATTAGTTGTAATATGTCAATTTCTCTGCTAATTTAGATTTACAGCTGCTTTCTTTACCAATTTGCATTTTTTTGACTTTGCTGTTTGTGTTAATTTGTTATGTGCTGCTGCATTGCCTCGCCCCTTGGTATATATATCTGAACTCAGTGGATTTAAGTTAGCTTAAGATGGGGTAGACTATATAAGAAACTAACTATGATGAATTGGAAGAAATGCATTGAGAAGCTATAAGAAAATGGTTTGGCCAGAAATGTAGTGTACAGTGGAGAAAAACTATTTTTGAAAGAGGGTGTGAACAGAATACAGAAAGCATGCTTGGATAGGATTTTTTTGGTGGAAACAAATGATGAAATAATAGGAAAGGTCTACAGACTGAAGTTTTGGGTTGGACTGCAGTACCAAATGTCACACTGAAAAGAAACCCTGTCCTGTACCTTTGTGTTATTATGCTATGTGAATTTGTGTTTTTCCTTTTACAATGTATAATTTTTCTTAGGTTTAGACATTATTTATACTGTTTTGTTTTAATACTCATGTGCGAAGTTGATGTTTCAAAAGTTATTCTGATCTTTTATGTATGTACTTATGTCATAATTCTTGTAACACTGACGTATATGTTTATTTCTATTCTTTTGTAAAGCCCCTATTACTACAAATGTTATCTGTATTGTTATGTTCTTTAATGATGTATTTTGTACCTTTGTTATTGTGTTCTTATGTTATAAAATTGTAATTAACACCCGTTTATCAAATTAAGTAACTTGAAAGTTACATTTCACTGCACACATCTCTGTTGGTCATAGTATATGCACAATATGTGAGAAGTTGGGAATGTTAGTGTTTGCACGTGTGCTAATAATTCGGCAAGGGACTGGATAACATCATTGCTTGTTCAGAGGATATTTCAAAAAAAATTTTTGTTAGTGCACAAGTGGTGGTTCATGGACTTGATATATCGTCCGCAAGACTTTTTGATGGTGATTGTGCACCTGCACAGTTGCAACGAATGGCTGCTGGCCATCTCTACAAGGACTACAGTGGGTCTGCATCTTTAATTGCCTACCAATTACGTTACCTCTACTAGGACTACAGTGTGTCTACTCTGTGATGACCTACTTACCAATATTCTTCAAAACTTCGACTGTGGGTTTGCTCTGTTGTGGCCCATTACCTGTCTGCATGTCAAAAGTTTCGAAGCCGGAGGGGTTTTGCCAAATTAGAACAGTTCTAATTTGAGGACGAACGTAAAAGGATATTCCTGGAATAAAAAAAAGTGAAAGAATAGTATTCTGCTTATAATTTTAAAAAAGTGTCCAGCTCTTTTTAGCCCACATAAAGCAATAGATAAAAAATGGAAACCATTCCTTATATTTGTTATTATTCTTCAGCTTAAAATGTTCTTCTGCAATATAATACATGTACTCTTCTGAGTTCTTATCCAAAGAGATAAGGTCCGGGGACCTTGAAGGCGAAGAAAAGTGCCCATATTCACTGTTCCATTTCCGGGAAATGTTAGCTTTGGATAATGTGTCACCTGACGACTAGAATGTGCAGGAGCCGCGTCATGCTGGAGGAACATACGCATTCTTGTAGCCAAATGAACCTCTTCCAATAACTCTGGAAGCTCATTTTCATGGAAGTGTAGACAACTGTGTGCCGTAAGGACCAACATTCGAAAAGAAAATGCGTTGAACGCAGCTATTTGTACGCATTAAAAATTGGACACCTGTTATATGGCATTTTCTCTGCAATTTGTTTATACTACCACCTCCTACAATATTTACTATTCATCCTCAAACATCCTGTATGATTATTTGGGTCTCGACGGGTAGTCGAATGTTTTCAGTGCTGGACGCCCCTCATCGTCCGAACCCTCGCGGATATAAATTGTGGCCGCGAGCGAGTGGAATAATAGCCGTTGGTGGGAGGGGGGTGAGGGGGGGGGGGGAGCGAGGGGTACCGCACATGTGGTATGCGGCAAAGATGGGAATTCGCGTCTGACGAGGAGCGCGTGTAGACAGGTGCTGCAGAGAGGTTGGCTGCTGTCTGCCGACAGTGCCCACCGTAAGGGGTTCGAGTCCTCACTCCGGCATGGGAGTGTGTGTTTCCATAAAGCAACTTAGTTTAAGTTAGATTAAGTAGTGTGTAAGCTTAGGGACCGATGAACAAAGCAGCTTGGTCTCATAAGTTCTTACCACTCATTTACAAAATCGTTAATCCAAAATACTGCATCTCGTTTCTTACAATATTGCAATAAGTGCGCCCTGATTAGATGTAACTGAAGAGAGACTCAAACTCGGGTTGTGGTGAAGGGCGAATCCCAAGCACATGGCCACGAACAATTGGGAGCGGAAACTAAATGTCATCGGAACCTTGTTGAAGGACCATGACATACGATCGTTAGTTCGACAGCAGAAAGTTCAGTTGATAAATACAGTACATACATACTTAGCAAAATATATCATGTCGCAGCACTCTTACCGATACCGCAGGTCACTGCACATAAAATATTAGCTGTAGCCGCTTGGTATTCGTGGAAACAAAATATCTTCAAAGTATCCATCCACACGGCGACATTGCAGATGCAAACCAGAGGACTTGAGATTAAAAACGTGCTTTTAAACTAATACAAGCCACTAAGACAGGCATCATGAAACTTCTGTTCCTCTCGTTAGATACTGGGGATAGGAACGCTCCTGTTAATGTAGCATGTCAGCCTAGATTATGTCCGAAAGTACTATGGCGATTGGAGCTGTATAAGACTTTCACCAGCACAAACCAACACTAGAACCATCTATGGTTATTATATTACCAGACATCGTCTTCACAAACCAATTCCGGTAAATTAAGCTACAAAATACTGAAGGAGCGTCAGGAAAAATATCAACAATAAAATTCTACCAACTACAGTCAGTGCCGCACGGTGCGACGTTGTAAACGAAACCACACCCACAGCGGAACGATTATGGAAAATCAAATTGAGACCATCTCCATACTGGTACAAATGTCGACTTGTAGAAACTGTAGCTCACATCTTCTTATGCGAAAATAGAGTCAGAATTTGGAACTGGACTAGGAAGAAATTAGCTGTGTCAACAGAACCGCAGAAAATCATTTACCGATAACTGAAGCTTTACAACCCGACTAGACATGTTACCCGTAAGCAAAGAATAACACTTATTCGTGGCATCTGGGACCGTTTGGGTTTTACGTCGTAACAAGCAAAACTAAGAACTTAGAAGAGTACATATCTTATATTGCAGAAGAACGTTTTAAGCTGAAAAAATAACAAATATAAGGAATGGTTTCCTTTTTTATCTATTGCTTTATGTGGGCTAAAAAGAGCTGGACATTTTTTAAAATTATAAGCAGAATACTATTCTTTCATTTTTTTTATTCCTGGAATATCCTTTTGCGTTAGTCCTGAAATTAGAACTGTTATAATTTTTCATAACCCCTCCGGCCCCGAAACTTTTTTCATTTGTTGATAGACATATGGCTTCCCTACAGACCTCATATGCATCCAGTGCATAATAACCTAAATTGTGAATATATTTCAAAATGAATGTTTGTCATGTATTTTTCCATCACCCTTTTCACTGCTATAAGTTACGTTCTACAAGGAATGCACGCCATTGGAGGCTTGGTTCAGATGGCTCTGGGCACTATGGGAGTTAACATCTGTGGTCAGTCCCCTAGAACTCAGAACTACTTAAACCTAACTAACCTAAGGACATCAGACACATCCATGCCCGGGGCAGGATTCCAACCTACGACCGTGGCGGCCACTCGGTTCCAGATTGTAGTGCCCAGAACAGCTCGGTCACCAGTGGCTGGCAATTGGAGGCGGCAACAGTAATTTATTTTATCAAATTACTACTTCAGTTTAAAGGAAGATATGGGTGCAAACATGGAATAAATGGGAATAATGCAGCTGCTCAGTGACAGGTATGGAGGAAGCATTGTGGCGAGGCGACCGCTGCCCACTTTGCCTCCCCCTACCTGGTGCTGAATATCTTCTCAAACTTTAAAAAAAAAAATAATAGTGCAGTGATCAGCACGTCTGTCTAGTAACCAGGAGATCCAGGATCGAAGCCCAGTCGGTCACAAATTTTCATCTGCCGTCGTTCCTGTATTTCAACGCGCTCTGACAATGGGGACGTCAGTCCTTCGATATTTAAGATGCAAATTGCTTTTTGAGGCAACAGAGGAGATTTGCCAACCTTTGTCCTGCCATCAATGTAACGGAACTTCAACGGCATCCAACCCTTAGTCATTGCTTTGCGCCGGCGCTAACCCATGTCATATACATGCGAATCAGATTGTACTTCATATTTAGTCAAATAACGGATGGTCAGGATTCAAGCATGCCGGCCGAGGTGGCCGAGCGGTTCTGGCCGCTACAATCTGGAACCGCTTGACCGCCACGGTCGTAGGTTCGAATCCTGCCTCGGGCATGGATGTGTCTGATGTCCTTAGGTTAGTTAGGTTTAAGTAGTTCTAAGTTCTAGGGGACTCACGACCACAGAAATTAAGTCCCATAGTGCTCAGAGCCATTTGAACCATTTTTGAAGTATACAAGTATTTACGAACAGTAGATGCATGATTGCAGCGAACTGATCACTTAACCAAGAGCAACATAAAGTACCTGTGTAATGAGTCATTCCAGCTGCATAGCTGAGGGTAATATTTGCTAGGCAATTCATTGCAGAATTAATGTAGTACCAGCACGATGATTTCTGTAGTCATACTGTATCATTAGCAGCTCGCGAATGGTGTACTATGTTCGTAAAATTGTATTAATCAAGGTGAGGATTACTTAAGTAGGTAGTCAGCGCTAAATTTATGTGCGTCACCATTTACGTTACTGTAAGCAGTTTGACAGCATAGCACCACCACAACTACTGACAACATGAACCATTATCATCACGCAGTTGTAACTCGCAGTGAACACAAGTTGCTGATGTCTCTCAAGAATAGTGGAAAGCGCCTCTGAAGTTCCATTTGCATTACGACTAGGATACAGAGAATCCTAAATAACAGAATAGGTCACCCAGCGAAGAGAAGAGTCGACGTATTGCCTCTAGTTCTTAAAGTTTGCTATTGATGTAGTTCCCGATGGTTTCACACTAACGGGTTCTTTTGGCTGTCGGAATACTCATATTGGAATTAAGAACGTGTAATTGCTAGAACGCTCAGCTACCTTAATAATACCTCATTCAGGACTGAATACGACTCGGAAAGCGACGTTAATTCGACGTTTCCTTCCATCTCCTGACGGCTTACTGAGTGAAGTCTGAAGCGCACGCACAGTTGTGTTGCCTGCCGCATGGTTTCTGTGAAGTGTTGTGGCAGCTGGCAGTCATTTCTGAATAGAGACATGTGCAAATATCCTCACTGCATTAGGGGAACTCGTCTTTGTTGCATTTTGTCCATACCGTAATTAGCACAATAACATAAGGCTTATTCTGCTGAAGAACTTGATGCCCAAAAGTCCTTATATGAGAATCTGCTAGAGAGAGTAATGCACGAAACTAATCTGGCTGTTGGACAAAAGAATGGACAGCTCCCTGTTTCTGCGTTTCCCATAGCGCCTACGATAAGAATCTGGTGTCATACTATGCCTCAGAACCCTAAGCTATTTATTTTGTACTTCATACTAAAACAAAAGTTATGATATGAGAAGAGATAATGACTTAAATGCTTCTCAGGAAGTTTAGTTGTCAGCAGCTCGTGGTCGTGCGGTAGCGTTCTCGCTTCACATGCTTGGGTTCCCGGGTTCGATTCCCGTCGGCGTCAGGGAATTTCTATGCCTCGTGGTGACTGGGTGTTGTGTGATGTCCGTAGGTTAGTTAGGTTTAAGTAGTTCTGATGACCATAGATGCTAAGTCCAATAGTGCCCATTAGGAACCAACCCACCAAAGATCATTACGTAAGATATCTCGCAGGTGTTGGGGCATTGATTTCATTAAGATGTCGACAGTGTAGCGTGATGGTCTACTTCCCACCATACGTTTTCTGTATTCGTCCAAAGGTCGCTTGTATTTGTAGGTCCACATGTCAATGACCTTGTTACTTCTGCCCACATATTCTCTATCTGGCTGATGGTCGGCGATCGTGGAACAAACGGCAACAGCTATATCCTCTCTTGGACCTGAAACCAATCTCGCACTGCTCTGCTATGATTGATGGGACTCCGCTCCTGTAAATGAACTGTTATCTCGTTAGTTCATATATTTACATTTAAATAACGTGTTTGTAATAAGCACATTGGATTATTATTTTCCACAGTGTTTAAGAATTCAGGCCCTGTCATAGATTAGTGATCTAGATTCAACAGTCCGATTAAGAATCTGGTTTACCCAGCCTGTCATATGATGAGAGTTATAATCGGACATCCACATTAAGACTGACTGACTGAATCCGATTAGAACGATCTGGTATCGAAATGGAAATACAGAAATCGTATAATTTGAACGAATGTATTGCCACAATGCTGCATACATAAATTCCTATGATGGAGTAAAAGGTAGCAACTGTCAGAGATAAAGTGTGAAATATGACTACTAGCAGCAATGTAACGTAATTATAACCCATATTTGTGTGATGGAAATACTGAATCAAACAATACGCATCTATTTCAGTAGTTCGAAGATACACCATATCGGATTTGCTGATGACATAATGACAATAATAATAATTATTATCATCATCCCGTGTGGTGGATAGGGGAAACCCTCCCCCATACGGGTGGTACCGAGGAAATAAATACTTGGGGTGAACCAAATACTAACAGAATCCTGAACGGCTACTCAATCCGTTGAACCCAAAATAGAGACACGTCTGAGTAAAAATCACCGCTACTCTGGTCACCGTCTGTTAGCGCAATGAGATCGGTTGAAAATATTTGGTTGCAAAGGCTTCACCACCCTATGGTCCTCTCCGGTCCTGGAATCACCCAGGACAACCCAATGAGACACTAAATAATCTCTCATAAGTAATCGACCGACAAAAAATTATCATCCTTGCTCTTCAAGTACCACGACTAACTGACAATGAAACCTTGCATTGCGGAAACCATTGATCTTCAAGAGCAAAAATACAACAAAAGGTGGCGAAAGGCATACCAGTTTTCGGCACTGCATTTGTTGAACACAGATCTATCATCAACTCTGTCAAAGAAATCACACCCATCACAAACATATCGTTCAAATGGCTCTGAGCACTTTGGGACGTAACAGTGGAGGTCATCAGTGCCCTAGAACTTAGAACTACTTACACCTAACTAACCTATGGACATCACACACATCCATGCCCGAGGCAGGACTCGCACCTGCGACCGTAGCAGTCGCGCGGTTCCGGACTGAAGAGCCTAGAACAGATCGGCCACCGCGGCCAACCCATCAACAACCGACTTATTACTATTCTCATTCAGAGCCCCAGTAAAAAATATACCGTCATCAATGCACATGTCCCCACCAACATCGAAAATAAGAAAAACATCGAAAATAGCGGTAAATTCTGGAACACACTCAAAATACTATGAGCAAAATTCACCAAAATGACGTGAAAATACTAACGGGAGACTTCAACTCTCTATTTGGGACAGAAAAAACCTGTAGAAAAATCATTGGTACAAATTCAATACACCGAAACGCTTAGACCAACAACACACGTCTCACTGACATTTGCCACAGGCAGTTGAACCATTTTTTTTGAAAGACTGATTTTTAGTTCTTTTGTAGCAGTGCTACAAGCAGGCAGATACAAACTCAATAAGGGGATCGTAAGACAACGCTCGAGCAAAATTCGTCTTGCTACTTTCAGTAACTCTTAGTGTCAGAGCGAAAACCTTACGGTACTGCCAATTACTTTTGATTCTGCCGACATAATTTTTGTTGTTGTGAATACTTTATTTTATCTGTGAAATTCCACATTTCATTAAAACTTTCGAATGATACAGGAAGTGAAGTAAATACAGATATTTTCGAAGTCAAAAGTCTGTAATATCCTACTAAATCGTGTTAAAATAGGCTCAATGGTCTTACAGACACTTAATGCTTCGCTACAGTCAGGAACCGCTCGACCGCTACTGTCGCAGGTTCGAGTCCTGAATCAGGCATGGATGTGTGTGATGTCAATAGGTTAGTTAGGTTCTAACCAGTGTAGTTTTAAGAGTATTTTCGTCTAGAAATGAATTGCCTTCACGTTTGATCGATCAAGAGCGGGAAAGGTAAAATTTTACGAACATATGCCTGACAGACGACTTTCCTATCAATCTCCTGGATAGGTCTGTTTATCAAATCAACTGAGTGCGTTATCATGCAGTAGCACAGGTGATGTAGTTTTGTTGCTCGATTTTCTTACATTGCGATCGAAAGGTGTCTCAGTTGTTGGCAACAAATTCCAGCTGTGTTGCACACACCCCGTGGGGCAGAATTCGTAGCCCAATACACACTTTTGGAGCTATCAGATGTAAAATATTATGTTCACACTACTCTTTGCTCGAGTTTACGTCTTTTGAGGGGGCTCAGCCTTTCATTTCTTCTTAGGAAGTTAACGATAAAGGCTTCATAACACGTCACCAATAACAATACTGCATACGAATGCTCAATGAGCGACCTGATGACGTTCAATAGTAGTCACTCCATGATTTTTGTTGTTTCGAATTAGAGCCAGACTTCTGAACTTTGCAATGTTGTTGAATGCAAATGTCGCATGATCGTGAAATGGTAATCTATCACATATATCAGTAGTCGAGACTTCCTTAATGTGGAAAATCATTCATGCCAGAAGAATCTTTGTTGAAACAAGAATATCTTTTTCTGGAGTATTTTTCCCAAAATCACTTGGTCCACACAAATTTCAAATCTTTTTAGTTGCCTCCTCTGCATTTACCCCTCTGTTATACCAAAAGTAAACGTTGTGATGCAGGTGTTACACCTTCTTCCACTTACGACACAATTTTACAATGCTTAACCGTACTTCATGATTATCAAGTATGCAAAATGTAATGCTTAACTACAAGATGATAACTAGAACTTCAAATTCGAAAATGACGGTTAATACCTACACTGACAGCGTCGCGGCGCGTTCACATGAGCGGCGCCGGATTTCAGGCGGCGGGTGGCGTCTGGCCGGTGGCCGGTAGCCGCTGCAACGCGAGGAAACGCTCGTGCGTTAGCTGTTATGATCGCGACGCAGCCACGAGCTGTCATGCGGAATTGTTTCTGGAATACTTGTTATTGCTGGTGGGTAGAATGTCAAGAGAATTATCTTCGATGTTCAATCAGACTCATAACTGTAAACGAGGGCCGAAGTGTATTAAAAAAAAAATGTTACTGGTGGACGCGAACGGGCAATTATAACTCTGTAATGCACGACGATTACCACTTTTTTTATCCATGTTTTTTTTTAAATAACAAAATGTGAACGTAACACAAATGGGCAGTTTTTTAATAGCCAGCTATCCTAGCCACTTTTTTTAACAAAAATGAAAAAGGGAAAAGGGTTTTGGAAGATTTGTTTTTCTGCTTCTTTTATTTTATTTTATTTTATTTTTATACAAATGGATAAAACGAAGGCCGTTCCTCTTCGGCTACATAAACAGAATAATAGGAAGTTGTCCCGTTGCGACAAAGGATGCTCCATACGACACTCCTGGAAATGGAAAAAAGAACACATTGCCACCAGTGTGTCAGACCCACCATACTTGCTCCGGACACTGCGAGAGTGCTGTACAAGCAATGATCACACGCACGGCACAGCGGACACACCCGGAACCGCGGTGTTGGCCGTCGAATGGCGCTAGCTACGCAGCATTTGTACACAGCCGCCGTCAATGTCAGCCAGTTTGCCGTGGCATACGGAGCTCCATCGCAGTCTTTAACACTGGTAGCATGCCGCGACAGCGTGGACGTGAACCGTATGTGCAGTTGACGGACTTTGAGCGAGGGCGTATAGTGGGAATGCGGGAAACCAGGTGGACGTACCCCCGAATTGCTCAACACGTGGGGCATGAGGTCTCCACAGTACATCGATGTTGTCGCCAGTGGTCGGCGGAAGGTGCACGTGCCCGTCGACCTGGGACCGGACCGCAGCGACGCACGGATGCACGCCAAGACCGTAGGATCCTACGCAGTGCCGTAGGGGACCACACCGCCACTTCCCAGAAAATTAGGGACACTGTTGCTCCTGGGGTATCGGGGAGGACCATTCGCAACCGTCTCCATGAAGCTGGGCTACGGTCCCGCACACCGTTAGGCCGTCTTCCGCTCACGCCCCAACATCGTGCAGCCCGCCTCCAGTGGTGTCGCGACAGCCGTGAATGGAGGGACGAATGGAGACGTGTCGTCTTCAGCGATGAGAGTCGCTTCTGCCTTGGTGCCAATGATGGTCGTATGCGTGTTTGGCGCCGTGCAGGTGAGCGCCACAATCAGGACTGCATACGACCGAGGCACACAGGGCCAATACCCGGCATCATGGTGTGGGGAGCGATCTCCTACACTGGCCGTACACCTCTGGTGATCGTCGAGGGGACACTGAATAGTGCACGGTACATCCAAACCGTCATCGAACCCATCGTTCTACCGTTCCTAGACCGGCAAGGGAACTTGCTGTTCCAACAGGACAATGCACGTCCGCATGTATCCCGTGCCACCTAACGTGATCTAGAAGGTGTAAGTCAACTACCCTGGCCAGCAAGATCTCCGGATCAGTCCCCCATTGAGCATGTTTGGGACTGGATGAAGCGTCGTCTCACGCGGTCTGCACGTCCAGCACGAAAGCTGGTCCAACTGAGGCGCCAGGTGGAAATGACATGGCAAGCCGTTCCACAGGACTACATCCAGCATCTCTACGATCGTCTTCATGGGAGAATAGCGGCCTGAATTGTTGCGAAAGGTGGATATACACTATACTAGTGCCGACATTGTGCATGCTCTGTTGCCTGTGTCTATGTGCCTGTGGTTCTGTCAGTGTGATCATGTGATGTATCTGACCCCAGGAATGTGTCAATAAAGTTTCCCCTTCCTGCGACAATGAATTCACGGTGTTCTTATTTCAATTTCCAGGAGTGTATATCCCGCTGCGAAGTTTTCGATGACAGTCTTCTCGTTGCTGTGTTGTTTCCGCTGTTTGTTCAATCTCATAATAAAAGGAACTGGGAAGAGGTGCTATGGTTATCTTCTCATGTCATCGATAATCCAGCTGCGAGGCGAATTATGGAATGCGCTCTCAAGGAAATTAGAATAATATTGCCTATATTTAGGGTTATTGACGATCGCACAATGTCGTTCCTTGAGGTAATACCAAAAATCGGGTACTGTCTTTTCGCCATTACCAAAGAGGTAGTGAACAGAGTGGCCACTGATCCACGTCACAGAGTTCGTTTTTGCTCTTGGGAAATAAATCTTATCGGGGAAAAGAAGTGATCGGGTAGTTATCTTGTCGGGAGTCGTGCGTGTGAGAAAAGCCAATATCTGACGCACCAAATACCGAACGTCCTTTGCCGACCCGCAGTCTAAACAATGTTCATCCGTGTCAATCACTTGGCATGTGGCACACAAGGGTGAATCAGCGAGGTGGATGTGATGTAGGCGGGACTGGCACAACTGTTTCCCATTAACAGTTACGTACTGTACAGATTGCAAGCCAGTATCAGGGGTGGTGGCATTCACTGCCTGCCACACAGCGCGCCACTTTGTATTGGAGTGTTTGCTTTCAATCACATTCGGCGTCCTGTTCATTTGCATGGCAGCATACATCGCCCTCGTCATCATAAAGCGTGTGGGTAGTAGTGCAGTGAGGATGTAGGTTAATTCAAGGAAGAATTGGCTAATGTAGAAGAAAGGTGCAGGGATGTCCGATATCATCACAGGGGGTGCGAGTGAGATTGGTCGTAAGGCTTCCAGTAGGAGACTTGTGAGGCACGTCGGACTTCGTCGCCACAGTTGCAGGTGACAGCTGACGAACAGGGCCTTCGCTCTGTTCTGAACATGACAAAGGCCTAAACCCCATCTGCTCCTCGGGAGGGTTAGGGACTCGTAACGAATCTTAAATAACATGCCCGTATTAACAAAGGATCCCAAAACCGCCAACATGGGGTGAGCCAGGGTAGGTGGTATGGAGAGTATCTGTGCAAAATGGGGGATACGTGTGCAGGAGGTCTAGATGTCTCAGACGGTGGTCACTTATTCCTGCACTCACCTAATTCAATAAACGCCTTTAGTTAAGGTCTGTTGAACGCTTTATGTCAGATGTGAAATCAATGGCAAGACAGCGGATTGTGTCACTGATTCGTAGCGGTGCGACGCTCTCGTCGGGTAGGCCTCTGCCTATAGGGAGGGCGTGTGATATGTGGAGATTGAGATGGCTCCCCGATGCCGCGCCGTAGGTCGCCACCCACGCCCGTGCTGCACGAACATCGTCATTATTGCGAAGAAGGAGTACCAGATCATCCGCATAGGCAGTGCAGCAAAAGTGTGTCACCGAGGGACATCCCAGTCAGGCGTTGTCGGAGGCCGCAGAGGAGTGGTTCCAAGAAGAGGGCGTACAATATCGCCGAAAGAGGGCAGTCTTGTCGCACCGATCGCTGGATCTGTATCGGCGGCGTAAGACGGCCATTATATAACACCTTGGACGTCGCGCCGCGTAAGAGACGCATCAGTACATTAACTATGACATCCTGATACCCCATGTGTCGCAGTACCTCCATCAAAAATGTGTGGTCGACTCTGTCAGAGGCCTGGCTAAAGTCGAGTGAGGCCAAAACTCCTGGCAGTTGGCGAGCTTTGGTTAGCGTGATCATATCTCTATATCGGCACAATGCAGTGCGAATATTGTGGTCATCACCTAACGATGCCTGGCCCCGCGACACAACACATCGTACTGATCGCTTTAGGCGTGCCGCCAGAAGCCGGGTGAAAATCTTCAAGACACTGTGAGTAAGGTCAAGGGCCGATAGTCACTGATCCTGGATCCGCTTCGTGGTTTGTGTATGGGCACAATCAGTCCTAGGAAGGCCTCAGGTATCTGCGTCGTGGGAGACATAAGATTGCGGCAAATATCAGTCCATGGTCGTGCCAGCAATTGTTGATACGTCCGGTAAAATTCCAGAGGAAGGCCATCAAGTCCCGGGGACTTATGAGCAGCCCCATCCTGTATTGCTTCAATGATTTCCTCTTCCGTTACATCTGCAGTCAAATCCACCGCCGCTGTCGGAGAGATCGAGACATAAGTGAGTTGAGAGACCTCGGTGATCACCTCTGGGGGATGTCGGTGTTCCGAGTACAGCCTAGTGTAGTGAGTATGAAGGGCGGTTCCTATTTCGCGCTGGGTATCAAGGCGCCGTCCGTCTTCCGTCGTGATAGCTTGGATCAGTGTCCTGCGTCGGCGCCGTCGTTCTGCAATGACGTGGTACATAGACGGTTCGTCCTGAGCCACTCTCTCTTGAGTGCGCGCTCTGACGATCGCAGCCTCAAGGTGGCAACGTGTTAATCTGATGATCTGTGCCTTGGCACGGTTCATCGACACCTGCCGTGCACGTGAGTACGGCAATGTTGTACATTCCTTTAAGATGCTGTAGTAAAAGTCCATGGTATGTCTCTTCCATGATGCAACATCTCGGCCGTAGCCCATCAAGGTCTTCCGGAGGCCTGGTTTGGCGCAGAGTAACCACCACGACAGAGTACACCGGTAGGTGCCACACCGGAGGCTACAAGAGTACCACGTGTTCTCTAAAAGGCGGCGGCATTCCTGAGAAGCTAGGTGGGCGACGTTCAACTTCCAAGGACCACGGCTGTGCCATACCTTCTGGCGGCCAAGGGTAATAGCGCAGATGTAGGCCTCGTGGTCAGAAAAAGCTGTGGGCCAAACTTTGGCAGCTCTTGTCCCCACAGCTAAGGAGCGCGAGATGTAAATCCGGTCGATGCGGCTGTAGTCAGTAAATCCGGACCGATCCTCACAAACATGTTCCCACGAGTCCACCAATTGAAGATTATTTATAATTGTTGTAAGTTCTGCGCAGGGAGAATGATGTGGTAACTGATCCTTAGGTGCTTGGCTACAGTTGAAGTCATTATAAAGGCGTCCTGACGGCCCGTAAAGAGGGGCGTGATTGTATGAGCGAAAAAGGTGGATCGTTCGCGACGCCGACCAGATCCTGACGGTGTATAGATGTTAATAAGTTTGGGTCCTTGGATAGTAAGAGCCATGCCTCTGGCGTCAGGGAGATACTCGACGTCTTCTGCGGATATACCATCGCAGAGGAAGATCGCCACACCACAGTCTTGTAGTCACAGGGTCCCTTGAAGTCTGCGACATACACCTCTTGAAGGAGTGCAATGTCGATGTCTGCTGCGTTGAGTAGATCCTGTAACACCACTAGTTTATGTCGGGCACGTATGTTGTTGATGTTAATCGTCGCTAGATGGTATGGTTGGTCAGCCAGGTCGGCAACTGGGTTGAGTAGGAGGCCATGCGTGGGCGGCAGGGGCGGCCCCGCAGAGGCTGACGATACAGCTGTAGTCACTGTTGTTGGTTGGTGGTGTGGTGGTGGGTACAGCCGAGGGAGCATCTCCGCCTTCGGCATCCTCCTGGTGCTGTGGCTCATGCTCGACATCATCCGCCCAAGAATCAGATGCAGCAATTGGTAACTGTTGATTAGTGCTGTCAGTAGAGCGGTTGCACGCATGTTCTGCAGCAGAAGTGATGTTTTCAGACCGTGGCTCAGAAATTGTATCCGCCGTAGCATCGTGATGGGAAGAGTGAGTTGTGGTGGTAGAGTCCTGACTCACTCGCGAAATTTCTCTTGCAGTACCAAAGGCACGAGAAACGGCTCTCTTTGTGATCGTCTAAAAACACAGTAGCGAATCAGCGTCGTACTTCGATTCACGCAGCCTGATACGCTCCCTGTTTGGACCAACCCCAGTTCCGAATTAGATATTCATCAGGGTCACACATCCGAAGCAGGCAATCATCGGATGGCGTATGGAGCCGTTTCTTGCGTTTTCGAGGGTGAAACGTCCCCTTAAAACAATTTATACACGACTGTGCTTAAACTGATACACAATATTTTTGGCGCAACGCAGTCTGACTTCCAAAAATCCCTACGAAAGAATGGCCCTGACTAACATTAACCTATACGTTTCACAAATCACTTACCTCACAAAAATCTTCGTTACTCGAACTACTGCAATACAGCGAGCGCAACTACTGCCAGCTAACTAAAAGTTTCTAACTTCGGAAGTCACTAACTAATGATAGGCACAGTTAGCAAATGAAAGATTTTAATAGAGAACAAACAATGTATTTACCTTTATAGTCACAATATATATATCAGTTCAAGACACCAATTCTTACAAATTTCAAAACTCCGCCATCTCTCTCCCCACGTCCACCACTGCTGGCGGCTCACCTCCAACTGCGCAACGCTACGCGCTGTTAGCATCCAGCTGCCGCTGCCCGTCACTACAATGGCAGACAACAATGCAAACTAGCCACAGACTGCGCACAGCACAGCCAGTGATTTTTCATACAGAGCGCTATGTGGCGTTATCAATAAGAAAACCTAAACAGCCTACTTACATAGCCCCCATGCTCCCCACAAAAAAAAATTAAAAATTGTTTTGGGCAGTGGCCAATACAGATTTGAAAAATTTTTTTCATAATTATGATTACAATAGCAAAGAAATCAAATGCACAC
Source organism: Schistocerca gregaria (assembly GCF_023897955.1). NCBI lineage: Eukaryota > Metazoa > Arthropoda > Insecta > Orthoptera > Acrididae > Schistocerca > Schistocerca gregaria. Next base: position 88,381,295 of record NC_064922.1, on the reverse strand, counting down.
ACTTATTAATACAATGTTGGTCAAAAGCTAAAATTTTCTCACAGTCCATATAGACAGTCCTGATCATTCATCACAGTAAAATAGTAGTGTTTTTCTCAAAGACTGAGCAATAAAAGAAAATGCACACGGAAGTAGTGGATTTCCATGCAGCCTTGAAGAAGTAGTGTTGTCCTTCTAACGGAAAGACAGTGCTGATTCTTGACATGCAGACAGGTAATGGGCCACAACAGAGCAAACCCACAGCAGAGTCAGTCGAAGTTTTAAAGAATATTGGTAAGTAGGTCGTCACAGAGTAGACCCATTGTAGTCCTGTTAGAGATTACGGTATTGGTGGGCCACCAGAGTTGCAGACCCACTGCAGTCCTTGTAGAGATAATGGTAGTGGTGGGTCATCAAAGGTGTAGACCCACTGTAGTCCTTGTAGAGATAGCCAGCAGCCATCTGTTGCGTCTGTGCAGGCGCACAATCACCATTGAAGAGTCTTGCGGATGATTTAGCAAGTCCATAACCACCAATTGTGCACTCACAAAAATTGTTTTTCAAATGTCCTTACAACCAGCAATGCTGTCATCCAGTCTATTACTGAGTTATTAACACATGTGCAAACACTATCAGTCCCTACTTCTCACATATTGTCCATATACTATGACCAACAGAAACGTGTGCAGTGAAATGTAATTTACAAGTTACTTAATTTAATGAACTGGTGTCAATTACAATTTTATAACATAAGAATGCAATAACGAAGGTACAAAATACATCTTTAAAGAACATAACACTACAGATAACATTTGCAGTAGTACAGGCTTTACAAAAGAATCGAAATAGCAAATACATCAGTGTTACAAAAATTACGACATAAGTACATACATAAAAGATAAGAATAACTTTTGAAACATCAACTTCACACATGAGCATTAAAACAAAACACAATAAATAATGTCTGAACATATTTACAAAGAAAATAACATAGTATTTGAAAAATTCTACAACATAAATCTTATTAGCTAAACACATAAAGACAGGAAAAAGACAAATACACTAGGGTACATAAACACATAGAGGGATAATACGAAAGGAAAGGACAGGGTTTGTTTTACTGCAGTATTTTGCATAGAGATCTCCCTTAGTTCATCATTATTCCCAAAAAGTCCTATCTAAACCTGCTTTCTGTATTCTGTTCACATCCTCTTTCAAAAATAGTTTTTCTCCACTGTACACTACTTTTTTTGGCCAAACTATTTCCTTATAGCTTCTCAGTGCTTTTCTTCCAATTCATCATAGCTAGTTTCTTATATAGTCTACCCCCTCTTAAGCTAACTTAAAGCTACTGAGCTCAGATGCTAAACTAATGGATGAGGCAATGCAGCAGCACAAAACAATTAATACAAACAGCAATGACAAAAAAATGCAAGTAAGCATAGCGAGCAGCAATAAATGTAATAATTTATATCTAAACATGACAAAGCTGAAGCAGAAAAAATATTACAGTAAAAATGTTTAATACCTATGTCACACCTTAACACTAGAGTGATGCATCACGAGAACATACGCTAGCAGATAAGTTACCAAATCGTAAAAAAAAATTATTTTTGCAATTCCTGTCAAGGGAAATGTCTTTTTGAGCTCCTTCGTATTTTTTAAGTGCATTATAAGGTTATTATTTACTGGATCTGTAGGCATAAAATATTTATATTAGTACATCCATTAAATTTTATAGTAACCAATGCTGCAGTGCAGCTATAAAATAGATATTAAACAAAATAGGCAAAGCAAGGCGTGAAACGTCATTCGCTAGCCGTATGGCGTTTCATAGTGCAGTAAACAATCTTTCAACTAGCAAGACAATAGACATGAAACGTTTCTCATCATTTCATTTCAGTAAATATCATAAATTAAGAACTTTACAGTGCAATCATGTTTTCAAGTTTGAGGGTGTCGTACTTGCGATGCTTTCTACAAAGGAATGCCAATAGCGAGGATAATGGCTTCCCTTTCTTTTTCTCCACCTGTGCCTCTGACAGGCACACACTAATGGCTTTCTTTTGTCAGGTGGTTGTAGCGCAGCAGGGTGCCCACGACGCATTACGTGCAGGTGGTCACTTACCTTTCTTACTGAAAAATTTACGACAACAGTTTCCGCTACAGTGACAGTCTTATACAAAAAAAAATTCACAGATCAAGAATTTGCGTTACAAATCTGTAGAAACAAAATCTAATTGATATAACAGTGTCCAAAAAATATTCGTCGGCATTGTAATACATTCACGCATTTACACACATTTCATAACTCTTAAGGTACGATTCTCGTTTTCCAACATCCTTTTGCACAAACTAGAGTCCCTAACCACTACTCATTATTCCTTAGCTTATTACACAAAAACATATTCGTCGATAATTCTTCAATATTTCATCATAACAGATACATAGCATAACCAAATAACTCATATAGCATCAGCTTAAACATACCTCAGCAGCATAATTCACATCGTCGTCGTAGTAATATCATAACACCTCAGGAAAATCTCAAAAATGTCATAGCTCTCTGCAATAATTTGAAAACCTAAAAAAATTCTCTGCTTATGTCAAAAGTGTCATCTACCTCAAACGTACTTTAAAAATCATGATCCCATACCAAATACGTCATTCAAAGCTCTCATAGTATCACATTGGTTCCGAAAATGTATAAACAGTTCACAAAGTACAGACAAAATACAATTTCGTAAGTGTGAAGTTATCCAACGGTGTAATTACATAAACATCTGTCACTGATGTAGTAAAATAAATGTTTGTCTCTCTCAGTTAAATGACCAGATAGCTGTGTAATTTATGTTTTAGAGAAATATGGGACCGATGTGTAAAGTTGTATAAGTAAACACCATATTAGCTAGGGCTCCTTGTGCTTGCCAAACACATGGTACACAAAGAAAGCGTGTACCCCCCTGAGAATCAATGTAATTATATCCTCAGGTGTTACAGATTATAGCAATGGAATGATATGTATCACGGAAAACCTTTGTATCATTGTACTTCAAATATCTTTAAAAATAAGTGTTTTAAGTACTAAATTTATCACTCAAATACGTGTACTGTAGCGCTAAACTGTGCGTCTTGTTGTAAGATAATCTCTGTGGAAGTGTCGTAGTTATCGTCCTCCAAAAGCTAAGTTCTGCAGAAGTCAATGCACTTACCTCATGATAAACGAAAGTGAAATGCTTTGCGTATAGATATCGTAGTTACTACGCTTATTGCTGTGATGAAGTAAGTACTGTACTGTAACGTATTGTTGTGCTACAGAAAAGGCTGTCTCATTGTAGCTATACCACAAAAGTTACTACAAAAACATGTTTTACTTTCCAGAATAATACAGAAAAACTGTGCAGATATAAAACAGATACACTGCAAAAGCAACATTGTAAATTGTCACTCATTAGTAGCGTCGTGATAAAATCGTGTAGCTGTCACATAAACTAACCACTGAGTCATCTGGTATCTCACAGAAAGTACTTTAAATCCAGAATTTATTTTCAAGTAAACCAAAATGTTGCATTAAAATCTCATTAGCAGTACTGGTAACTGTTCTAAATATGTCAGCCTTATAGTCGTTACGTAATCGTGCAACTAACAAGCAAGCACTGTGACGTCTGTTCACTATAACAATGCATTCGTAATTTCTGTTTAAATATGTTCCGTAGGTTCTAGACTGGATAGTAAAGTTCAAACATTGTTGCATGTTAACAGTTTCTAAGTCTGACAAAGCAAACTAGTAATGTAAAGTGAAAATTTTTATGGCAAAGACAAAGTTAAAAAGCAGATTATCTTTCAATAAATGGTTTTACATGTGAAATGTGGTGCCATCATTTACCCTTTCTAGTTCGCAGAGTTTTAACTTCAAAGCAATTATCATGTTGTGCACGTCGGTAAGGAATGCTAAAATTTTTCTCAAGGTTAGCGTCTTATGTTATTTTTCTCTGAGCGAGCCGGCGCAAGTGGCTGCCTGCGGTGCGAGTCATTGTCTCTTTGTCGGCGCGCGTCGTTATTGGGATTAGGAGACCTAACTTCTACAAATTCACCTTGCCGAGAGGGCCCTGCTCTGTTTGAATCCCACCAGTTCTGCTGCAATTTAGGTCTGTCGTTACGATCATATCGTCTGTCGTCATGTCGGTAGATTCCATAGTTTCTTTCTTGTCGGTCACGTGGTGGAGAATTTCTCTCTGAATCGTAACTGCGCGCTAGACCGTTGCGTCTTAAGTTATTCTGTCTCCCTTGATAATAATTATTTTGGTCCCCATATTGTCTGTTTCTCTGATTGTCTCTGTGATAGTCACTACTGCGGAGAGGTGATCTTTCCCTGTAATTATTACTACTCTGCCAACGGTTGTCATACGGGTGGTGTCTGTTTTGGTCACGTTTTGTGTTGTGAGAATAGCCTTGTCGTGTCCAATTACTATTTCTTTCATCGCGGAATTGCGACGGATGTGACCTGTAATTGTTGCGTTCCTGTTTTCGCGTTCCGCGATTGTCAGTGTCAATTTCTAATTCTTGTAAGAGTCCCTGAAAAGCTTCGATGTCGTATTTGCAACGTCCTGCCAAAATAATATGCAGTAAATGTTCCGGTAATTTGATTAAGCAAATGCGGATGAGTTCTGAGGGGCTGTATGGGTTTGAAAGGTACTGATTCTTGTGCAACATGTCTTCAAAATATTTCACAAGACTGGAAAATTCAGATTGTTCAAAGTGTTTCGTCATCATTATGCTATGTTTTACTTGGTCTTGTGTAGCTTGAGACCAATATGCTGAGAGGAAGGCGTGGTAAAATTCTCCTTCACTGTGGCAATCGTGAATGACCGATCTCTTTCTTACAGCTGGTTCATTCTCTAAATAGCCACACATAAATTCTAATCTGTGCTCTAATGACCAGTTGGGGGGGAAACAATGAGAGAATTGATGAAGCCACGCTTGTGGATGAATGTCGTTGCCAGAATTCCTGAATGTTTTGAATTTACGTGCAGTAATGAACAGCTTATAGTCAAAACCATCGTGTCGGCGGGTAGCATATCGTTCATTGTTACGTCGTGTCGGCAGTTCCATCTCAAAATTCGGTGCACCTTGCCAATTTCTTTCACAATTTCCGAAATGCCCTGTGTTATTATTTTGTGGCTTTTCCGTATTTATAAGTCCCTCTTCCCGTGTTGGAGCGCGACTGTCCTCTGAAATACATATTTCTTGTATTACCGGTGTCAGCTGATCTTGCACTTCCCGGATTTCTCTTTGGTGTTGTGTATTAATTTGATTCTGATTTTGTTTGAATTTCCTAATTTGTTCGCACTCTTCTGTATCATTCAGATCATCATCTACCTTTGTAGATAAGTTAGTGAACTGATCTGAAAGTTCGGCTACTTTCTCCGATAGTGAACACATTTCCTCAGTGTGTTTTTCTGAACCAAGTTTCAGAGTGTCCATTTCTGTTGAAATCGAATCTACTGTGACCTTTAAGTTTTCCTGAGTTCTTGCAAGTTGCGTAACCGAATCGGTGTATGCAACTGAGTCCATTTTAGCTTGCAAGGTGTCGTGATTTTCACGAACAATAGTTTGCAGTTCTTTCATGGCTGCTTCATGATTCTGTAATGCATTTTCATGCCGCGAAAACATAGGTTGAAAATGCTCACAAATTTGTGTTTTTACGTCATTACAGATTTTTTGGCATTTCGATTCAATGTTATGTAACTCAGTAGTTAAATCTTCACGTGTTTGTTCAAGTGTGGTGTCTAACTTCCGAAGATTTTGTTCCATTGTGTCTAACTTTTGAAGCTTTTGCTGTGTTTGTCTCTGATTTTGTTCCATTGTGTCTAACTTTTGAAGATTATGTTCCATTGTGTCTAACTTTTGAAGCTTTTACTGTGTTTGTCTCTGATTTAGTTCCATTGTGTCTAACTTTTGAAGCTTTTGCTGTGTTTGTCTCTGATTTTGTTCCATTGTGTCTAACTTTTGAAGATTTTGTCCCATTTGTTTCTGATTTTGTTCAAGCGTTGTGTCTAATTTTGTAGCCTTTGTCCCATTTGTTGCATTAACTGTAATAACAGTGCACTGGTGTCTGAAACATGTTCCTCAGTGCTTTTCGGCAGTGCATTTGAACCGGCAATATTCGCATTTTGAAAAGCAGAAAATGTGTCTTGATTTATTTGAGAAAACGATGAGGACGCAAAATCTGAATCTACAGTATTTGCAAGATTGTGACCTGTCATTTCGGAATCCTGAGGCGAGCTGTTGCCGACCGTTCGATCGATAATGCTTCCCTGTTCACTAATTGTTTCACTGCCTACACCATTATTTGCAGCCCGCTCCATTTCCCTATGCGCTATTACCAAATTACTACTTTGAACGTTAGTGAATTCATTACATGGTGACGCTAACACACTGCTTTCGTCTTCACTGTCATTTCTCAGTTTACTTTGGAGCCTAGTGTTACGTTTTTCACACGCCATTACTGTCACAATTTTTCACACAACAACACAGAAAAACACAATTTGAAGAACAAAAATAAGAGAACACATTAACATAGCACTGAAAATAACATCTAGTTAATTGCAAGCGCAGCAGCGAAATACTTGGTGCAAATCTACATGCATGCCACAACTGTTTTACTGTACAACAATGAAAGACTGCAACTACAAAGGAAATTCTCTCTATGATTACGTGCTACCAATAAACAAAGGTTACACTAACTACACAAACTACAAGAAAAAAATCAGAAGATTCCAGTGAGTTATCCTGGCAGGGTCGCCATATGAAACGTCCCCTTAAAACAATTTATACACGACTGTGCTTAAACTGACACACAATATTTTTGGCGCAACGCAATCTGACTTTCAATAATCCCTACGAAAGAATGGCCCTGACTAACATTAACCTATACGTTTCACAAATCACTTACCTCACAAAAATCTTCGTTACTCGAACTACTGCAATACAGCGAGCGCCACTACTGCCAGCTAACTAAAAGTTTCAAACTACGGAAGTCACTAACTAATGATAGGCACAGTTAGCAAATGAAAGATTTTAATAGAGAACAAACAATGTATTTACCTTTATAGTCACAATATATATATATCAGTCCATGACACCAATTCTTACAAATTTCAAAACTCCGCCATCTCTCTCCCCACATCCACCACTGCTGGCGGCTCACCTCCAACTGCGCAACGCTATGCGCTGTTAGCATCCAGCTGCCGCTGCCCGTCACTACAATGGCAGACAACAATGCAAACTAGCCACAGACTGCGCACAGCACAGCCAGTGATTTTTCATACAGAGCGCTATGTGACGTTATCAATAAGAAAACCTAAACAGCCTACTTACAAGGGGACCGTTGTTTCCGGTCATGTTGTTCTGTGTCAGAGTGTGGGCGACAATCATCTGATGCGGTCTCCATTGGTAGGAAGGCAGAGGTCGGCAAATTTCAGTTTCTGCTTCCATGTTCTCTTTAGGCTCGTCTTCGTGGCACAATTGATCACCACTAGACCACGGGCTTATACAATCCGAGAACACCTCGGAAGTAGACAACACTTTCTCCTAACACTTCCACATCTTACAGTATTGCCAGATTGTGCAGATGGCCAGATGTCAGAGGCGGCCACTCTTATTGGCCACATTAAGTAAACGACTCGGACAGTCTCTGAGGCGGCCGGCCGGCGGTCAGTTTTTATGTCTAAGCCTGTACGTATTTGAGCTTTAGGTTTATAAAGTACGTGTATGTGGAAAGGAGATGACTATGCCCTGTTGCAGGGAAGGTATGGATTTGACTTGGAGTACTGTGACAGCAAAGGGAAGAGTATGTCCAGTCATAAGGCAGGTACAGATATTCCATTTCCAGAGCCACCGCCTTCGGTAGTGTGTATTTACGATACTTCATTTATTGTCGAATGATGTTCAATTGAGATCATGATCGTGAGATGGGCGGCTTTGGCGATCAATTGGAAATTGAGAAGATTGTGTATGGAAGTGAGTTTGCACTGGACTATTATTCCCACCCATATAAATTGTTCGGTTGACTGATTCTGCACATTTGGCGCCTTTATTTAGTTGAGAGAAGCTCGATTGTGGTGAGTACGTCTGGCATGTGGAAGATACGTTTGCCTGTTGTCTAGACATGGGAAAGACCTTGGTTGGATTGTAAGTTATATGGATTATTTGGAGTATGTTAGATCGCCGAGATCGGTATTTGCGGGTGGAAATATGACTTTTCATGTGCTTGTTAGTAGTTAGTCAGTGGTCTAGAGCAGGCTCGATGTAGCTAAAGTTTCGCGTTTGTAGATAAATGACTTCGAGTCTATACACCAGAAATTACCTAGCGTTATCGATCGGTAGGAGGCCGCCTATTGCTTGATATGGAGAAGTATCTCGAAAATGGTATAATATTATGGCGAAAATAAGTGTGTTCTTGTTGGGGAAACCATCGCAAATTTGTAGAACTGTTCTGAGAGCGACTTGAGCCCGCTGATGTAAAAGGGGTGATTGTGTATGGTGGTGGATATGAAGTGTGTGTTTGCTAGATCGACACGGTACTCGGTGATATATTATTCTGATGGTGATCGGTTTCACGGTCCGATATACTTGTGAGTCTGGTATGTATTTTCTGATCTGTAGACAATTTTGCGAGGGTTAGTTGTCGGTGCGAAATGGTGATCAGTGTAAAGTAGTTTATTACTGTTGAATGTCACGTCTGTAGAAAGAAAGAAACGGCTGACGGTGTTTTCCTAGGTCTGGGAGGCATCGTAACATATATCCGGTGTGATAGTAGGCGTATCATATTTTGTTGAAGTGCTGCACAGATATAAAAGATAAGTTCACTGTCTCTGTAAAATGTGTATATATTGTATTGTAAAGTTAGTGTGGCTCACATTGTTTAAAATGTGTATATATTCCATTGTAAATGTACTATCATTTATGTTATGGCATGACTAGAGAGGACGATTGTGTGTCCTATCGTGAGGGTCGTATGAGAGAGAGTTTTTTACGCGGAAAATTATATGCGCTATAGATACTGAAGCACAGTCGGCAGGAGGAGACATTACATGTACAATGATTGGTGTCAGATAGTAGCAGCAATGGTAATATTTGATTGTAGTTACATTGGTACATATAGCCTGGGCTTCCAATATTCTTGTGAGTCTGGTAGGTATTTGATAACGTGAAGGGGTTAACTGTCAGTGCAATTCAGCGATCAGTGTAGAATAACCGCTTGGAGTCAGAAAGAATAGGTACATGGTGCTTCGATACCGGCGGCATAAGAGATTCGGCGTGTGAATTCGGTAAGAGCCAATCACAACGCTCGATTCATTGACATCGTTTGTGCTGCGATTAAGGAGTCTCTACATAGCATAGGGAAACGTTTCCGTATGTTGAAATCTGGAAGCGTAAGACGTTAGGAGCGCTGGCAAGGCTGCATTCGGCGTTATTTGCGTAAACAGGTTCTGTTACGATAAGAATTCTTTGCGTACAGGCTGAGGCATCAAGGGACACTATACAATTCCCGAGAGGTCGACATGGTTCTTATTTTTTTACAAAGCGATGTGATGTAAGAATAACATTGGGTATGTTGTTAGATGAGTTTGTAATCATGCGCGTGCACTTGGCGGTGTCGCGTCAGTCACACTAGGTAGTTAAGTATGGTTAAACGTATCTGTCATGTCACGCTATGAGATTGTGCCCTGTGCTGTTCTGTCATCCACGGTAAAGACAAGTGGTGAATGGTGATGTCTCGCATATGAGACTGGGGTGAGCCCTCCTTGGACTTGTTTGACGTCGGTGTAACGGAGACAGTATAGAAACATGTGTTCGGTGGTGAGTACGACTTAGCAAGCGTCCCTGGACGGTCGAAACAGGAGTTCTGTCTAGGTGAACACGTATTTGCTTAGAGGTTTCTCAGTAATCCAGATATGAAAGGGATGTAGTCATCTTAGGCTTGCGGGATCCGAGCAGGGCCCTGTGCGTGGTTTCACATCTGACGGGGTGTGGCGAAGGGTGCTTGCGCGTATTTATTGCATTATTTTGCGAGCAGGTCTGTAGGCTGTGATATACGCTATTTGGACACTTTACGAGTACTTAGCGTGTATACACAGGACTGTGCTGTATTATTTAGGAGCAGTCTACAGATCTGCACTGAACTTATTTCGGAAAATTAGGAGTTGTTTGCGCGTCTGTAGACTGTGTATTGTAACGCTAAGCATATTAGGGCGATTCTTTTGCGTGAGTGTGATAAATATACTCAATGGCTAAATGAAATGTTCGAAAACAAATAGACTGCACTCCTTCCTTACTCTATCCAGCAGCCCAGCACAGCCTGAGTCATTTTTGGGCCATTTTCACCTCCAGACCAAGATCTTGGATCACATCACATGAGGGATGACAGCACCATCTGGTGGCAGTAGTGTGTACTAGGTCCCCTGGAGTCTATATCTCGTGGTGGAGACATTGACTGGAAAATAAATACTTGTCTTCAGATCTGTTTTTCAGCCATTTCGCCGCACCATCTTGGATGACGTCATGCGCCGCTGTGCACTTTAGTACACGCTAGTACACGTAAATACACGTTAGCCCGCCAACATGGGCCGGTAAAGGGACGTGGTGGTCGCTTGAGGATCGTGGTGCAGACTTTAACTATTTCCATCCAAGTCCAGCTGGGTGTGGTATTAGTGAAAATTCATTCACAATAGGGCACTCTGGTGGTGTGAATATGTCCTAGGCCTCACGGTGGACACGTTATATGCTGCGATCTTGAATAACGATACTTACGTCATCACCCGACGTCCTCGCCATAAGCGTTACTGTTTGGTGCTTCCGCCACATGCAGCCCACGTCACTGGTAACTGTATCCCCAGGAGCACGTAGCTGGGAAGCGACTCAGCTATTTCTGACTTTTATCCACATGGAGAAATTGTCTCCAAAATTTAATTATTTGTCCCACACCAAGCAAGAGTTCGAAATTAATATTGCATGTTGTTCAGAACGCCCACTAGTTTGACGTCTAACTTCTTTTTATTCAAAACCTCGCAATTTAGTTCTAAATAAAAGGAGACATTGTGTGAGACTGTTGTATTTGTAGAAGCATCAGCCACTTATTTTGTGTCCCAAGCTATGCATATGCCAGAGGAGTTATAATGACCTGGACTCACTTCAGTTCTGTTACATACCCATCAGAATCAACACAGCCACCTGAGTCAGGACCATCCGACTCCTCCTCAACACTTCAGCTGGTTTGAGTCGTCATCCGATGTTTGTGGTATTGTAATATTTGGAAATCCATTCCTTATCCATTTGGCAAGGCACTCATCCTAGTTTGATTTCATATATAGCGACGTTTTAAAAAAAAATAGGTAATGCCTGTGTGGGGTGTTGATTGTGTTCTTCATACCCCTATCTGTGGTGAGCGACATAGATAAGGAGCACACGATTTCTACAGATGAAGCTGGCACTTGAGGAGTTGAATATGACTTTCTACCACTGGTACGCTGGGGTGTGGAGCAGCAGGGTGGTGTATCATCACGGGACTCGCCGAACGGAAGGTCTGTTCCACAGCTCGATACTGAGTGAACACCACTTTGATTCCACTGTGATAAGCTGTGTCTGGTCAGACTGGCACTTAGATTTTCCGAGAGATGGTGCGTCTATCGTCAGATGTCCAAAGCCTCAAAGAGTTTATGTTATGGCCTAAGACATATAATAATGAAGTTCCACATAAAACCATTACACATGGCTACAAAATTTACATAACAAAATATAACGGTATGGAATCTAGTGAATATGCAGCACTAATCACAGATCTGTCTCCTCAAACAACTTTTACAAATGAATTATTTCTTTGGCTTTCATACTCTTAAAATTCCCACCGATTACTGTGCCTCTTAGTCATCCAAACCCTACTAAAATGTCAAATAACGTCTGATGATTAAAATAATTGTACATTAACATCACCACCGAAATTTTCTTAAGAAAATTTGTGTCTGTTGGGACTGTGTGCGTTTGGACCTTACGGGAGCTCAACTTCGAGGTTGTCAGCGCCCTTACGCGTATTAAAAGAAACGAAAGATGATGAAGTTACGAAAATTTGAATGACGCAGTGTGGAGGGTATATATAAAAGGAAACTAATGCACTCACTCCCACCTCATTCGCATTCACTCACACTATCACTCTATCGCAGGTGTCTTAAGAGAATGGAGGAAGGGTGAAAGACTCTACACTTGGGATTAAAACGGAAGCAAAAACCACAGAAGAGCTGAAAGACAGGCACACGGAAATGTGACTGGGTGAGCAAGTAGAAAAAACATGAGGGAGCCAGTAACCTGTTAATACCTTAAAAACAACTCTTTAAAATTTTCTAAAACAAGTTAGACAAATCACAAAACCTTAAAACTCTCACCACATTTCTTTGAACGTTACTTGAAATACAGGGCAGATCTATCGACAAATCTGGCGATGCCACTTTTCAGAAAATAAAACACATTGTAATAAAATGTGGCGCACAGGTATATGTGCGCCACGTGCATCACTCACGCGGCTGTGACCGATTTGAAGACGATTAAGGAGGACCTCGTCACGTCGACGTGACTGGAAAGAGGTAAACCACGGCTGCGATGAGGGTTTTACTACACGGAGTTTACAGCCTCACACTTTCACCTACTCAGCTTCCCATCAACTCATGACTTTGTACCTGAACAGTGAGATGAGAACATACAGGCGGATGGCATACTGGGCCGGCCGTGTGGCTGAGCGGTTCTATGCGCTACAGCGTGGAACGGCGCGACCGCTACGGTCGCAGGTTCGAATCCTGCCTCGGGAATGGATGTGTGTGATGTACTTAGGTTAGTTAGGTTTAAGTAGTTCTAAGTTCTAGGGGACTGATGACCTCAGAAATTAAGTCCCATAGTGCTCAGAGCCATTTGAACCATTTTGGCGTATACCGAGGATCAAGACACTCCCCTTGGGCTGCTACATCCACCCTTTCGTTCCACACAATATCCAATAACCCAGCAAAAGCACACTCCTTCAGCAGGTGCTGTATCCGGAGGAGGGTGTTCTGGATGTACTCAACTACTTTCATTAGCTGGATACAGGCGTTGCAGGGACTGTATTCTTGGGTGGTATTTAAGATAAGTAAATAAATTAGAGAAATTAGAAAATGAATGAAAAACTTAGCTTAGTTTAGAAGAATTACACACTAGCAAACAGCGGGCAGAGCAGCAGAGCAGAAGAGACAATGACCGTGAAGTCATCAAGTTCCACATAAGCGGACGCTGTCGATTCAGCCGTCAGGGCATCGCCCGACCGGCTCACGTGTTTCTAAGTTCTCACATGTGAGCAAAGGCCCTCGCCTACACTCCAAGAGCCAGTGACCGACGTAAAGAAGATTCTTCGAGTAGCTTTTCAACGTGACAGAAGAGGCAATGACCGTGAAGTCGCTCACCTCCAGTAAACTGAAGTGAATAAATACGCGAGACGCAGTGGGCCCGACAGACGGAGGAAGAAGCAGTTTCGGTGCTGAAGACCATAATGCAAGAAGAAACTACATCATGCACAAACGCACCAAGTTCTTCGCTGTAATGGAATAGCAAGCAGCAGCCTCAACGCTAGAAGACAGAAGTCAAAAGATATTTGTAGACTGATTTTTACGTACCCGGGCGACTCGTGAGGATGGGAAGGGGACGGCCTCACATCAGCAGTCACCTGTGAGCTGGGATGAAGATCTGACAGCCGAAGACTGGCAAGCGGGAGTCCGTTGTTCGAGTCCGGGACACTGGCCTTCACCCGCCGCGCCGCTCCGCTGACCGACGCACAACACACGCGGTCGCTTAGAGAAGAGAAACACTGGGACTCCAGATCCAAGGTATCACCATCTGATGCACGACTTCGCTTGCAATAACTAAACGGGCCACCTCGCGCTGCGCGTCTCCAGTCAACTGGGCGAGATACACACTGCCACGCGTAATCAGACGCCGCCGCTGCTGCAGCAGAAGGCTTCTCAAACGACACAGCTGCCGTTCTCCAAGCCAGAACAACGAGTAAGGAAACATCTACACATATTATGTAAAAATGCTGTTTCATTCTACCTCATACCCGAACCTAGGAAGAACCCACCCTGCCCACATGTTGTTAAGAGAGAAAAATTAATTAATTTAGTATTTACACCCTGACAGAGTGCTTTAGAATCAAATGCCCTTTGCAGTAATGCTCATCCTGGCAGTTGACTAGCATCAAAAAGGAAAATTTTTATTTATTTATTTAACCTGATCAGATTAGGGCGATCAGGCCCTCTCTTACATCGGACCAGTGTTCCACACATGCAGCATTTCACACATCAGAGTTACATCACGACAATAGTTTAAATGAGAATATTAGCTTTCTCTAGTGACAATATGAGTAAAGAGTAGTGACTAAGTCCTAATAAAGTAAATGGTGGCAGCATTTTTACAACAGGTGCTATACATACAGATGATGATAAAAGCAATAATAAAATGTAATGATAAACATGACTAAGACTTAATAAATTAAATACTCGCAGTATTTTTACATACAGATTATGGTAAAAGCAATAATAAGCAATAATAATAACAGTAAAAAAATCAAATAATAATGACAAACATGAGAAGGATTGGCAATAGTAATGAAGGTTTGTGCAGATGTACATAATATCTTGGTGTGTAAAGTAGATGTTTACTAGTTTAGCGTGTTTTGGGGAATGGGGATTTATGGAGGGGGAAAGAGGGAAGTAATGAGGTGAAGTGCATTCATGTACAGAGGAAGGCATTACTGTTGCTTAAGTAGATACGTCATTAACTGTTTTTTAATGCTGGACATGTTTTTAAGTTCTCTAACATAAGGAGGGAGGTTATTTCAGAGTCGGGTTCCCGCTACTGTAAAGGACTTGGAGAAGGTGACTGAGCGATTTAGTGGAACGGAGAGGATTTTATTATAATGGGAACGTGTGTTTCTGTCATGTTGTTCCGACATGAGCGTTAGGGACGAGGAGAGATATGAGGGACAGTTTACATTTATAAGGCAGTAGATGAGACAGAGTGTATGGAAATCTCTGCGTTTGTCTGCACGCAGCCAGGACAATTTTGCATATGCTGGTGAAATGTGATCAAAAAGTCGAACGTCACAGATATATCGGACACAGGCATTCATGACCAGTTCTAGACGTCGGGAATTTTCCTGAGAGAGGCCTTGTAGGATAAAATCGCTGTAGTCAATGATTGGGAGTATAAGCGTTTGTACTAATTTCTTTTTCATATCGAAAGGGAAGAGTTCTTTATATTTTTGTAGGACGTGAAGGGATGCTGATGCTTTTTTGCACACTGCAGTTACGTGCTCTGTCCAATTTAGATTTTCATCTATTATTACTCCCAAACTCTTTGCTGAGGGAGAGAAGTTAATATTTGTTCCATTTAGGATAAGAGGTGGTAAGGATTCCCGATGTTTTAGGCTAGTGAGCTTAGAGTGACCAACAAGTACCGCTTGTGTTTTAGATGGGTTTGGTTTTAGACCTATGTCCTGTGCCCATTTTGACAGTGCATCGAGGTCAGTATTGAAATTTTCAATAGCTTTCTTGAGATTGCTTGGTTTCGCACTTAGATACAACTGAAGGTCATCAGCACACATATGGTATTTGCAATAGGTCAGAACCGATGACACATCGTTGACATAGAGAGAGAAGAGTATAGGACCTAATACTGAGCCTTGGGGAACGCCTGACACTACCTGCCGCCATTGTGGTTTTATATTCCAGGAAAGGACGCTTTGCTGACGAGACGTCATGTATGAGCGAAACCATTTCACTACACTTGGTGAGAAATTTAGACCGCTAGGTTTGGCCAGTAAGATGTCGAAGTCGACAATATCAAATGGTTTGCTGAAATCTAAGAAGCAAATGATAGTCGCTTCTTGTCTGTCCATGGCAAGTTTCAAGTCATCTGTCACCTTTATCAGAGCCAGTTACATTTAGTGACACACTGTTACAGTACGACACTGAGTCGCAACAGATGAGGGATTTAGCAGGTATGGCACATCTCATCCGTTGCATCGCCCTCAAGGTCGCGGACAGTTCGGCATCAAATGCAGTTAACTCTGGAGGCAACCGAATCTAGAGGCCACAGTCTGGAAAGCCATAGAGCATCCGATGGAGTCCCCCGTGTATAGACCCATCCATGAGGACAGTTACATAGCTAAAAAATAAAATAGAAGAATAAAAATGTTGCTGATTATCGTGATTAATAATAGGTAGTGGACATGCAATAAGAGTGTACAGTATACAGTTTTTCGTTAGTTTTCTGACGTATCGGTGGATACCAGACAGAATTTTCTTTACACGTTGTGAACACACACGCTTATGAAGTCATTGGCCCGCCCTACAATCGACTGGTGATTAATACTCCCTGAGATACATTGTGGGTCTTCTCCCACAGTTTATACCGCTCTGTTTTCAGTCTACATTACTGCAGCACAGTTGTGAAACATGCAAGGATCACAAACAAAACGTAGATTTCATTACTTCAAAAAGCATACTTTTTTTCTAATTGCACTCATTATAATTGCAAAAAATTTTACACCTACTACCTGCCACACCGGTAGGGGTTGCCATATTATCTCTATTATTTACTTTCACCAATTCCTAGTGTTCGTGGGCAGTATTACTGCTGTAAAATCTCTTATCGTGATGTGGGCTTATACCGGGAAGTCGTACATTATCAGTTACTTGGATATATGTATCTTAACGTGAGGTAGTACTATTCCTAAAGAGTTACAAAGTGCGTCTCGCTAATGGCACACTTACAAAGTGGCGCAAAACCCTCTTAGCTTGCCCTCTCTTACTTATTTTCTCTAATTACACATCGGAGGGGCCTTAATTACTCTCTCCACAAATTAAATCAAGTGATGGGTCTTACTCCATTTGCTATGTTTTATAAGATCTGTGAATGGACATTTTGTGTGAGAGACACGCGAAGGACAGGGGTGTAATGTGCAACCGCCTCCACCTGGTTCCCGGAAGGTCGGCTCCAGGCTACAATAGTGGCGGCCGGGGCAATCTCTTACAAAGGCGAACTCGGCTTTCTCTCCGCCAAAGGCAAGGCAGTGCGCACAGCAAGACATGTGCCAGCAGACGCCGTGGCGCCTGCACCAGAGCAGTCAGGCTTTCTGACGTTGCATACTTATAATCACAGGTCAGTGATGGCGGGGTATCCGCCAAGCTGGCACCTCACAGTATTTCGCTCTGCCGGTTACTCTTCTCATGCCACACGTTTCCTCAATGTACTTTAAAAGAGCATGCTGATTGGCAGTCAGATGTCATGCTTGCTGACGTATGAAGGTACTGTAAGTCTTTGCGGGAGCGTCTGCATTGGAGTAGGATTTTTCGTGCTGCTTTGAAGGGGCGATTTATATAATTCTGATTGGTGCTAAGAACCGTGACTAGTCGCTGTTGGGAGTCATGTGGCTTGGTGGGGTCAGCGAATCTTAATTTTTTCAGATTTTGGTTAGAGAATGTAATTTCTATTCAACAACGCCGGAGACACGAGACGTGAAGCAGAGACCAGAGATCAATCGAGTTAAGTGTATACAGTGTCTCGGTTGCCCAGACAAAGTGTTTATAAGCGCTGATATCGACCGCTCGTAAAGATAACTCGGCATCGAAATCACGACTAATCAGAACATCGTAGACGGATGCAGCTGTCAGTGTGGTCAGCAATCCTAAACGTCGCACCGCGCACTGACGTTCTACGGACTACAGCGTAACTTTTATTGTGTAGTAGAAAGATTATGTTGGCTACAATTTACTAAAACTTAGTGTACATTAGGCTGGCAACGCTGTCTACATGTGTATGATATCAAGTCAAACATTTGCACTGTTGTCGCGGTAATGTCATGCTGTAAGGATTGTTGAACGTCCGTGGGCTCTTTATTACCCCAGTGTGTGTTCCGTGTAGGTAGATATACAATACTGAAATTTACATTGTGTGTAACTTTGGAACTGTTTCCTTTCAATGCAGCAATATATTATTTTATTTTATTTTTCAGCGACAATGTGTAAAAGACTCATAACAGATAACAATATATATAACGCACTTATGGATAAATTTCCTACTCCGAATTTTTCTTTTGTTTCCTTCACTGCTTGCTCAATATACAGATTGAATAGCATCGGGGAGAGGCTACAACCCTGTCTCACTCCCTTCCCAACTACTGCTTCCCTTTCATGTCCCTCGAGTCTTATAACTGCCATCTGCTTTCTGTACAAATTGTAAATAGCCTTTCGCTCCCTGTATTTTACCCCGGCCACCTTCAGAATTTGAAAGAGAGTATTCCAGTCAACATTGTCAAAAGCTTTCTCTAAGTCTACAAATGCTAGAAACGTACGTTTGCCTTTCGTTAATCTTTCTTCTAAGATAAGTCGTAGGGTCAGTATTGTCTCACGTGTTCCAACATTTCTACGGAATCCAAACTGATCTTCCCCGAGGTCGGCTTCTACTAGTTTTTCCATTCGTCCGTAAAGAATTCGCGTTAGTATCTTGCAGCTGTGACTTATTAAACTGATTGTTCGGTAATTTTCACATCTGTCAGCACCTGATTTCTTTGGGATTTGAATTATTATATTCTTCTTGAAGTCTGACGGTATTTCGCTAGCCTCATACATCTTGCTCACCAAATGGTAGAGTTTTGTCAGGACTGGCTCTCCCAAGGCCGTCAGTAGTTCCAATGGAATGTTGTCTACTCCAGACGCCTTGTTTCGACTCAGATCTTTCAGTGCTGTGTCAAACTCTTCACGAAATATCATATCTCCCCTTTCATCTTCATCTACATCCTCTTCCATTTCCATAATATTGTCCTGAAGTCCATCGCCCATGTATAGACCCTCTATAGACTCCTTCCACCTTTCTGCCTTCCCTTCCTTGCTTAGAACTGGGTTTCCATCTGAGCTCTTGATATTCATACAAGTGGTTCTCTTCTCTCCAAAGGTCTCTTTAATTTTCCTGTAGGCAGTATCTACCCCTTGTGAGATAGGCCTCTGCATCCTTACATTTGTCCTCTAGCCATGCCTGCTTAGCCATTTTGCACTTCCTGTCGATCTCATTTTTGAGACGTTCGTATTCCTTTTTGCCTTCTTCATTTACTACATTTTTATATTTTCTCCTTTCGTCACTTAAATTTAATATTTCTTCTGTTACCCAAGGATTTCTACTAGCTCTCGTCTTTTTACTTACTTGATCCTCTGCTGTCTTTACTACTTCATCTCTCAAAGCTACCTAGTCTTCTTTTACTGTATTTCTTTCTCCCATTCCTGTCAATTGTTCCCTTATGCTCTCCCTGAAACTCTGTGCAACCTCTGGTTCTTTCAGTTTATCCATGTCCCATCTCCTTAAATTCCCACCTTTTTGCAGTTTCCTCAGTTTTAATCTACAGTTCATAACCAACAGATTGTGGTCAGAGTCCACATCTGCCCCAGGAAATGTCTTACAATTTAAAACCTGGTTCCCAAATCTCTGTCTTACCATTATATAATCTATCTGAAACCTGCCAGTATCTCCAGGCTTCTTCCATGTAAACAACCTTATTTTATGATTCTTGAAGCATGTGTTAGCTATGATTAAGTTTGTGCAAAATTCTACCAGGCGGCTTCCTCTTTCATTTCTTAGCCCCAATACAGATTCACCTACTATGTTTCCTTCTCTCCCTTTTCCTACTGTCTAATTGCAGTCATCCATGACTATTAAATTTTCGTTTCCCTTCACTATCTGAATTTGCTATTTGGGGAGCAAAATAACAGACGATAGTCGATGTAGAGAGGGTATAAAATGTAGACTGGGATTGGCAAGGAAAGCGTTTCTGAAGAAGATAAATTTGTTAACCCTTCATTCGATCCCTGCGAAACCCTATGTTTCTGCAGGATACAGAAAAACTTCGACTGCTGCCCTGGCCAGCACATCCTCCAGATCTCTCACCAATTGAAACCGTCTGGTTAATGGTGGCCGAGCAACTGGCTCGTCACAATACGCCAGTCACTACTCTTGATAAACTCTGGTATCGTGTTGAAGCTGCATCGGCAGCTGTACCTGTACACGCCATCCAAGCTCTGTTTGACTCAATGCCCAGGCGTATCAAGGCGGTTATTACGGCAAGAGGTGGTTGTTCTGGTTACTGATATCTCAGGATCTATGCACCCAAATTGCGTGAAAATGTAATCACATGTCAGTTCTAGTATAATATATTTGTGCAATGAATACCCGTTTATCCTCTGCATTTCTTCTTGGTGTAGCAATTTTAATGGCCAGTAGTGTATATTTTGCTAGTTCGTCACACAATTGTATGTGGCTTTGTAATGTCTCTGGCAGCGGTCTCTCAGAGATATTTTGAGAAATTTTATAAATTATATAACTCAGTACATATCTCGAAATATCTCTTCTTATCTTACCGATTCTTAAACTTTAATATACGATGATCAATGCAAAGTAGTTTCAAGCCCTATTATTCCTTGGAGCGTCCATTTACTCCATGGAATAGCTTCTCTGCTATCTGTTTTCTCTTATGAAAAGAAGGATTCGGATCTTGCCGATTAGCCGTGGAAGAAGGAGGATGTATATGCTTGTATATGTATGTATTATTGAGCTAGTCGCCATCTTGATGAGATTCTGTATGAGAAGGAATTTAATACATGAACTAAACTAAAAGTGTGTTCGCGTATTACTTAACTGATTATTATTGACAGTGTCTGCTTACTACTCTGTGTTGCACGGGATCAGTGGGGAACGTCTGATTTACACTGGACGAACCCGCTCAAGATATCCAGTTTATTACAATAAATAGACTATCATGGTCTTACCAGCAGACCTCCGGTCTTCCCCATGTGATTACGAAAAGTTAATAATTATTACAAATGTTTTCAGGAGATTGACTGACAATTTTCGTCGCACCGAGAATTCGAAATTGCTTCACTGTCTTATAGAATTTAAGTTAAGCTCAATTTAATCAGGATAGAACAGCACTTAACTGTGTGAATGTGATAAGACTGCTTTGTGAATGAAAATTCCCTTAGCATACGCATGTTTTTAATATCCAGATCAGTGAAGCTAAATCAGGCAGGTGTGAGAGAGGTTTTTAAATTTTTTGAATACCACACAAATGTGGTTCTAGCCTTCTAAGATGTCATGACGTTCCTTGAATTACTCTCCAGTACTTTTGAAACGCGCGTCACTTTTCTCGTCTTTCTTTCTTACGTTTTCCCTGATCTCTATGAAATTTTTGGCTATCTTTTCAAACTGTAAATGTCGCTCAATCGCCTTCCAAAAATTTTATTTCGCCTTTTCAAAATGCTTGTGATTCTTGAGTAATGAATCAATCACTAACGCCAGTAGCACAGCGGGTAGAACTGAAGAACGGTTAGGAGCGTCACCGGTAACACTTCTTAAAAACGCTCTGCCGTCCACACCTCGGTGAATCCTGTTACGGGAATCAGAAAAACTACTAGCCAGCCACAGAAAGCTCCACAATCGTCATCAGTACTCGCCGGTCGAGGAGCCAAGCGGTTCTAGGCCCTATAGTCTGGAACCGCGCGACCGGTACGGTCGCAGGTTCGAATCCTGCCTCGGGCATGGATGTGTTTAATGTCCTTAGTTAGGTTTAAGTAGTTCTAAGTTCTAGAGGACTGATGCCTTCAGAAGTCCCACAGTGCTCAGAGCCTTTGAACCGTTTCATCAATATTCGGACTGTGGCTGTCCGAACACCAAAAGCATATCTACATCCATTTTTGAGTAACTAGTATTCTCAATGAGAAAGACCCTCAAGCATTTCACTTTCTTCTCAACCATGGACATGTACTCGGGATACTGGCAAATCGAAGTAGCTGAGTATGATCGTGAGAAAACTACATTCATCACCCCTGAGGGCCTGTATGACTTTAAGGTAATGCCGTTTGGTTTGTGTATGGCACCAGCAACTTTTGAACGGATGTTGGATTGTCTTTTAAAGCACCTGAAGTGGAAGATGTGTCTTTGTTATTTAGGTGAGATTACAGTGTTCTCAAAGACATTTGATGAACAAATAAAGTGACTCCAACAAGCCGGACTGAAACTTAATTCAAGTGTCTCTTTGGAGAAAAAAAAGAAACCAGAATACTTGGACACCTTGTGTCAAACTTAGGTGTGCTGCCAGACCCAGAAAAGGTGATATCTAGAACGGAATTTCCTGTTCCTAAAAGTATTAAAGATGTGAGAAGGTTCCTCAGATTATGTTCTTATTACAGTCGTTTTATCAAAGACTTCGGTATCCAAACCACGCCACTCCAAGAGTTGTTAAAAGCTCATGCTAAATTTATCTGGGATGGTGCTGAACAAGATTCTTTCGATGTGCTGCAGAAAGTTCTGACGACTGACCCTGTACTTCGTCTGTATGATGAGAGAGCACCTACAGAACTACACAGAGATGCCAGCGGGTATGGGATCGGTGCTGTTCTGGTGCAAATTTCGGATGGAAAAGATAAGGCCTATGCTTCTAGGACACTTACAAAAGTCGAGAGAAACCACTCAACCACAGAAAGAGAATGGATTGTTGTGATCTGGGTTATGTACAAATTTCGACAGTATCTCTATGGAAGGCCATTCACAGTTGTTACAGACCGTCATTCACTTTCTTGGTTAACAGGTCTTGAAGACCCAACAGGACGATTCGCCAGGTGGGCACTATATCTTCAAGAGTAGCCTATGACATTACCATAGCGTACAAAACTGGATTAAAACACCAAGATGCCGACTGTCTCTCAAGAAACCCTGTGCAAGACCATCAAGACTTTGACGAAAATAGTCTCGCTGCACTCCAGGATCTCTGTGCTGAGCAGAAGAAGGACGCCAAGATATCTCAAATTATTCTTGCCTTCAATCGGTAGGAAGATGTGAAAGGACAATTTAAGGTAGTTAACGGATTACTTTGCAAGAAAAACTTTGGTACGTTTGGAAAGAGTTGGCTACCAGTGATTCCTAAAAACATGCTCTTAGATGTTCTACAGTAATTCCATGACACACCTGAGGCCGGACATTTAGGATTTATTGAGGCATACGACAGAATCCGCAAGAGATTTTTCTCGCCAGATTTTATTTAGGAGTGTCCGTCATGTGTCGTACTGTCGAGAGTGCCAGAGGAGGAAGGCAGTTCCTCAGAAACCACCTGGCCGACTCATACCAATTCCACCAACCGAAACGCCTTTCCAGCGTGTTGGGATTGACCTCGTCGGACGATTTCCAACGTCTGCTAGTGGCAATAGATGGATGATTGTTTGCACTGATTATCTGACACCGTATGCCAAGTCGTGAAAACAGCCGAAGCATTCGAGGGAGCCAAATTCTTCGTGGAAGACATTGTATTAAAACACGGCACCCCAAGGTCGTTAATTACTGATCGAGGGAAAGTTTTTCAATCAAATCTTGTAACAGAGATAAACCGTCGGTGCAACATAACTCATCACATGACGACTGCCTACCATCCGCAAACTAACGGACTTACTGAACGCCTTAATAAGACATTGGCCGACATGCTGTCAATGTTGGTCAGTGTTGAGCAGAGCAACCGGGGTGAGGTGCTACCTTTCTTGACGTTTGCCTGGAACACCGACGAAAAGACACCACAGGATTTACGACATTTTTCCTTTTACTTGGGTGTGAGGCGACTACAACGATGGACACTGTGTTTCTGTTACATCCTGATGACGTGGACGACGACTGCGTCGGCCAGGTGTTAACCAGAGCTGAGGAAGCTCTGCAGTTAGCTCGACTCCGCACGCTTCAGGCTCAAGAATGTATGGCGCGAGCCACCACCCCGTTGTCTACGAGCCTTGTGACCTCGTCTGGATCTTCACTCCTGTTCGGAAGGTTGCTCTGTCTGAGAAACTCCTCAGGTGCTACTTTTTACCGTATAAGGTTTTAAGACAGTTGCCTGATATTACTTGCGAAGTTGAAGATTTCGACCCCGATACAATACGACGAAAGATCAGAGATACGGTCTACGTCCTTCGAATGAAGCCCTATAAGGATCCTGCATCCTAGGGTAAATTCGAAGCTCCAGCGACGGGCAACTAGCGGAAAGGTGACGAAGAGCTTAGAGGCAAAGGAAAAGATGAGCACCGCCAGGGCCAGAATCAGTTATCGGGAGTCGGATTATGCAGGACCGATGACTCGTTCCCGAACTACTTAACATCGAGACGCTGTTCTCTTAAGGAGGGAGCAATGTCGCAGAAGAAGCTGAATAACACCGTGATGTATTGCTGATGATACTAAACTTTTGCATGGAGGGTCGTGAGTTCGAAACTCATCTGAACTGTACGATTTTAATTTCTATATTCGGTTCGAGTACAAGCTAGAAGTATCCGCAAATGTGAAGAATCATTGTACGGGAATGTTCTGTAACTTCTGGCCGTTGGCAGTTCGCTCCGTGCTCTTTTAAGTGCAAGTGCTGCAGAAACCTTCGTTAAGTGAAGTTAGTGTTCGTCATTCATCTACTAACACCTTCTTCTACGTGACAATATTTGTCCCAAAATTTCCGAAGATAAACACTTAGTTCCGAGATGAACTTTTAGTCACGATCCTTCCCTAGCAATAAGAGCAAATCAAGAAAGCGCTTGCAACTGACAACTAATTTAAGTTCATGATGTTCATTTATTATTAAGTATTTGTCCATATTTCCCCAGTTAAAATTTCAACCACTGAAATTGAATTTTGACAACGAAATTCAGAAGATCGAAGGGATTTCGGAAATTAATCCTCCCCAGGAATTGGCAGCATCTTATATGGGGTGTCGGTTGTGCTGTTTTGCATACCCCTATGAGGCTATAGTGCTGTCTGTGGTGACTCGCATATGATCATGCAAACTATACAGAGGAAATGCTAATGTCACGCACGAGAAACGTCTTGCTGAATGGTAATTAATACGGGTGGTAAAATCGACATACGTACATAGACATTTTGATGACAGGAAAGATCATCTTCTCTGTAACAGAAACAAGTAGTTACTTTAACGAACAGATTTGTTATCGAAAAGCAAAACATATGAGTTACCCAACGATAAAAACAATTTAATATTTAGTACTTGGAAAAGGGTTTCTGCTGGTGAACTCTAAACTTGGCACAGGTGGATGGACACAAAATTATGTGAATAACACACGAAAACGACCGGTGACTGTTAGCATGACTGGTAGATTAGAGGAAGAACGCCGCAAAATGGGATCGAACATCAGTAAGTATTAAAATGGAATAACTTACACCTGAAGAGAGTGAGCTAATATCACATCCACACTGAATAGCCGAGTGCAACGACGGTCCACCTCTGCAAGCTCCCAGAGTAAGTGGGAAGGCGCCGGCAGCAGCGACTGCAGTCTCTGATGAGCTCAGCCCCTCAGGTGGGGACGTCTCTCTAAGCAACTGCAGGGCCCATCTTCCAACATCCTAACATGAAATCATTACTCTTCAGAAGCATAAAGTGAAGTCATCACTCTTCAAGCTTCTATTCTGAATTATCCTCTTTCTAGGTTCTCTGTAATTTGGCAATTTTAGCCAAAGCAGGAAACTCGCGGTCCAGTTGTGCTCGACATTCCGAGTTCTGTCCCTTGAAACTCAGGTAAGATCACACTCCTACTCTCGCGAATTTATGCTGTGTTTAACCAGTAAAACCACGCTGTGGGGAGCCGTTCAGAAAATCTCGACAACTACACGGTACAAATTCCTAGCAGACCTACTACGTGGTTGATACGCAGCCACGGCTGCGAGAGGGCACGCTCAGTGGAAAATAACAGTAGAAACCAATCACAAAGCCGAATTCTGAAATTTAAACCATACGTTATTTTGTGGCAATGCTCCTGAGGAAAAAGCGGTTAACACGCCAGCCTCTTGGAAGCCACACTTGGCTTGATATTCAGATATTTGTTATATTCCTAAGAAACTTGTACAAACAACGTTGCTATTTTTTGACAGAAAAAGCTGTCCTGTATCCTGTCCAGAAAGCGTGGGATACACGACACGAATGCCGGTCTGGATATCTGGGGATGCAACTTCGTATTGGCCCTTAATCATTTTCATGGTAGACAGCTCTTCTTAAAAAAGATACTTATCTTACGCTAGCGAGCTAGTAGGTTCTCAGTTTGCAATCCTCCGCCACTGTACTAAAACGAGACGTGTGAAGAAGGCAACAAAAGGAACAGCCAAATATATTGTATAATGATTGCAATTATTATACAGCCTAAGTGATCAAGTGCGGGAGCAAGAGAATTGTGCCTAAAATGTTCCGAAATATGTTGTGCCTTAGTTTCAGAGTAAATTGGCCACATAGTAGTTGCAACTTCCCTTTCAATCGTGAATGGAAGCACCTTCACTAGTCTCAACATTGTATTCACCAACAGAAAACACATTCTTGCCATTGCCCCGTATCACCACCGACATCCCCATCATCGCCTTCTGCCGCCGATGTTATCAGCTTTTGCGCTGCTGATGTCATCGCCCAGCAACTGTGCAGTCTTCGCGTCGACGCCATCACCACCTGTCACCGTCACATTCCTCGTGTTGCCGCCGTCATCGGGTTTCATCTCAGCCTCATCTGTATCGCTGGTTTCCTCACCAGCTACGACCGTCCCCCAGAAATTTCTTAAACACCCGAACTGTATCGTCAGATCCATAGTGTCACCTCACCTCCTCAGCATCTGACATTACTCATATTTACCGCCATCTTGAAAAGCGTTTCTTTTCTTTTTTTCTTTTTAACTCGTACCACTTCAGCCACTATCTACACAAGTCCCACAGTCACAGTCGCATATTGAATTACACCAAACTCCTCATCCGCGGCAGCTGTTGCCATGTTTCCCACATTCGTCACCATTAGAATGTCTCCTACATCCCCCTCCCCGCACTCCAGAGAAGCACGCCACACGTTCTGCTTCCCAGCCATTACTGCGTCACCACGCCCACATGAGAGCCACCGAGAACAGAGGACCTACAGCTACCACCAGCCACAGCTCCACGTCTGTCAGTTGCAACAACTTCCCTACAGTAGCCTCACCTACATCAAACCTGTTGTTTTCAAAGTGAAACTGGGAACGTCAGCTGATAAATGTTTTATTACAGTCAACAAAATGTATTTTCTTGTAATTTAACCTCTCTTAAACTGGGTTCAGTATTTTTCATTTGTTCTCTGTCAATTTCGAAGAAACTACGGCTTTACCTCCAGGCACATTGGCACTGTGATGTATGTGATATTCAAGTACGAGGGTCGGTCAAAAAGTAATGCCTCCCATTTTTTTCTACTTAAAAAAATCAAGTTAAGTGAAAAATTTGAATTTGGCGCCATTCCTCAAACCTTCTTCTGCAATCCACTGCAGTAGTAACTTTCTGTGTCAACAGGTGGCAGCACAGCAGAAGTTTGTAAGATGGCCGACATCGATGTTCGTTTGAGACAGCGTTGTGTGATTGAATTCTTGAATGCAGAAGGTGAAACGCCCATACGCATTCATGAAAGACTGAAGAAGGTGTATGGTGTTGTGACAGTGGATGTCAGCACTGTTAGACGATGGGTTCGTCGTTGTAAGGAAGCTGAAGGGCAAACACCGTTGACTGACGAAAAGCGGAGCGGCAGGCCGGTGAGTGCAGTAACTCCACACAACATTCTGGTTGATTTTTTGGAGCAGGGATGCACAATAAATTCTGTTCAATACGTCACAACCCTCAAAAAACTTAAAACACGTCTTCGGCGAGTTCGCCCAACAAAATCAATGGCAGATGTTCTTCTTTTGCATGACAATGCAAGACCACACACCAGTCGTCACACCTCTGACGAGATTGTCAAAATTGGATGGGAAGTTTTGCCTCATCCCACATACAGCCCTGACCTGGCACCATCAGACTTCCATCTGTTCGGGCCACTAAAAGAAGCTCATCGTGGGATTCATTTTGAAGATGAGGAGGCCGTCAAAACATCCGTGCGTCAATGGCTTAGGAAGCAGAGCTGTGATTTTTACCGTGCTGGGATACATGCCCTTGTTCAAAGATGGACCAAAACTGTAGAGATGGGCGGAGATTACATTGAAAAATGACAAAATGATCCTCAATGTTGTGGTTTTCAACCTATGTAATTGCATTTAAATTTCCTGACAATTAAATGTAGAAAAAAAAATAGGAGGCATTACTTTTTGACTGACCCTCGTATATCCTGTAAATGTATTCCAGCGTCCTCCAGTGTAGTAACTGGATGACTGTAAGTTCATGAAAATGAAATGAAGAAAAAGGGACAGAATCATCCAAGGTCCCTCAAAAAAAAAAATGCGTTTGTCTGCACATAGACATCGTATCTACCGAGTTCGGTCCCACTCGGATAATTCCTTCGTGATGCGTCGTTTCTTTTATCCTTTTTTTTCCTTTTTCTCCTTTTTCTTAGAATCTATGTTTGTGTGTAGAATATATTCTGTGACACACCGAAGTAGTTCCAGTTCACTGAACGGAACGACACCGTCAAACGATTGCTCCATCAAAGCAGTGGTCTGGTAATGTTCAAGCCTGACATCATGAACATGCATTGTCTTAGGAGCCACGCTCAGAAATGCGTCCCTTGCACAGTTGGAAACTGGAGAAGTTCATGCAGAAATTACAGCACAGTACATAGTTTCCTGTGTATTAATCACTCTGTTCCTTTAGGTCGCACTGATATGGTGCACATTTAATTTAAATATTTATCCGTACTCTAACACACGGAAGCCAACGCACCAGTCATGCCTTAAGTCAGCAGTAATAGTCAGGCCATACCGCTCAGCTGTCCGGTACCGATAGAAAAAAAAGAATGAAAGTACGTACAGTTGTATTCAAACAATTATGTTGAGTTTCATGTATTTCTAATATTTGGATCTACATATAGCGGGTGATCAAAAAGTCAGTATAGCTTTGAAAACTGAATAAATCACAGAATAACGTAGATAGAGAGGTAAAAATTGACACACATGCTTGGAATGACATGGGGTTGTATTAGAACCAAAATATAAAATATACAGAATAGCAATAATTAGCATAACAAAGTAAGACAAAGCAAAGATGATGTTCTTTACAGGAAATGCTCAATATGTCCACCATGATTCCTCAACAATAGCTGTAGTCGAGGAATTACGTTGTGAACAGCACTCTAAAGCATGTCCGGAGTTATGGTGAGGCATTGGCGTCGGATGTTGTCTTTCAGCATCCCTAGAGATGTCGGTCGATCACGATACACTTGCGACTTCAGGTAACCCCAAAGCCAATAATCACACAGACTGAGGTCTGGGGACCTGGGAGGCCAAGCATGACGAATGTCGCGGCTAAGCACACGATCATCACCAAACGACACGCGCAAGAGATCTTTCACGCGTCTAGCAATATGGGGTGGTGCGCCATTCTGCATAAACGTCGTACGTTGCAGCAGGTGTTTATCAACCAGGCTGGGGATGATGCGATTCTGTAACATATCGGCGTACCTCTCACCCGTCACGGTAGCAGTTATTTGCTGTCCAGCGCCATCTGTCGGACATTTAGTGAACTTTTTTTGGTTCTTATAAAACTCCAAACATGAGTGTCAATTTTTATCTCTCTATCTACATCATTCCGTGGTTTATTAAGTTTTCAAATTTATACTGGCTTTTTGATCACCCGGTGTATATATGATCGTTAGAGCTACACGTTTACAAACGAAATTAATACATTTTCGTACAGGCACATGTGATACGAACAAAATCCGT
The DNA here is from genome assembly GCF_023897955.1 of Schistocerca gregaria. NCBI lineage: Eukaryota > Metazoa > Arthropoda > Insecta > Orthoptera > Acrididae > Schistocerca > Schistocerca gregaria. The sequence goes on along the minus strand of NC_064922.1, from coordinate 88,351,521 downwards.
GTAAAACAAGTAAATATTAGACCTTATGATACACTGCTCGGCAAAACTGAAAGACTTGACTGGGATAGTAACATAACACTACTCGGTGGAAGTGAATGAAAACACAGAAGCATGTTGGCAGAGGTCTCTCACTCGTGTACAGAATGCTGGACATCAAATGGCGTGAGTTCAGCGTGACTATGGCGCAAAATGTGGTTGCCACCCAATACGAGCCAGTTGCAGGAGCCGGAAAAGACAGTGTGTGTCAATGAGCCATCAGCTATTCTGGACTGTGTGTTGTGTTCTTCATTACAAAATGTGGATTCCTTCACACGTGGAAGGGTCATCGAGAAACTGAAAGGACAAAGGGTGACTGGCGTAGCGAAGGAGGTCGGTATTGCTCACAGTGTTCTGTCACGAGCATTAGGAGCGCTTCGAGTGCTGTAGGCACTGCTTCCCGAAGTGGTCGACCACGGTCGGCTGCAGAAGCAGACGACCGCTGCACTGTGCAGCAGACACACATCGAACTGAGGGTGCAGTTGTGACCATATCTAACAGGAATGCAGGGCAAGCAATCTTGGGCTCCACATTGGCATGGCGATTTTGTGTGGGTGGTCTCTTTATCCGACAATCGTTACAGTATGCACTGATGACACTTGCACGTCGGCGCACCGTTTGCAATGGTGCCAAGAGCAAAGGGACTGGTCCAACGAGAGTCGCGCGCACTTCAAGGATGAGAGCAGCTTAAGTACAAGTAGCCACATACAGGGTGAAAAGTATTTAAGCCGAAAAACTCTGGGAGGTTGTAGGGGACACCAAAACAAATATTTTTCCCTAATGTCATTTTTTCCTATGAGGAGTATTTCACCCAGTAGAGGATGATTTCTCTGGTGGCAGATTAATTAAACCAACAAAGACTTTTCCATTTTTTTTGACCAAGAGACAACAACTAGGTAGCAGATACGGCCCAATTAAACAGTCTTCAACAGCGACGACCCACACATTGTAAGTAGGCTGTTTAGGTTTTTTTATTGGTAACGCCGCCGCTACGTAGCGCTCTGTATAAAATCACTGGCTGTGCCGTGTGCAGTCTGTCGCTGGTTTGCATTGTTGACTGCCATTGTAGTATTGGGCAGCGGCAGCTGGATGCTAACAGCGCGTAGCGTTGCGCAGTTGGAGGTGAGCCGCCAGCAGTGGTGGACGTGGGGAGAGAGATGGCGGAGTTTTGTAATTTGTAAGACTGGATGTCATGAACTATCATATATATTTTGACTATTAAGGTAAATACACTGTTTGTTCTCTATTAAAATCTTTCATTTGCAAACTATACCTATCAGTAGTTAGTGCCTTCCGTAGTTAGAATCTTTTATTTAGCTGGCAGTAGTGGTGCTCGCTGTATTGCAGTAGTTCGAGTAACGAAGATTTTTTTGTGAGGAAAGTGATTTGTGAAAGGTATAGGTTAATGTTAGTCAGGGCCATTCTTTTGTAGGGATTATTGAAAGTCAGATTGCGTTGCGCTAAAAATATTGTGTGTCAGTTTAAGCACAGTCGTGTATAAATTGTTCTAAGGGGACGTTTCACATAGACCAGTCTTAAAAAATTTTTCTAAGGGGACGTTTCAACATTAACGAAGTACTGCACTTGATGAGCGCTAGTAACTGTGGCTTGTGGACTACCCTCACTCCAAACATGTGAATTGTGCATGTTGAAGACTCCGTCACCCCCGAACGTTGCTTCATCGGTAAACAACACCGAGGATGGCAACGTAGGATGCATTTCACACTGTTCCAGGTGCCACTGCGAATACTGTGCTCTGGGTGGATAATCAACTGGTTCCAGGTTGTGGACACGCTTGAAGCGAAATGGAGGTAACAATTGCTATCGAAGGACTGTTCTTACATTCGTCTGATTCGTCCTCATGTAACGTGCAATTGCTCGAGTGCTGACTGAAGGATCCCGCTCCACATGCTGCAAGACACGTTCCTCAAATTGCAGCGTACTTACCGTGCGACGGCATCCCTGTCTAGGTAATCTGCTAAGTGACCTGGCCTCACGCAGACGTTGCTACAGAGCATCAAAGGTCGTATGATGCGGGATACGGCGATTAGGATATTGTTGTTGACAAACCCGCTGTGCAGCTCGTCCTTTGTGGTGCGCTACGTAGTACGCACCAACCATATCAGTGTACTCAATCCAGGTGTATCGCTCCTTTAGTAAACAGAGACAGTGCACTACTACGCTGGTGGACAGCAGTTGCCTACAACTGAAGAGCGTAATAATCCCTCTAACTACTGAAGATCGTAATACGGCCTCTATCAACTGAAGAGCGTAATACGGTATCCAACGGTTTAAATAATCCTCGTAGGAAAAAATGACATCTGGGAAAAATATTTGTTTAGATGTCCCCTGCAACATCCCAGAGTTTGTCGGTTTAAATACTTTTCATCCTGTATATCGACATATGTCAACGCGTAATTCACCCGGAAACATTGTGAAACATTATCGTTGTGGTGGTTAATTTGTTATGGTGTGGTGATACGTTATGCTCGTGGGTGTACTGACCTCCAAATCTTTGTACACGATATACTCACCGTTGACATTATTGTAACACGGTAAACCTTACCCACGTCCATCTTTTTACGGGGTCTTTTGACTCTGGCTTCGTCTCTATGGATAACAATGCGTAAGTGCATCATATAGCAGAAGTGGAGGAGTTCTTGCAATGACAGAAGATGCAGTGAATGGACTGACTTCGCGTTCCACCGACTTAAATTTCATTGAACACGTGTGGGATGGGGGAGCGAATCGACTGACCTTCCCATTCGACTGACTCGACTGACTTAAATCCCATAAAAGGAATGGCTCTGAGCACTATGGGACTTAACAGCGTAGGTCATCAGTCCCCTAGAACTAAGAACTACTGAAACCTAACTAACTTAAGGACGTCACACACATCCCGTGGCAGGATTCGAACCTGCGACCATAGCGGTCGCGCTGTTCCAGACTGTCGCGCCGAGAAACGCTCGGGCACTCCGGCAGGCTAAATTCCATCCAGTACGTGTGAGATGGGAGATGGGATGGAGACACGTACTGCAGCAAGTCCACAAGCACCAACGACCACCAAGCAATTGTCAGTCGCGCTGGTCGAGGAATGGAACACCGACCCACAAGGACTGCTTGGAAACCACGTGGCCAGCATGAAAGGACATTGCAAAGCATGCACTGCCGCCCGTAGTCATCACACGCTCAAATTAAAACCGTATCACGTCTTTCGTAATGTCCAGAGAGCGTCAAAAATAGTCGTGTCTAGCAGTCAGTTGCTCCTGACAAAGACGATGGAGGTGATCGTCGAAAGCTCGAGAAATTAGACTTTGGTTTAAAGACATTAACAACGAAGTCTTTCGTGATGGCATTATTGTAGGAAACATTGTCGGAATTCTTCACCCATCAATTCAGGGTAAAACCTCGAGCTTTCGACGAACACTTCCACGGTCTTCGCCTCCTAACGAAAACGATGGAAATAACCGTGAAAAGCGAGAGGTTTTACCATGGATTAATGCTGCCGGAAATCCGAGAATGTTTTTCACAACAGTGCCATCGCGAGAGACTTTGTTATTATTGTCTTTAAATCAAAGACTAATTTCTGTTGGTCTTGGTCTTATTACGTATTTCTTTCAGCTGCCTTCTTTACTATACCAAGTCATTTTGTCCCAGGTTTTATCGAGCTGCGTTACTTGGCTATCACACATCATCCGAACATTACATCTGTTATTGCTTTGCCGGCCGCGATGGTCTAGCGGTTCTAGGCGCTCAGTCAGGAGCCGCGCCACTGCTACGGTCACAGGTTCGAATCCTGTCTCAGGCATGTATGTGTGTGATGTCTTTAGGCTAGTTAGGTTTAAGTAGTTCTAAGTTCTAGGGGACTGATGACCACAGATGTTAAGTCCCATAGTGCTCAGAGCCATTTGTTGTTACTTTCTGTCCACCCAGGCATCATGTATAAAACAAAATAACTAAACGACAACTAAGTTTCGATGTAGGCTCCCTTGAACGATACGTTTACAAAAGAAATCAACGGATTATCCTGAAGTCGTATGTGACACGAACAAAAACGACCAATAAGTGCTACATATTCTCATAGTTAATTAATTTCGAGCTGTACTAGAAGACACTTTCCCGCTGATAAATGGCAGATAAAGTGAGGACCACGCACACAGATAAATGTGAGAAATTGGTGGAGGAAAGTTTGAGACATTACAGTTTAAGGGCCAGCTAGAGCACTCCTTAGCTCCCGAGACCGGCGAGCCCGTCCGGCAGCAGCGGCCACGCTGCTATAGGAGGGGGAACACCGGCAGCAACAATTTACTGGCAGTAAAACTCCTCAGGGAGCTCACGTCTTTGCCATCCGGAGGGCCACTGTGCACCGAGGTTACGGCCGAAGTTGGCCAGTTTTAAAATTCTTGACCTGAGCCGGTGGCTGGGGCCAGTGCAGTTGGCCTTGTAGGGGGTGAGGGGTGAGGGAGGCAAAGTTTTAATCGAGATGACAGCCCAAGTTGCGTCGTAGCGCCGCGCGCCAGACCCGGAATCCAATATTCGCGGACCCGGGACCCCCCATACCCTAGCACGGCGCCGGCACTCTGTGTGCTGTCCGCCTCCCCAACCACATATCTCTCTCTCTCTCTGTCCCTCCCCCACTCACTCCCTCTCTCTCTCTCTCTCTAGCCCAACCTCAGGCCGGCAGACCACACGTCGGTCGGCCGTTGGGACCATCCGCGAAACTTCCAGAAGCACATAAATCTCACGCCGTGAATACGATACATTTTTTATCGTTCCGGCTCCATCCGGTGTGTGCGCCGGGGATCGATCACGGGGCCTGACGCCCACAGAAAAAACCGTGTAGGGGTGTGGGAGGAAGGAGAGAAAGCTTTTCTGGGGAACCACGCGTGCGTGGTGTGGGGCCGTGTGGTGGGAGAGATCCTCCATTCATCTCGCGCCTCTTCGCGCGCTCGGCGGCGCGGAATGTGTGTATAAAGGAAAGCCTGGAAGCGGGGAAGGGAGGCAGGCGGGGGCGTAATCCCTGTTCCCCAACCGCCACCGCCGCTCCGGCTAGGCCGCCGCCCCCGCCGCCCACCGCTTTCCCCAGACGGACGCCCTGCGATAGGCCATCGCCGCCCGTGGCGCGGAAACGGCCCTCGTCCAGCAGTTCACCGTGAAGACGTCGGAGACCGCGAGAGAGCTGTGTTGCAAGAAACAAGTGTCGCAAGCGGCCCAACATGCTGTAAACCGTGTAGGAACATCTTCCAGTATGGTACTTCACTATTTTCTATTGTACAGGGAGTTCATGCAATATTTCAAGAAATGGCGGGGAATAATATTGTACCGAGAGTAAAGTGTACGTAAGGTCATTTTTGGTCGCAGAGACGAAATGTGTAGACAGTCAGAAGCGTTTAAAAAAATTGTTCAAATGGCTCTGAGCACTATGGGACTTAACTTCTGAGGTCATCAGTCCCCTAGAACCTAGAACTGCTTAAACCTAACGACATCACACACATCCATGTCCGAGGCAGGTTTCGAACCTGTGATCTTAGCGGTCGCGCCTATCGAGACTATAGCGCCTAGAATCGCTCGGCCATCCCGGCCGTCAAGAAGCGTTTCCCATCATGTGAATTCATTAATGTTAATTTATCAATGTGCACATGTGTATAATTAGGCGAGGGAGCAGAAATTCGTACCTGCTACCAACCCTGGACCGCACCACCAACTTCTTCCTCCTGCAGTAGTTATTCTACAAAGTTGGTGGCACAACTCACCACCTTTCTATCTCTTCCGAAGAATGAGCGACCTTTAAACGAGTCAGACTTCCAGAATTACTCAACATCCAGACCAGGACATAGAAAGATAAGGGAAGGGGACGAACCTGCATCATGGTTAAATAAATAACACCACATTTGCATTCTCCCTTACTCGATTCTCTGAGTGTTTAGTAATGTTCTTGTGGTCCTCAGTCCTGAGACTGGTTTGATGCAGCTCTCCATGCTACTCTATCCTGTGCAAGCTTCTTTATCTCCCAGTAACTACTGCAGCCTCCCTCTGAATCTGCTTAGTGTATTCATCTCTTGGTCTCATTCTACGATTATTTCCCTCCACGCTGCCCTCCAGTACTACATTGGTGATGCCTCAGAATATGTCCTACCAACCGATCCCTTCTTCTAGTTAAGTTGTGCCACAAACTCCATTTCTCTCCAATTCTATTCAATACCTCCTCACTAGTTATGTGATCTACCCATCTAATGTTCAGCATTCTTCTGTAGCACCACATTTCGAAAGCTTCTATTCTCTTCTTGTCCAAACTATTTATCGTCCATGTTTTACTTCCATGCAAGGCTACACTCCATACAAATACTTTCAGAAACGACTGCCTGACACTTAAATCTATACTCGATGTTAACAAATTGCTCTTCTTCAGAAACGCTTGCCTTTCAAGGGAAAAGATGACACTGTGCTCCGGAGCTTCGAGGGTGAGATACGTCCGCTTGGTGCAGTGCTGTACTTGCGAACATTCACTTGACTATGAGGTCTTCAGTACCTACAGCATATCGCGAGAAGTGAGATTCGCACAATTTCTGACGGCTATATGCACTCACATTGTTCTGGGCTTACCGCTGAGCTACGTGGGTTCCGTTCTTGTTTCCTTCTTAAGCTTCAGATTTAGCAAAGACGATAGAAAAGCTTGTGTTAATTTATAGGATATTTTCATAAAGAAAATCTAAGACGGAATTTATAAGATACCATTAGGTGTGTAGTCTGTAACAAGCAGGTACACTTATATTGGGTGATTTCTCGTTCACTCTGCAGAATATTGAGATGCACCCGCCGTGTCTGATATTGTGTGAATTGTCTGTCTGTGTGTGTGTATACTAAGCCGGGGACCAAGAAACGACGGAGAGCCTCCGCCCTGCCGTAGGCGTCAGTGGTTCACAACCACCCAAGAGGCCACAGCAGTCAACTCACCTCACCGCCGCTCCACACGGAGCCCTGAGTTGTTGTGCGATTCGGGCCCCAGTGGACTCTGCCCACCCTTCCCCCTTCCCCCCTCTCCAACCCACGGGAACGTCTCATTCCAGACGAATGTAACCCCAAATGTTTGTGTGGCAGAATAAACATGATATCCGCGTACTTGGAAACGGTGTTTGAGAAGCAATCGCCGGCACAGTGTAACTGAGGTGGAATAAGAGGATCCAGCCCGCATTCGCCGAGCTAGATGGAAAGCCGCCTTAAAAACCATCCACAGGCTGGCCGGCATACCGGACCTCGACACTAATCCCCCGGGCGGATTCTCCCTCGGGAAGCTTCGTGTCAGATCGAGTGGCTAGCCGGGCGCGCGTGTTTGTTATCACTTTGAGAAACATAGAAATAGGTATCCTCCGTATCGCAAAACAGCTTAAATCACTTTAAAAAAAAGCAATGCTTCCGGTCCAGACTGTATACCAGACATGTTTCTCTCAGACTATGCTGATACAATAGCTCCATATTTATCAATTACATACTACCTCTCGCTCACAGAAAGCTCCGTACCTAAAGCCTGGAATAGTTCTCAAGTCATATCAATACCTAAGAAGAGAAGTAGGAGTAATCCGTTGAATTATAGGCCCATATTACTGACGTCGATTGGCAGTAGGGTTTTGGAACATTTACTGTAATCGAACATTATGAAGTACCACGAAGAAAACGATTTATTGACTCGTATTCTTGCGAAACACAACTAGCTCTTTATGTTGTTGTTATAGTCTCCAGTCCTGAAACTAGTTTGATGCAGCTCTCCATACTACTCTTTCCTGAGCTCGCTTCTTCATCTCCCAGTTTTTACTGCAACCTACATCCTTTTGAATCTGCTTAGTGTATCATGTCTTGGTCTCCCTCTACGATTTTTACCCTCCACGCTGCCCTCCAATGCTAAATTAGTGATCCCCTGAAGCCTCAGAACGTGTCCTACCAACCGGTCCCTTCTTCTAAAGTAATGAGTGCTATCGATATTGGATGTCAAATTGATTCGAAATTTTTAGATTTCCAGAAGACTTTCGACACCGTTCATCACAAACGTCTTCTAACCAAATTGCGTGTCTACAGAATATCGCCTAAGTGGTGCGACTGGATTCGTGATTTCCAGTCAGAAAGGTCACAGTTCGTAGTAATAGATGGAAAGCCATGGAGTAAAACAGAAATAATATCGGGCGTTCCCCATGGAAGTGTTATAGGCCCTGTATTGTTCCTGCTCTATATTAACGAGATAGGAGACAATATGAGTAGCATTATTAGATCGTTTGCTGATGATGCTGTCATTTACCGATATGTAAAGTCATAAAATACGAAAACTAATTGCAAAAGGATTTAGATAATATATTTTATGGTGCGAAAAGAGGCAATTCACCCTGTACAAAGAAAAGTGTACTAAAAGAAATTCGCTAAATTTCGATTGCGCGATAAGTCACACAAGTTTGAAGGCTATAAATTCAACTAAATGCTTAGGGATTACAGTTACAAATACCCTAAATTTGAACGATCACATAGAAAATGTTGTGCGTAGAGCCACCCAAAGACTGCGGTTCATTGGCAGAACACTTAGAATGTGCAACAGGTCTACTAAAGAGACTAATTACACCACACTTGTCTACCCCATTCTGGAGTATTGCTGGGCGGTGTGGGATCCGCATCATATAGGACTAACGGACGACATCGAAAAAATACAAAGAAGGACAGCTCGTTTTGTGTTATCACGAAGTAGTGGAGATAGTGCCACAGACATGATACGTGGAGTGGCAGTGATTAAAAAAAGGGCGTTTTTCGTTTCAACGTGACCTTCCCATAAAATTTCAGCAACCATATTTCTCCTCCGATTGCGAAAACAGCCTGCCGATGTGGCCGGGCGATTCTAGACGCTTCGGTCTGGAACCGCGCGACCGCTAGGGCCGCAGGTTCGAATCCTGCCTCGGGCATGGATGTGTGTGATGTCCTTAGGTTAGTTAGGTTTAAGTAGTTCTAGGGGACTGATGACCTGAGACGTTAAGTCCCATAGTGCTCAGAGCCATTTGAAGCATATGATTGGGAAAACATTCTGTTGGCACCCACATAGACCCATACCAGTCACATAAATATAAGTGCAGCATGAGCCAAAACCCACGAAGAGGTAATGACGGAATAATATTGAATTCATTCTTTTTTCCTTTCGTTTGTTCCTGATTCTGGTAGATGAAGGACAGGAAATGGACTATCGTTGAAGTGTGACAACAAGAAACTGTTCAGTTGCAGCCCATTCGAGACTTTTGGCCGGCCCTGTTCTTGTACCCCAGTGGTGCTACTACACACTTCAGTACCGTATGTGTATTTTAGCGAACCTCGCATGAATAAATAAACGCAGTGAGATCGATTTCTTGTCATCCACGCCATCCTCAGTCAACACTACAGTACTTTCACATCTGGATTAATGTGACATAAATGGCGTCAACCACGAACAGCCGTCAGGGTCTCTCAGCGATGGTTACAGCTCAACTTGCACCATCTGCACGGCGGTGGCCGCCTGGATGCCCGACAAAGTCTCAAAAATTTAATAAACGGTTTGCATAGCAGTTGTCAACGATGGAACAGGTCGTCAAGCGCGAGTTGTAGAAACTTGCGAGGCATTACATACTGTGGTAGAGAAAGGTTGTTGTTATTGTTGTCGTCTTCAATCCTGGGACTGGTTTGATGCAGCTCTCCATGCTACTCTATGCTGTGCAAGCTTCTTCATCTCCCAGTACTCACTGCAACCTACATCCTTCTGAATCTGCTTAGTGTATTCATCTCTTGGTGTCCCTCTACGATTTTTACCCTCCACGCTGTCCTCCAATACTAAATTGGTGATCCCTTGATGCCTCAGAACATGTCCTACGAACCGATCCCCTCTTCTAGTCACGTTGTGCCACAAACTCTGCTCCCCAATTCTATTCAATACCTCCTCATTAGTTATGTAATTACCCATCTACTCTTCAGCATTCTTCTGTAGCACCACATTTGGAAAGCTTCTATTCTCTTCTTGTCCAAACTATTTATTGTCCGTGTTTCACTTCCATACATGGCTACACTCCATGCGGATACTTTCAGAAACGACTTCCTGACACTTAAATCTATACTCGATGCTAACAGATTTCTCTTCTTCAGAAACACTTTCCTTGCCAATGACAGTCTACATTTTATATCCTCTCTACCTCGACCATCATCAGTTATTTTGCTCCCAAAATAGCAAAACTTCTTTACTAATTTAAGTGTCTCATTTCCTAATCTAATTTCCTCACCATCACCCGACTTAATTCGACTATATTCCATAATCGTCGTTCTGCTTTTGTTTATGTTAATCTTATACCCTCCTTTCAAGACACTGTCCATTCCGTTCAACTGCTCTTCCAAGTCCTTTGCTGTCTCTAACAGAATTACAATGTCATCGGCGAACCTCAAAATTTTCATTTCTTCTCCATGGATTTTAATACCTTCTCCGATATTTTCTTTTGTCTCCTTTACTGCTTGCTCAATATCCAGATTGAATAGCATCTGGGATAGGCTACAACCCCGTCTCACTCCCTTCCCAACCACTGCTTCTCTTTCATGTCCCTCCTTGCTGTCATCTGGTTTCTGTGCAAATTGTAAATAGCCTTTCGCTCCCTGTATTTTACGCCTGCCGCCTCCAGAATTTGAAAGAGAAAATTCCAGTCAACATTGACAATAGCTTTCTCTAAGTCTACAAATGCTAGAAACGTAGATTTGCCTTTCTTTAATCTAGCTTCTAAGATAAGCCGTAAGGTCAGTATTGCCTCACGTGTTCCAACATTTCTACGGAATCCAATCTGATCTTCCCCAAGGTCGGCTTTTACTAGTTTTTCCATTCGTCTGTAAAGAATTCGCATTAGTATTTTGCAGCCGTGACTTATTAAACTGATAGTACGGTAATTTTCGCATGTGTCAGCACCTACTTTCTTTGGGATTTGAATTATTATATTGTTCTTAAAGTCTGAGGATATTTCGCCTGGCTTATATATCTTGCTCACTAGATGGTAGAGTTTTGTGAGGCCTGGCTCTCCCAAGGCTGTCAGTAGTTCTAATGGAATGTTGTCTATAGAAAAAACTCTGTATAAGTTTCGCACACCCTGTTAATAAATTACATAGTAGAGGATACTAATACATGATACCGAGTGCTCGGATTATGGTACCAGGAATAAGTTAAGGTTTATCGCTGACGCCAACAGCGACCTAAGTGACGAAGCTTGTATAGACGCTAACGCGCCGCCTTGGTGCTGATCGCCCACCAGTTTGGACGCGGAGAAAGCTTCCTATTACACTGTTAACTACTGCTACTGATTGTTGATAGGCAGAGGCGAATCCTAAAAATTGACTTGATGGGGCATCATTCAAAAATTTCAATTAATAGCGTTTTGTCAGTCGAAGAAACATCAACCAGTCCTGGTTCCTACTCCGGAGCTAACATAATACATGCTAATGAAGGTAGGCTCGCCGGCCGTGGTGGCCGAGCGGTTCTAGGCGCTACAGTCTGCAACCACGTGACCGCTACTGTCGCTTGTTCGAATCCTGCCTCGGGCATGGATGTGTGTGATGCCCTTAGGTTAGTTAGGTTTAAGGAGTTCTATGTCCTAGGGGACTGATGACTTCCGAAGTTAAGTCCCATAGTGCTCAGAGCCATTTGAACCACTTGAAGGTAGGCTCACCAAACCAGCGGAGGTGTGGCTTGCACTCCTGGACGCTGAATTCAACGTAACCATCGACGAAATCCGATAACTCCGCGCAGCAAAAGTATAATGAGTGCATCAGAAGATCCCAGAGCAGCCCTATGTACAAACCTGAATGCAACGTCGCCTAGAAGTGAATAAAAACAAATTGGGAACTCTGTTGATAAAGTCTACAATCGTGAAGCAAACATTTAAAATAGGTATAGACTTCTAGTAATCAGTATTCAAAATTTTAGAAGAAATTAAAGACGGTCATAAAGAAATTTTTGAGACAGTTAGACAGTGTCGTCGAGAAATGCAGGGGAGTCACAACAAATAATTGGATGGTGTCTGTACCATGCAAAAGGAGGTCACTTACACAATTAATTGAAATCATCATAAATTTCTGGCCTTGAGGCATGCCGTGGTAGTCTGTACAATTGTGATAACCCTGTATCCCGGATAACGCAAATAATTGGATGGTGTCTGTATCATGCAAAAGGAGTTCACTGGCACAGTTAATTGAAATCATCATAAATTTCAGTCTAAACAATATGGAAATAAAACTACCAACTTACTCAGTCAGTTGGTAGTTGAAAGTTGGAGACACATCGTTGTTACAGGGTAGTTTGCTGAAACCAGATGTTGGCCACTGATGAATCGCTTGCAAGATTGAAATTATCCCCCTCAGAGTCAGCTAAGGCCTGAAGATGCTGCACTGAAGCACCGAAACTGGTAGCCTTATAATGAATAACACGTATAAGGAAGGTTGTTGGTGTTCCATTTTATTACATACGTGAATGGCCGAAGTCACTCAAACCACCAACCACAAGGATGGATGTACAAAATCAAATCAACTTCTTCCCGGAACCAACTCGACTGGCCACTGGTTTCTTATTCTGCCTTGCACGCCCAAGTGTATTCTGTACTGTTAGGACAATGACTTTAAATTGTTATTTAATTTCTAAGAGAAGTCTGTCTAGATGCCAACGTTCATATTTATTCTGACAAGACACATTAATACCTGAAGAATCTGGTGTCATAAATATGAGTGAGGCACCACCTCCTGAATCAGTGTATCAGGGAGGGTATCTTTGTCTGAAGTAAGTAGGTGATGCATAGTCCGCAGGAACGAAGCGCACGCCCTGTTGTGCACGTTTATCATTCCAATGCCATCTGCATGTGTGGGAGAAGTTAGCGTCTCAGAACGGTTCTTGAACACCCTACCCTCGCTGACGAAATGACCGAAGGCCGCCTGGAACTTGGTAGATACCGTAGCGGCCATTGGGAAAATGTGTGTGTAATGATTAAGTTTCGGAGCGAGATAAACGTTGACAAAATGTACCGGCCTGATCAAGTCAAGTGTTCGAAAGTTATGAAGACGAACTCGCGTGGGTATCACATTAAGTAGTCTGCGATACGTAGCTGCTGCTGTACGCTGCACTTTCCCATGAAAGGTCACGCCCAAACACTTCGCCGCGACTTTGCTAATAGGCACTGGCGCACACAGATGCAATTCTCTGCCAACATCCATGTAGTGCGACATTCACAGGTTGATACGGCTTCTAGACACCTCTTCGTATTGTTGAAGCCACGCGATAGCTGTACTTGTATCTTCTGCGACCTCGTCAAGTGGTCTCGCGGTTCTAGGCGCGCAGTCCGGAACCGTGCGATTGCTACGGTCGCAGGTTCGAATCCTGCCTCGGGCATGGATGTGTGTGATGTCCTTAGGTTAGTTAGGTTTAAGTAGTTCTCAGTTCTAGGGGACTGATAACCACAGCAGTTGAGTCCCATAGTGCTCAGAGCCATTTGAGCCAACCTCGTCAAGAATACCACATCGTCCGCATAGGCACAACATTTAAAGTGCACGTCATGGAGGCGAATGCCCTTCAAACGCTGTCGTAGACCATGAAGTGCAGGCTCGAGCGCGACGACGAAGAGAAAGGCTGACAGGGGACATCCTTGTCGCACTGAGCGCTCAATAGTTAACAGTGACGAGCGGTAGCCGTTGACCAGAACTGTGGACAGGGCTCCATGGATGAGACTGAGAAGTACACCTGCCGATATCGAAGATTAATATTATCTGAAATAAATTAAACTTAAACTTTACACAACAAATTTAAAACATTACTAGGACCAAAACCATTTAGTGGAACAACATTCATCTTTATCTCAATCTTTATTGTAATCTTATTCAATAATTTTATAGGACTATTCCCTTACATTTTTACTAGAACAAGCCATTCCATCTTCTCTAAGACCGCCTGCAGTAAATGGTGCTCAACATGGTGCTCAACTGGGTCAAATGAATGGTCTAGGTCAACCGCCACGAGGGCGCGTTCTAAGCGGAATGCCGACATGAGCGCTACCACATCTCTATAAGAGCTTAACGCCATGTGTATGTTACCGCCACCTCCCAGACATGTTTGGTCAGCATGAATGGCATCTTTGGCAATAGCAAGTAGACGAGAACGAAGAATGTGGGAGAACGGCTTGTGATCCGAATTCAATAATGTCAACGGCAAGAGGTCTTACAGTCTGCACCAACCGTTTGTTTTGGGACAAGGATGATCATGCCTCCAAAAGGTCGGGTGGGGGGAAGGGGGGGAGGGCAAATGCGGAAATTCAAATCCAGGAGTTGGCAGCACATCTACCGCAAACTTCCCCCATCAGGTCAGAAAAGGTGCTATAAAGTTTAAGCGGAAGACCATCAGGTCCAGGTGATTTGTTTCTCGCGCCCTGAGAGAGGGCCATGCGCATTTCTTCCCACGTGACGGCCTACAAGAATGTGGCGCCGCCTCGCGCCCTACCCGAAGGTGGCAGGTCGTGCTGGCCGAGGTGGCCGAGCGGTTCTAGGCGCTACAGCCTGGAACCGCGCGACCGCTACCACAGAGCTCAAAGCTTGTTGAATCATTTTTGGCAGGTCGTGCAGGGTGTCCTCATTGCCACGCCGTTGATCTGCTAGATAGAAAACGGTTCAAATGGCTCTGAGCACTATGGGACTTAACATCTGTGGTCATCAGTCCCCTAGAACTTAGAACTACTTAAACCTAACTAACCTAAAGACAGCAAACACATCCCTGCCCTAGGCAGGATTCGAATCTGCGACCGTAGCGGTCCAGACTGAAGCGCCTAGAACCGCACGGCCACACCGGCCGGCTGCTAGATACTAGAGTGCGGTAATAATCTGTGAAGGCATGGGAGATATCGTTGTGTGTCTCTGTGCGTTGCCAGTCCACAGAAATAACTGCCGTGATGAGTCGTCTCTTACGGTGTCTCTGACGATATGATAACGAGAGGCGCGTTCGTCTGGGATGGAATCTTGCGGTCTCGATTGAACCCGCGTGCCGTCCAATCTGTGGACGACCATTTGGCGCTCTGACGAAGGTTGTTGCGAAGCTCGTACCCTCAAGACCGTGTAGTAAAACTCAGAATTGGAGGGGATCCAAAGCGCCCTCTCTCGTCCATACGTCATGAGCGTGCTGCGAGGAGCTGGTTTTTCGTAGTATATCCACCATCGTGTCATGGAATCACAGCTCTCACGCCGTCACTCACATTTGTGCCAGGTGTCAGTGACGCCTACACAGAAAGCCCCTTCGCGGAGAATGTTAATGTTAAGAGTCCTCTACTACGGCTCGTCTGTTGTTGTGACAGAGTCACGGCGCAGAGGCCTGATGGTCGGTGAATGCAGTGGACCACAGCTCAGCACCGACAGTTGCTGCCCGAAGACGTCGGTGGACATAAATCCTGTCCAACCTGCTGGACGGGTGGCTGGTGAAGTGTGTATATCCGTGTCTGCACGTGGTATCTCGACGAGGGGTCGCTCGACAGCCACCAACGGTCACTTACGATGGGCTGTGTTTACGTAGTCCGATACGCACTTGACGCAATCCATTCAGTACAGGATACGTCTCGAACGTAAACCACTTTTCTTCCACGTGTCTTAATACTTCCCCGGAAGGCCGCAGCGCGTTCTCGAAAAGCGTAGCCGGAACTTCAAACGGGATCTCGAAGATTCTATATCTACATGTGCGTGGTGGAGGGTACCTCGTACCACAACTAGCATCTTCTCTCAACTGCCAATATGCCTCTACACGAGCCCTAATCTCTCTTATCTTATCTTTGTGGTTTTTCCGCAAAATATAAGTTGGCGGCAGTAAAATTGTACTGCAGTCAGCCTCAAATGCTGGTTCTCTAAATGTCCTCAGTAGCGATTCACGAAAAGATCGCCTCCTTTCCTCCAGAGACTCCCACCCGAGTTCCTATAGCATTTCCGTAACAATCACTTGATGATCAAACCTACCAGTAACAAATATAGCAGCCCGCCTCTGAATTGGTTCTATGTCCTCCCTCAATCCGACCTGATACGGATCCCAAACGGAAGATTTGTATGTTCCGAACTACGAATCCTGCATGGTCGACAGTCACTACGCCCACCTTGCCGTCCGAGTGATGGAAACGATATCCATCGGTGTTACGGCGAAGAAGTCGTTCCCACGCTGCTTCATCGACAAGTTTCGGGTAAACTGCGCTGGAGAGTATCGAAAGATGTATACCAGTAAGTTCCTGTGGGTCGACGTGCTTTACTTCACGCAGGAAACGCTCTGCTTTCTATGCCTTAGGTCGTGCGTGCTGGGCTTCGAACGTTACTTTAATCGTGACCTTTCTATAAGAAAGCGCCATCGTCGTTCGAAGTTATCTGGTATACAACTACCAGCGTGAGTAAACAACGGCCCTCTTGCGGAGCGCCGCACAGAGCCCCTCGCACGTTCGCTTCACAACACGGCTGAAAGCCGACTGACATTTGTGGCAGTGGGTCTTTATGTCTTGCAGTGTTGAGGGGAAAAGTTATCCGTTTTGTCCCATCTCCTTGTTATGGTATCTCATGCAACCAAATTGTATGTGTAGGAAGTGCACCAGTCTCAAAACCTTTACATGTTATGCCCTCTGCAGGCCCAGGCAAATTCTTGGTGTTGCAAGTGCACCAGCCACAAAACTAATAACTTGAATGCGTGATGTCTGGTCCTTCAAGAGAACAGACATCACGCAGCTCCAGCTGCAGCGGTACATTAAGCCTAAACATCGGCGACGAGCAAAAATGTGTATCGGACCGTGATTCGAACTCCGGATCTCCTGCTTACTAGGCACGTGCGACAACCACTGCGCTATCCGGGACACAGTGTTATCGCAATTGCACGGACTACCTCGGCGCGCCTCACGGCCCATCCACACTGCCATCGAGCGCCACGTGTCGGCAGTCCGTGTCCAGTATACTCGTGTTCGCTGCTCAGAGGTTCCCACAGGAGGTAGGACGTATTTGCTCATTCGCACTGGTGAAAGTGAATCCAGTGCCCAGTCAAGATTATTAATGTCCCCGCTGCAGCTGATAGCAGTGTAGCCCCATCAGCTTACTCAAAATCATTGCTTGTTGTTCACTCTGCAGTACCTACAATAGGGACACTGACTGTCCAGTCATGTAGCCAGATAGAGATAAGGAAGTACAGTGTAGTTACTGCTTCGAGATTCCGATAAAACCTGTTAATTGATTTAGCTATAAAGGGCTAACTGAGATGGCTAAAATGTTTGTGAGAGGCAATATTTGAGTCAAACTGGTGAGCACTTTAATGAACGCAGGTGCACAGGCAGGCCTATTCCCTTTGCCCCCTGAAAATAAGCAGGCACTGGAGCCACCTCTCTGTCGCATTAGTGGTTTGAGAACGGGGTCTAGTAGTCCATTTGGAGCACGACATGTCGCGGCAGAGATGAGTGGAAGAAACTGTAATTTATATTAAGTGCTTTGTAGAAGATTTTGATGTTATTCTCGGCAGTTCTTTCCTGCATCACTTCCAGGGTGTTGTGGTCTTAAGGTCGCAAACTGTCCAGTACGGTGACCTAATGCACCAATTTGGTGGTAATAACACTGTAAAGGACGCGACTAACTCGAGGAAGAAGACCTATTCCTTGACTCAATAATAAACTGTATGCTTTAGAGTTGTAGGACTTACCGTCACCATCAATCTGCTCACCAGTAACGAAGTGCCCGTCAAGCTCCAAGTATCTACGAAAAGAGGCCAGTGCCAAGTTTCTAACTGTTAACGAAAAGATATGTGTTCCATTTGCATAGCTAGCTTTGGAGCACCAAATGTTAGAACTCCAGATGGGACAGCATTGGTCAGCACACACGAAACAGTCTCACTATCGGGTTAGTAAACCCCGAAAGTTGTCCATAAAGAAGCAGTTTCACAACTCGGGAGAGCATACAGTTGTGCCACCTGACGAAACCCAGTTGAGCGACCAGTTAATACATCTGACAGAGCAAGCAACAGTTGTAGGCCTGCTGCAGATCTAACTCAGCAATAAATTCTGAGTTATCACATTGGCTATTACTTTCGACAGGTTGTAGAAGGAAGAATTCAACAGCAGACAAATGCAGAAATACTTACTGTAGCCCCCCCCCCCGAACACATATATGTTTCCTTATGTGGGTGATATGCTTGACCAGTTGGGCAAATGCAAGTTATTCAGTACACAGTATATGAGGTCACAATATCATCAGACACCCATAGTCTCTCAGGGTAAACGAAGTGCATCATTTGTTGTATCGTCTGGGCTATGTGAATTCCTCAGAATGCCTTTCAGAATAAGAAACCTACCCAATACTTTCCAGTGGCTTGCAGATTTACTATCGCGTATTTTGATGATACTGTTGTATTTGCATGGAAAATCGAGGAACATGCAGAGTGGTTGGGCACCATACCATCACGTATAAAAACTGCTAACATGAGTTTAAATCCAAAAAAGTGTTCCTTTATGAAGTCTCAGGTGGAATACCTGGACGACGTCATAAGGCTGCGGGTGGTAAACTTTGTCTATGCATCGCTGTAGCTGCTGAACATTTTCGTAGGCCAAAACCGTAAGGGAATTACAAACGCTTTTTGGTCTAGCAAATTATTACCGAAAATACTATTAGCAAGCCATTGACTAAATTACCCACAGAGGTGGTACCTTTGGATCAGTTTAATGTAATGAAGTGTTGCAACAAACGCAAGGCTTTTGATGAAATCTTTCCTGTTAGTTAACCAGATTTTGAAAAATCAATAATTCTGATTCGTGACACTAGCGATTATGCCTCTGTGTTCTTTGTCGGGAACAAAATGGTGTCGAAGAAACAGTTGGTTAAGCATTTTGACTGCTTAACAAAGCAGAAATTAATTTCATTACTACGAAGAAGAAGCAGATAGTTCTGAAACTTGGTGTATTTCAAGTGCTAACTTTGTGGTAGGAGTTTCACAGTAGTTACTAGACTCAATACGACACTGTGGCTCTTTAAAAAGACGAGTAGTCAGTTAGTATGATATGCCCTAAAGTTAAACCAGTGTGATGACGTTGTCTGTCACAAACACGACAAGTTGCACAAAAATGCTAATGAAGTTAGTAGGAAAGTCTGTCTTACAAACTGGCGAAGCACCTATTTCTGAGTTGCAGAAAGTGGAAGAACAGGAGGAAAAATGTCAGCAACTTGCTTCCCTACCAGAATTCATGTTTGAAGGGGGTATTTTACACCGTGAAATCCCACAAGGAAACTGGCTTGTAATATCATAATTATTTTAGCACTGTACTATTGCACAGTTTCATGACAGTATTCAAGCTTGTCATAGTGGCAAGTGTGCAACAAATTATGAAGTAACAATGAAATAATGGTGCAACTGCTGACAATGCAATACTGAAGATTGTATATCGGCATCTGTATACCTTGTGCACAGCCAAAACAACAAACTAAGCACATAATTCCGATACTAACGCCACCACACGCTTCTGGACCCTCTAAAATAGTACCAATGGACATCCCAGGATTCCATCCACAAACATAGCAATAGAATAAGTATATATTTTCGATTGCTGACAGCTTCTCACGCTACCTAGGCTTGGTGGCAAGTGCTCAAATGACAGCGGAAACAGTGGCAGGAAAAAAAGTTACTCATTTGGTTCTAGCATATGGAAGTGAAGGGAGACGAAAATTTAAAAGTCATGGGTGACTGGAGTTCCAGAGTAGGAAAAGGAGGAGAAGGAGACGTAGTAGTTGAATATGGATTGGGGGGAAGAAATGAAAGAGGAAGCCGCCTAGTAGAATTTTGCACAGAGTACAAATTAATCATAGCTAACACTTGGTTCAAGTATCATAAAAGAAGGCTATTTACAATTTGTACAGAAACCAGATGGCAGTTATAAGAGTCGACGGACATGAAAGAGAAGCAGTGGTTGGGAAGGGTGTGAGACACGGTTGTAGCCTCTCCCCGATGTTATTCAATCTGTATATTGAGCAAGCAGTAAAGGAAACAAAAAAAACAATTCGGAGTAGGTATTAAAATCCATGGAGAAGAAATAAAAACTTTGAGGTTCGCCGATGACATTGTAATTCTGCCGGAGACAGCAAAGGACTTGGAAGAGCAGTTGAACGGAATGGGCAGTGTCTTGAAAGGAGGATATAAGATGAACATCATCAAAACAAAACGAGGATAATGGAATGTAGTCGAATTAAGTCGGGTTATGGTGAGGAAATTAGATTAGGAAATGAGACTCTTAAAGTAATAAATGAGTTTTGCTACTTGGGGAGCAAAATAACTGATGATGTTCGAAGTAGAGAGGATATGAAATGTAGACTGGCAATGTCAAGGAAAAGCGTTTCTGAAGGAATTTGTTGACATAGAGTATAGATTTAAGTGTCAGGAAGTCTTTTCTGAAAGTATTTGTGTGGAGTGTAGCCATGTATGGCTGGCTCTGAGCACTATGGGACTTAACATCTATGGTCGTCAGTCCCCTAGAACTTACAACTACTTAAACCTAATAACCTAAGGACATCACACACATCCATGCCCGAGGCAGGATTCGAACCTGCGACCGTAGCAGTCGCGCGGTTCCGGACTGAGCGCCTAGAACCGCTAGCCCACCACGGTCGGCAAAGCAACAACAAATGTAATGACGAGGCAGAGAAAATCCCTGACCCCGCCGAACCCGGAAACCCGTGCATGGGAAGCGAGAACGCTACCGCACGACCACGAGCTGCGGACAGTCATGTATGGAAGTGAAACATAGACGATAAATAGTTTGGACAAGAAGAGAATAGAAGCTTTCGAAATGTGGTGCTACAGAAGAATGCTGAAGATTAGATGGGTAGATCTCATAACTAATGAGGGAGTATTGAATAGAATTGGGGAGAAGAGCAGTTTGTGGCACAAATTGACAAAAAGAAGGGGCCGGTTAGTAGGACATGTTCTGAGGCATCAACGGGTCACAAATTTAGCATTGGGGGGCAGCGTAGAGGGTAAAAATCGTAGAAGGAGACCAAGACATGAATACGCTAAGCAGATTCAGAATGACTCAGGTTGAAGTAAGTACTGGGAGATGAAGCAGCTTGCACAGGATAGGGTAGCATTGAGAGCTGCAGCAAACCAGTCTCTGGACTGAAGACCACAACAACAACAATGGAAGTCCTGACACAATAGTTGCATATCATGGAACAAATTTCATGTCTCCATTATTCATGTAAGTGGCTAACTGTTGAACATAAGAAATGGAGGAGACACTTTCTTATCCCAAGTTGAATGTAGGAGTGGAGCATGTACACAGAAACAAAACTAAGATGCCTTCTCATTTCATCGACAAACCTCACAATGTTTGGGATAAGAACTTTCCATATTTTATATCTACCCGTTATTTCAGACATTATGAGTCGACTGGTCACAGAAATTATAACGTTGTGTACAGACGAAAGTTGAGCTCTCCTTTCAAATTAGAAGAACTATAACTGGATATCGACTCAGCAAGTGTTAAGGAGCTAGCTGGTTGACGTGAAAATATTTGGAAGAAGATGCAACAAAATCATTCTAAGGCATCAGCAAAGCATATAAAAAGAGGTGACTGACGCCGTCTTGCCACCTTATCAACAAGAGAACAACACTCAAACTGGCCTCTGCATTCGGAAGACTGCTGCTATTAACGGCGAACGTGAATCAATACCACCACAGACTTTGCATAGACCGAAAAATTCTAGAATACCTGCCACATATATCACCTATTATTATACTTACAATTAAATGTTACGATCGCGGCCTCAATTGAATGGCATGCGCTGAAGACTGTTGCTCTTGAAACTTCCCATTGCCATCACAGTGCCGCAAGTCATATCCATACCCACTTTACAGTTCAACATAGTTATTTCCTCTACACAAAAACAAACTTTATAAACCTCATGCTCACATGTGAACATATCACGCACCCAGCACTAATACTATGTATAATACTTCGTCAATAACTGTTTGCCTTCCACACGAAATTATACTGACCGAAAATCAACGATCTGTGCGCATGTCTCTTACGTTCTCCCTGCGAGTCCTATCACACTCTCATAGACGTAACGGAAGAGATGTTAAAGAAAAAAAACACTATCCTAACAACTACTGCATGTTACTGTCACTACTTTCTTCCACAGGTGCACACAATTATCCATGTTAAATGCTATACCCTCTTTATAAATCGAGGTACGACATTACCTCTGAATGAGGAGGTGATTTCGGACTAATACCGTGACCGAGATCGTAGGAATACGTATTATCAGCTAACGATGCAACCTCGTCATAAAATCAATGCACTTCGAAAGTGATTCTTCTAAAGAACACGATATGTAAGAGGTATTCGCGACTCCCTCACACCACCCTAACTAGAAAAGTCTTCAGTATTAGCAACGCATTGTAACTCGAGACCATAACAGAGGTTCCTCGATATATCTGCCGAGTTATAGGCGATGACTGATTGAGAAGGACCACAAACAGTATGTAGAAAGGAAATGTTTGGTGTTGTACAAAAGCGTGTTAGAAAAAGTGTTTGAAATAATTAAACAGGGCAAGAGGTATCGTCTGTTATGATCATTCGCCTAGAGCATAGGTGATCAGACTTCAAAGTGGCCTCTCCATTGCCTGTATATATGTAATGGGACCGTGTCACATAGGCATCTGCAGTAGCAGTAGCGGTTGAGGTAAGGGATTGGGAGCGCCATTAGGAATGCTTGGAGAGCTGCTCTCTGCGCTATTTTGGGGAAGTATTGTGAAATGTGTTTCTCCACGCTGGAGGTCCGCCGCAGTTATGCGTCATTGCATCCACATTGATGCCTAGATGACTTATAAATCTTATGAGCTTTTATAGTGCATAATTTTCCTATGTTGGGAGGGTAGAAAATAACGATGATTGCATGTTTGGCTAATGGTTTTGAATAGACAGGGATCTGTAGCACTTTTATCTAATTTGGCGACGCACCACATTGCGCACATTTCCACCAAATGCTCAAAACTCAGTCCTGTTGCAGTAACTCAGGTCGTTCTGTTTCTACATAGGTTGCAGAAAGTGGTGGATACGTCTTTCTCCGACTTCTGCTCAGTTACGACTTAGATTGGAACGAACACTTGTGGGAAGCTGTAGAAATGGGTGCGACTGCAACGTGTATAGGGTGTGCCTAAAACCAGGCTCGATGAAGGTGCCTCGTTTAGAGATATGAGAGTGCAAGAAATATGATTCACTTGTGTATTTTAGCCTATGCATGTATGTGAGTGAATGGAAAGACCTGATTCCAAATGGTGGACTTAATTTCTCACATATAGCGTAACACTAGAGATCTGGGAAGCTAGTGTACATTTTTTCTCCTTAGGTCTTCAATCGGCACATCATCTACTACTACTACAACTACTACTACTACTGTTTGTGCTCCTTCACAACGAGAGTTCGCCTGTAATTCGGCGGATATATCGAGGAATCTCTGATACGGTTTCGAGTTAGAATGCTTTGGAAATTCTAAAGAGTTTTCTAGTTGGAGTGGCATGAGGGAGTCGCAATACCTCTTACATACCGTGTTCCTTAGAAGAATCACTTTCAGAGTGCATTGATTTTATGATGAGGTTGCAAAGTTGGCTGATAATATGTATTTGTACGATCACAGTCACGGTATTAATCCGGAAAACACCACCTCATTCAGAGGTAATGTCGTGCCTTGATTTGTAAAGAGGATACAGCATTTAACATGGATAATTGTGCGCACCTGTAGAACAAAGAATGCTTGTGACAGTAACATGCAGTAGTTGTTGGGATCGTCTTTAGCATCTGGTGTATTACGTCTATGACAGGAAGAATATAGGAGACTTGCGCACGGATCGTTGATTTTCGGTCAGTATTATTTTGTATGGTAATTGACGAAGTATTATACATAGTATCAGTGCTGCGCGCTTGATGTGTTCACATTTGAGCATGAGGTTTATAAAGTTTGTTTTTGTATAAAGGAAATGACTATGTTGAACTATAAGGTGGGTACGGATATGACTTGCGGCACTGTGATGGCATTGGGAAGTTACAAGAGCAACAGTCTTCAGCGCATGCCATTCAATTGAGGCCGCGATCGTAACATTTAATCGTAAGTATAATGATACAAGAGATATGTGGCCGGTTTTCTAGAATGTTTCGGTGTATGCAAAGTCTGTGGTGCTATTGATTCGCCGTTAACGTCAGCAGTCTTCCGAATGCAGAGGCTTGTTTGAGTGTTATTCTCTTCCATGTAATGTATAAGAGTTAACCTTGCAGTGCTCTACACAACTGAACAGCGAACTAATACTTTGTATGTGTTGGACGGCTTTCGTGATCAGTTGAAAATTTCAGAAGATGGTTCGTTTGCGGTGGAGCGTTATTCGCTCCCATGTAAATTGTTCCGATCACTCCTTGTGTATATTTGGCGCGTTTATTTAGATGAAAGAAGATCGACTGAGGTGTGTGCATCTGGCATGTGTATGACATGGTTGCCTGTTCTCTAAACATGTTAAAGACCTTTGTTGGCTTGTGAATTATAGGGATGATTTGGAATGTGTTACATCTGCGAAATCGGTATTCGCAGGTGAAAATATGATTTTAATGTGTTTGATTCTAGTTACTCAGTGGTCTAGAGTACGCTCCATGTAGCTAATGTTTCAGGTTTGTAGAGAAATAATTTCCAGTGTATATCTTTGGGATTGCGTTGCTCTAGCGATCGGTAGGCTACTGCTGTTTGCTTTCTATCTAGAATTACTGTGAAAATGATATGACATTAAGGTGAAGATAGGTGTGTTCGTGTAATCCCAGAGGCTGGAGATCTCTGTAAAAACGCAAGCATGCAGGCAGGTCCGGACCAGACTGAGTAGCGCGTTTGTACCGATGGGGAAACGAGCACGTGTTTGTATATTAGTTCTGGGAGTGACGTCTCTTCAGTAAGGGCTTTGTAATGTAAAGTGGGTGATTTTGTATGGCTTTGGATATGAATTGCGTGTTTACTAGATCGATAAGGTACGCGTGATATACTGCTGAGCTGTAAATCGGTTTCACGCACTAATATTGAAGCTCTTGGCCCCAGTGGGAGGAGAGTGTAAATGAGTAGGTGTGTTTACGTATTTGACGATGTATATGGCACTTTGCGAGGTTTAGTTGTCGGTTTGAAGTGGTAATCAGTATAAAGTAGTTTATTACCACTGAATGCCGCGTCTGTAGAAAGAAAAGGCTGATGGTGTTTCGCTAGGACTGGGGAGCATCCTAACTTATAGTCGGTGTGAATGTAGGCGTACGATAATTTTTTGGGGTGCCATACAAATATAAAAGATATCTGCACTGTTTGCTTAAAATGTGTATATATTGTATTCTATAGTTAGTGTGGCTTACATTGAGTAAAATGTGTATGTATTGTATTTTAGAGTTAGTGTGGCTGACATTGTGTAAAATGTGTATATTGTCAAGTTAGTGTGGTTTATGTTAAGGCATGACTAGAGAAGATGACTGTCCGCCCTATCTTGAGGGACGTATAGACTGAGCAGATCGATAACGACAAGGGTGCGAGTGGGAATTTTCTAGCGGAAATTTATATTCGCTATAAATACTGAAGTACGTTCAACAAGAGGAGAGATTTCCCGTACATTGATTGGTGTCAGACTGTAGCAGCAATAGTAATATTTAATTGTAGTTACAGTGGTAAATATGTTCCTGGCCTGCAATATTCTTGTGAGTCTGGGGATTCCCTACAAACTGAACTATATACATACATAGTTCTGTTTTGCAGTACGGGGCACCAGGGCACCAATGGTTTTCGACTGGTATTTTGCTGAAAAACCCAGTTATCTCATACCACTAATATCTGACTGAAGTCAACAACATGTGATCCAAATACCAGATAATGGCACTTTTGACAGAAATACTTGTTCAGATTTTCTATTAATTTGGTTCAGGGTCCTACTCTCTAGCATAGATATTTCAGCCAGAATGTTTTACTTTTGGAAATCCAAATGCCACTATGTTCACAGTACTTGCTGATAATGCAGTCATGTTTGGCTATACTGAGACGTGGGAAGTTCAAATGTATTATGTACAGTTTAACTATCAACTCCATAAAGAGTTTTTCCATGTGTGGACTAATTCAGAATTCTAGATCGTCAGGATTTACGCTCAGATCTCTACTAGAAAGAAGTGTCAAATATTGATACAAACCCTTAATTAGTAAATTTTTGACCATGGCAGCTCCACCATTAGCAATATGGTGGTTTTGATTCTTGAGTGAAAATGTGTCCTACACGTAACATAAAATATCTTTGATCACAATTAGAAAGTGTAACCAAACTCAATACATTATTTCACTGAATGCTGCTGGTTGGGCTACAACTACCGCTTATTATATCTGTGGAAACATACGGTCCTGGGTTTTCATTTTTCGCACGTACCCATCATTATTTAACAACCTGATCCATTTTCCAACAATTTCATTGCCAGTTTTTCATCTTTAGTTCTATTTGAGATTTTAGATGACTGATTTTTATGTGTCAAAATAAGCTTATCTTATTCTTACAAATATATTGTCATGTGGCTGATTTTGATACTGATTCCATAATTTTTTGGAAAATATGTTCACACATGATGGATACATAGACTGCATATCTGGTAAAAATTTAAATATACCCTCTCCTTCCTTGGTTCACCCTCAGGAATCGCTCTCAGAATCTTGTAACTTTTGGAGTCCTGCCAGGCGGTAAACAATCTCTCGGGAATTTAGGAGTACTTTTCATACACGACGCAGTGACTAATTTACGCTACTGTTTCCCCTTTTGGCTCCTTTTGTGGCTGCTGTTAGTAAACCTGATATGCCTCGACTGACAAGTTAAACAGAACAGGAAAATAGACCCATTATAAATTGACAAGGCATATTAGCGTGCTGTATTTTCAAATGGTTCCAATGGCTCTCAGCACTATGGGACTTCTGAGGTCATCAGTCCCCTATAACTTAGAATTACTTAAACCTAAAGAACCTAAGGACACAAAACATATCCATGCCCGAGGCAGGATTCGAGGCTGTTACCGCAGCAGTCTCGCGGTACCGGACTGAAGCGCCTAGAACCACTCGGCCACGTTAGCCGGGTGCTGTAATTTCTACACTGTTTTGCAAAATGAGTTAAATCTAGCAGGCAATATGTATGGTGAACATTTAATTCAGCTGATGATAAGTACTCACCAAATGTGAAATGACGGAATATTTACTAAGTCGTCCTGTAATTTCTTTGATAGTTCATTCCATTTTAAGAGCTCTGTTACCGTTTTCGAAGGCTGTCCAGTTTATAGCGGAAAAAAAGGTATTCCAAATGAACAAGGCTGACTTGATTTGGGATGACATGGATGTTTGTGTCTGTGAATTTGTATTTCGCTATTCGAAGATATGATTTGGTCCACAAACATGATATACCTTTCAGTTGTCGATGGGTGTCAGGAAAAGAGGTGTCTCTCATCTTTTATCCGGAGCATCATATGAGTAGCAGGAGAATATTTTGTAGCTCTGTCCGATGGTACTGATAGTTTCATTTACGTGCGCTCAGCTGCCTGACGGAGAAAGACTAGTTTCTTTAATATGTGCATACAAATGAGTTGGACTGAATATTTCTCGCTTTTTCTACGAATGGGATATTTTCTGATTCCTCAAAACATACTTCCTCTTTGTCAACTGGAAACTTTTTCTTCAGCTGCCGTTATTGTCATAAATAACATGGAGACGACGAAATGCCGAGTCATTGCCAGCAAGTTTTTGTTTTTTTCTTCCCAGTGTCTTAGAGAATTTCTCACGCTATTTAGAATTCTGTATCTGAAGCCCTCTTCAATGCACTTCTGTAAATAACCATTGTCTGCTAGAGTAGGTGTACAGCTTTTTTCCCGAAGACAAGAATGTATTTATCCGCCTACTTGGGCCATGTAATGTTTCTTTAATAAAGTGAATAAGTGGGCGGTCGCATTGCTCTTTTATCGTACTGAGATATTTCAAATTTCTCAGAGAAATTCAGTTTTCTTTTAAATTTCTGTTTCATTTCACCATGTAGCTTAACTGAAGCTAATTCGTCGAGGTTATCACGGTAAGGTAATGATAGTCGTTACTTGTCCTCAGCAGGCTCCACTGTGATGACTACACCCTGTTCATTGTCAAGTAAAGTTTCTGCATTACCCGGTTTCATTGGTCCATCTTGTAACCATATAAGTTCACAGGTGCATTCATTGTTGTCTGTAGACTTTCCTTTGGTATCAACTCCGTCCCTGCATGTCCAGTTATCATTATATATTATTTATAATTATTTAAATAATGTTTTCTGGACTAAGTATTGCGCTGCTTCTCTCACTACTGCGGGTCGCGTACGTTCTTGCAGACCATGTTTATGGCACATTTCTCCCTTCAAAACAAGTGGTATTTCATGGATATGAGTTATATGCCTTGCGACGGCTGTTTCGGTAGTGTTTATACTAACTGTCGACTGGAACACTGATTGAATTTACCACCAACCTATGGTAGGAGCAAAGACTTCCACCTCATCTCATTATCTTAAGAAATATGTGTGTAGTTGACGGAGTTCGTTCTGTAAGTGGAGTAAGTTGTTGCAAAATCTCTGAAATTTGAGGATAAGTTAAGCCATTAATCATGGCTAGCCGTCGAATCTTACATTCTGTTAGATATTTATAACACATGGAAGAAACATAACCGCAGCCACCAGACGAATTGATTCTCCAATTTTTGTTCTGAAACTGTCTTAGACACTGATTCCTTCTGCTAACCTCAACAGAACTTCAGTGCCACAAACGGCCACAGCAGGAACAGATACTCGTGTAACCATCACCGATATTATTAAGGAAAAATTAGTGAAGTGCCACCCAATCTCTTAAATAAGAATTTTTTATTAATATTGCTCTTTACGTCCTTCACGCTTCATCCTGTGTCGACAGAAAGCATGGGTTTGTTTACTATTACGAATAAAATAATTTTTGAAGCGAAGATTTTGCGCATTCGGCAGAGCGGTTCCAACTAAGTCTGGTGCGATATCCGTTTTATCTATATGTATTGACAAGGACAGTAAAAAACAAAGAATAGTCAGTACTCCAAAAGTGACTGAGCAGCGCTTCGGCATGGCGATAGCAGTTACTGCGATCCATGGCTGTGTGCTGGTTACTCTTCGGGTTTTTCTATCCCAGTTAACGCACATCGATAAAACGAATATCGCACTAGACGTATTTGGAACCGCTCAATCGAATGGGCAAATAAATTTCCGCTTTGAATATCATCATCTTTGTAATGGGAAACCAACCAACGTGCGACACTTAGATGCCGCGTGATTGATGCCATGAGCAATATTTGTTGCGGCTGACCCTAGCTACACACTTCAGGATTGAAATTACAAATACATGCAGAAACAGCAGAGAAAATGCAGCTGTCGTCTGTTACGAAAGACAGCCTCTTTACCTGATGTTGGAGTGTGTTACGTATTCGCGCTTCGTCCTTGCATACAGGATCACCGGATAGCACACGTGGTGCCGCCTTGTCGCCAGCACGTCCAGTCTCCCTGTGCACAAGGCCCTGGCGTAACGCACACCGGGCTGCAGTACTATTCGCACGATGATCTCGTCGTACCCTCCGTTGCTTGCGCGGGTAACACTAGTCATCTACATGACTTTCCCGCCTAGTTTTGTCTGACAGGGCTGAATTGAGTTCGTGCCATTTTCAGTACCTTTCTGTTAACTCTCCAGCTGTTAGCTCCAATCATTGGTGTTTTTCAGTTACGAAAGATACATGTTTATGAAACATTATTATAGTCTGGAGGTCACTTGTCATCCACGCGAGCTCTGCTGCCACAATCTGAAACAAAATAAATCTGTATTACTTTATTGCTTTCCTAGATTCAATCGATCTTTCATGTGCGTAAAGTTAGACGTATTGAAACTCGTTGCAGTTACCTTCCATGTCACCTAGTATTCTCTTTATTTTTAAATTGTGGAAGAAATGTCAAGAGCAAAAAACCTCGGACAGAGTTTAGTAGAGATTCTACTGTATGGTGGGAATGGAACAATGAGCTTAATGATGAAGATCGTCACAGTGATAGTGCTGACTTAGAGACTGAGGATTCTGTTCATGAAAGCCGTCATGATTCAGGAAAAGAACAAAGAAAAGGTTCAAATGGCTCTGAGCACAATGCGACTTAACATCTGAGGTCATCAGTCCACTAGAACTTAGAACTACTTAAACCTAACTAACCTAAGGACATCACACACATCCATGCCCGAGGCAGGATTCGAACCTGCGACCGTAGCGGTCGCGCGGTTCCAGACTGAAGCGCCTAAAACCTCTCGGCCACCTGCGGCCGGTGAAAAGAACAAGAAGTGTCAGAAAATGATGAATATGAGTCACAGGAAGAAGTAACTCAAGAGGATGCACATTTTTAGGGAAAGATGCAATAACAAAACGGAGGAAAAATAAATATCCTAATAGTGTTAGAAGCAGATCTTGCAATTGTATTATGCATTTTGCTTGGACCAAAAAGCAAGCTTGTATAAAAAAGACGGATATAGAAATTCTGAATTTGTTCTTGGATAGAAACATAATAAGCATTATCGCAACACGCACTAATATATACATCAATTAAGTCTAAGGAAAGGGGCGGTAAGGAAACAGATGCCATAGAGGTCTGAGCTTCCATTACTTTGTTATATCTATGTGGATCTTTGAGATTTTCTAGGAAGAGTATTTCGAAATTGTGGGATAACTCAAAAGGAAACGGACTTGAATCATGTTATTTATGCATACGTGAAAACCAATTCAGGTTTCTGTTGTGATTTCAGAGGTTTGATAAAATCCGTGATAGAGGTGTTCGCAGAGAGATTGACGAGTTGGCTGCTATCAGAGCTATCAGAGAGGTAGTCACCTATTCACAAACATTTACAAAAAACATTTTTGTCCTAGAGAATATTTTACTGTTGACGAACAGTATTTAGAGGAAACTACCCGTTCAGGCAATATATTCCTAGTAAAACAGCAAAGAATGGGTTTAAAGTATTTGTTTTGGTTGATGTAAAAACAGCTTACAATTTGAATGTAGAACCGTACGTCGGTAAGTATCAAGAGGGACCATGTAATGCCAGTAATTCAGCTGACGATATATATTGTTCTTTGAATGGTCGAACTATTTCAAACGTTAGATTAATATGTGTACAAAAATTAAATATATTATCTTTATATTTAATAAAAAATCATGAAACCAATCATAAAGACTGTCCAAAGTGTACAGATAGACCGCATGCTTTGTAGATGACACCAGTCATCCACGCGAATGACGATGTCACGAATTTTCGCGCGAGTAACGGGAGCGTTAATCGCAGGTCTGTGTTGGGGCTCCAGTGTACGAGTCTCCAGAGTCTTTAGTATTCAGTCCACGTCCAAAGACAGCTTAGTTGATACAGAGTTGGGAGTACACGTCTAACAGATTCAGGCTTCTGCTTCTTAGCAGGAGGTGATTTAAGTTCGTGTATGACTTTTTGTTACTGGCAGTACCTGTACATGCCTCAGGCTACCATCTGGATTATATTAGGACATTCAGAGGCAGCAGTGTATTAAGTCAAGTCTAAAATTATGTAGAAACTTTTCCGAGTATATTTGTTTTTCAGTCTACATTTTCTGCCATAGAACCCTAAAAGTGGACGGCCATTTCGTTGCCTTCGGGGTGGTCTGGGCGAACAGGGACTGAACGGTATTCATGACACAAGTAAAATTTAAATACTCTTTATTACAATCACTAATTTCTTTTACAATGTAAAGTTAATAGTGGAAATGAGTAACATGAAGAGCATACATTTAAGCTCCGACGTCTCCGGCTAATCGAGACGATTAGGCGGGTCAAGCAACTCAGATACCGCCTCTGTCTAATACGTACACATAAATCTAAATCGATTGCATAAATCAACAATATATTAATTAACACGCTACACACTGTAATTTGTCACAGAAGTGTCTTTCTTTCGAAAACAAGTTGAATTTATTCTTAAACACAATCAGCACCAGAGAATTTTAACAAAGAACATGCGTTCAAAACGACGAGCAGAATATACGCCTTAAACCAATTATCGACAGGTTCAGAGGGAAAATTGGGTGCGCACAAGGATTAATTCCACAGGAGTATAAAACATGGCGAACGCAAATGCACTCAAACAAGAATTAGAACACTCTTTTAAAATTACTCAACGCCTTAGAGAGGGAAGCAAACGGCCTTGCTGCAGTGGTGACACAGGTTTCCGTCAGATCGCATAAGTTAAGCGCTGTCGGTTTGGGCTAGGACTTAAATGGGTGACCGTCTGGTCTGCCGAGCTCTGCTGGCAAGCGGGGTGCACTCAGCGCTTGTGAGGCAAACTGAGGAGCTACTTGACTGAGGAGTAGTGGATCCGGTCTGACACACTGCAGGGAGAGCGGTGTGCTGACTACATGCCCCTCCATATCCGCATCCAGTGACGCCTATGGGCTGAGGACCACATGGCAGCCGCTCGCTATCGTTGGACCTTCATGACCTGTTCGGACGGAGTTCAGTTTCCCTTTTAGACAAGGACGCTACAGACAAACTACAATATGATTTAAACTCAATAAATTTTAATGAAAACTGCGCTCACACGTGAAATAGAGGTCAGAACTTGATTTAATTTGAAAGAAGATTGTAGGGACAGCAATTAAATAAAGAATGAACAGGCACCCTAGAAAACAGAATAAATACCTGTAATTAAATAAGGATAAAGTTCTTTAACAAACTAGTAAACAAGATATCGGATATGCACACCTACTTCATCGTACTAACAACACCTGAGGCTTACAGGACAGTGAGTTATGGTGCAAGGTAAAGATAGGCAGCCCCCGTCAACAAACACAGAAAATGGCGCGGAATTTATTCACTCACATTTTAGAAGACAGCCTGATTAAATAGCCTGTCCAGTTGAAGTACAGACGGTGAGTGCATTACAGAATTATCTTATCAACCACGAATTTTAAAGTGAAACGGTGTTTAAATAATACTTAATAATTATGGAAATCAGAAATACACTTTACGAGAGGCTGAGTTGCATGACATACGAGTTTAACGATTTAAAGCCCGCTTATTCGTTCCCGAAAAACCAAGTTTATTACAGTAACACAAGGAGTAGGATACAGACGAATGTCGGTCAAGCAATTAAAGAGACTGAAAGAATTGGTCGCACAACGAACTTTCCTGCCTGAGGGCCACAACGTCCGACACAACCAAGTTATCCAGGTAAATTACAAAACGCGCTCACCAGTAATAAATGTCCGACAAGCCGCTAGGAAACACAGCCGTTTTTCCCAGTTGTAGAACGCCCTCAATGACTGCCGCTATCCACAAGAACGCAAGAACGCTTCTTCGGCGATAAACGTCAGGGGGGCTTGCTCCACACGCACCTGGCCAACAGTCCTGTCCGAGTCGCCACGGCCAGGGTGCCCCGCGTGCACCAGGAAGGACTCCGACGATGAAACACGGGCCCAAAATACGAGTCCGCTCGACCCAAATCGGGGTACAGTAGTGATCCCCTACGAACTCCGCTCCTCGGCGAACCTCACTGTACGACGGTCGAACGTCCAGAGAGTGACGAATCTGGGCGTCAGCTACACCCTCTGGCCAAAGACGAATACATTCAAAGGCGCTACGCGACCAAGCGATTCGCAGCACGGTTCCGGACTCAGCACTGTCCCAACGGCACACAGCAATATCACGTGGATATGCCTTTGCTGTTAATAGTGCGAGAAGAGTCTGCGCTTATGAATTTTGCATACGCTCTCATAAGTTTGTACAGCGAAGGACAATTTACTGACCGTGCTTATCACAGCCAATTGCGTATTACGGTTGTTGATTCTCAAACTGTTTCAGACCCCGATTTATTGTCGTCATTTGTGACTTCTTCTTCCTTTGGTGCACATCGCGTTTTCACTCTTGATGCTGTATTGTGAATCGTGACTGCAGCATCAATTCGTTCGGTTGCAGATCCAGCAGATGGCACAGCTGACGGAAGGCACGGATAAGTTACTGTGGTGCCAAAGTAAGGAGACGGCATCATTCTCTGCAAGCCCAAACACCGCCCTAACCACCATCGCCTGCATGTGCGACACGGTTCCGACCGCTCTAGCACAGCAAGACGAATGGTTTGAATATAGGGCACTGCTTGTACCGTCTTGCATGTAAAGTGTCTCTCACCACCAACTCTCAAAGTAATACCACACATTCAACCACATCTTAAATGTGTTCTATCGGGTTCAGATCTGGCAAGTTCGGAGGCCAGGGCAACAATTGGAACTGGCTACTGAGTCTCTTGTACCACTCCATCACACTCGCGGCCTTGTGAAATGGTGCATTATCTTGTTGAAAAATGCCACTGCCATCAGCAAACGTATCATAATGAAGGATTGTATGTGGTCTGCAACCAGTGTACGATATTCCTTGGCTCCAATGACGGCTACCCAGAGCATAATGAAGTCGCCACCATCTTGTCTCATACCCTCTGTAGAGGTGTAAGGGGGCTGTTCTCCTAGAAGGTGATGGATTCTGATGAAGAAGGTATCGGGTTCATCAGACCATGCAATGCTCTGTCACTGCACCAACATCCAGTGTCAATGGTCACCTGTCCATTTTAGTTGCAGTTGCGAATGTCGTGGATTAACATTAGCACATGTTTGGGTCGTCAGTAGCAGGGCAAACTACGTATGCGTCCATATGGTCAGTGTGAATTGCATATATCAGGGGCAGGTATGCACTCCTCCGATTGACAGGCACTTAACGTATTGCCATCCCACCACCTCCTCCCCTAACCCCTCCCGCTCTCTGCTAGAGGTACACTTTGAGGTATGAGTTACTGGAATAGGGCCCTGTCTCACTCTTATCAATTAAATTAACTTTTTCATTAAATTGATAAATTAATTAACTTCTCTGGTCGGAAACTGTCATGCACCCCCCCTGCCATGCACCCCCTGGTGGGAATTTCAATTTCCATCAGGACAATGCACCCTCTACTAACCTAAGAATGGCGGGAAGATAGGTTACTTGGGCTACCTCCACTAAGACATTCGACCACCACCTCTTCCTAGGAACTGGCAGTAATTTTGAATTTCCTCCTAGGAAATGGTGGGAAGTTTGAATTTTGGAAGAAAGATAGGCGAATTCGACTATCTCTACTAACCTGAGAAAATGGCAGGAGAGATAGGGTGCTTGGGCTACCTCCACTGACCTCTGATCTGGCTGACACATCTTCCTAAGAAATTGTGGGAAGAGGACTCGACCTGTGCTGGACATAAGTCTTCATTTTGCATGCATTATTTATTTAAACAATTAGAGGCAGTACCTCCAGCCAGTGTGTGAACCATGAAGTGCGGCAGTCCAACTGACCTAGCACACACGGTACTGCCGCCAGAGAGCGCTGTAGTCCGTTCCATGACATAATCCAAGATGGTGGAGAAAATGGCAGGAAACTGTGTGGTCGCCATGAGCTCCAGAGTCCGACTGATATAGTATGCCATACCATCACCGCTGAGGTAATCGAAGATGGCAGTCTGATGGTGTAGAGTAAATGTCTCGCAACAGGAAATTCAAGAGTATATTGTTTATTTATTAAAAAAGATCAATATGTGGGGGGTGGATTTCTCTTGTTCATCATTCTCTGCTGTATGGAAACATGTAGGTACTGTAAGAAGTAATTACATGGATCAAACATGTTGCATAACCTAATGTTCAGCACTGTACTCTGGGTGTCTTAACCTAATGCTTGAGCATTTGTGAGCACATCACCTATTGTTCTGTTATGTGGTTTTCCATGTGATCCCCATTTTATTAAACTATTGTAACGCCTTCGTTGCCAGATTACCAAATTAGGTAATCAGTTATGCCCTCCTACGATTTTATGGTACAGTTTTCGAATGTCACAAGCTTTTGAAAGTCATTTCCCGCGCATTCTTCTCTGTCATGTACCCACATAAACTATTGTACTGCGTTCTACACAAGAATTATTCAAATTAACTTAGTGTTCTGCACTTAACCTGCTGTTCTGCTCCAAGTCGCCCACTCACACAGAGCATCCACGTATTTATTGTACGGCTGACACCACATTGAATTAAAAAATTTATCCAAATTAATTAAATCGATATTCTTCACATCTATGGGGTACTTTCTTCAATTCGTGGCATCCTATTCTTCTTAGAGTATTGTTTGTCTGTATGGGGCCCTTACCACTTGGGTCTGATTCAAGTGATTGATAAGGTCCAAGGAAGAACCACAAGATTCATGACTTGTACATTTACTCATCAGGAGAGAGATACACATATCATTGAAAGTTTGAAGTGGGACACACTTGCAGATGGACGACGCACTAAATGGAAGGGGCTGCTTACTTAATTCCAAAATCCTATATTTTCCGAGGATGTAGTGCATATTTCACTACCAGCAACCTTCATATCGCGCAATGATCACCATTCAAAGATAAGGGGAATTCGAGCTCATACTGAGGCGTTCAGCAATATGTGAGGGGGGCACAGAGGGGTGGGAGACATGTCTTAGGTGCGAATACTGCCCTCCACCACACACCGTTTGGTGGCTAGCGAAGTATATGTGTAGATGCAGTTGTAGATGGAATATTGTTGTTGTTGTTGTTGTCTTCAGTCCTGAGACTGGTTTGATGCAGCTCTCCATGCTACTCTATCCTGTGCAAGCTGCTTCATCTCCCAGTACCTACTGCAACCTACATCCTTCTGAATCTGC
The DNA here is from genome assembly GCF_023897955.1 of Schistocerca gregaria. NCBI lineage: Eukaryota > Metazoa > Arthropoda > Insecta > Orthoptera > Acrididae > Schistocerca > Schistocerca gregaria. The sequence continues at coordinate 88,314,653 of NC_064922.1, read as the reverse complement.
TTAGTGTACTCATCTCTCGGTCTCCCTCTACGATTTTTACCCTCCACGCTGCCCTCCAATGCTAAATTTGTGATCCCTTGATGCCTCAAAACATGTCCTACCAACCGATCCCTTCTTCTAGTCAAGTTGTGCCACAAACTTCTCTTCTCCCCAATCCTATTCAATACCTCCTCATTAGTTACGTGATCTATCCACCTTATCTTCAGTATTCTTCTGTAGCACCACATTTCGAAAGCTTCTATTCTCTTCTTGTCCAAACTAGTTATCGTCCATGTTTCACTTCCATACATGGCTACACTCCAAACAAATACTTTCAGAGACGACTTCCTGATACATAAATCTATATTCGATGTTAACAAATTTCTCTTCTTGAGAAACGCTTTCCTTGCCATTGCCAGTCTACATTTTATATCCTCTCTACTTCGACCATCATCAGTTATCTTACTTCCTAAATAGCAAAACTCCTTTACTACTTTAAGTGTCTCATTTCCTAATCTAATTCCCTCAGCATCACCCGATTTAATTTGACTACATTCCATTATCCTCGTTTTGCTTTTGTTAATGTTCATCTTATATCCTCCTTTCAAGACACTGTCCATTCCGTTCAACTGCTCTTCCAAGTCCTTTGCTGTCTCTGACAGAATTACAATGTCATCGGCGAACCTCAAAGTTTTTACTTCATCTCCATGAATTTTAATACCTACTCCAAATTTTTCTTTTGTTTCCTTTACTGCTTGCTCAATATACAGATTGAATAACATCGGGGAGAGGCAACAACCCTGTCTCACTCCTTTCCCAACCACTGCTTCCCTTTCATGCCCCTCCACTCTTATGACTGCCATCTGGTTTCTGTACAAATTATAAATAGCCTTTCGCTCCGTGTATTTTACCCCTGCCACCTTTAGAATTTGAAAAAGGGTATTCCAGTCAACATTGTCAAAAGCTTTCTCTAAGTCTACAAATGCTAGAAACGTAGGTTTGCCTTTTCTTAATCTTTCTTCTAAGATAAGTCGTAAGGTCAGTATTGCCTCACGTGTTCCAACATTTCGACGGGATCCAAACTGATCCTCCCCGAGGTCTGCATCTACCAGTTTCTCCATTCGTCTGTAAAGAATTCGCGTTAGTATTTTGCAGCCGTGGCTTATTAAACTGATAGTTCGGTAATTTTCACATCTGTCAGCACCTGCTTTCTTTGGGATTGGAATTATTATATTCTTCTTGAAGTCTGAGGGTATTTCGCCTGTCTCATACATCTTGCTCACCAGCTGGTAGAGTTTTGTCATGACTGGCTCTCCCAAGGCCGTCAGTAGTTCTAATGGAATGTTGTCTACTCCGGGGGCCTTGTTTCGACTCAGGTCTTTCAGTGCTCTGTCAAACTCTTCACGCAGTATCGTATCTCCCATTTCGTCTTCATCTACATCCTCTTCCATTTCCATAATATTGTCCTCAAGTTCATCGCCCTTGTATAAACCTTCTATATACTCCTTCCACCTTTCTGCCTTCCCTTCTTTGCTTAGAACTGGGCTGCCATCTGAGCTCTTGATATTCATACACGTGGTTGTCTTCTCTCCAAAGGTCTCTTTAATTTTCCTGTAGGCAGTATCTATCTTACCCCTAGTGAGATAAGCTTCTACATCCTTACATTTGTCCTCTAGCCATCCCTGTTTAGCCATTTTGCACTTCCTGTCGATCTCATTTTTGAGACGTTTGTATTCCTTTTTGCCTGCTTCATTTACTGCATTTTTATATTTTCTCCTTTCATCAATTAAATTCAATATTTCTTCTGTTACCCAAGGATTTCTAGCAGCCCTCATCTTTGTACCTACTTTATCCTCTGCTGCCTTCACTACTACATCCCTCAGAGCTACCCATTCTTCTTCTACTGTATTTCTTTCCCCTATTCCTGTCAATTGTTCCCTTGTGCTCTCTCTGAACCTCTGTACAACCTCTGGTTCTTTCAGTTTATCCAGGTCCCATCTCCTTAATTTCCCACATTTTTGCAGTTTCTTCAGTTTTAATCTACAGGTCATAACCAATAGATTGTGGTCAGAGTCCACATCTGCCCCTGGAAATGTCTTACAATTTAAAACCTGGTTCCTAAATCTCTGTCTTACCATTATATAATCTATCTGATACCTTTTAGTATCTCCAGGGTTCTTCCACGTATACAACCTTCTTTCATGATTCTTAAACCAAGTGTTAGCTATGATTAAGTTGTGCTCTGTGCAAAATTCTACTAGGCGGCTTCCTCTTTCATTTCTTAGCCCCAATCCATATTCACCTACTATGTTTCCTTCTCTCCCTTTTCCTACACTCGAATTCCAGTCACCCATTACTATTAAATTTTCGTCTCCCTTCACTATCTGAATAATTTCTTTTATTTCATCGTACATATCTTCAATTTCTTCATCATCTGCAGAGCTAGTTGGCATATAAACTTGTACTACTGTAGTAGGTGTGGGCTTCGTATCTATCTTGGCCACAATAATGCGTTCACTATGCTGTTTGTAGTAGCTTACCCGCATTCCTATTTTCCTATTCATTATTAAACCTACTCCTGCATTACCCCTATTTGATTTTGTGTTTATAACCCTGTAGTCACCTGACCAGAAGTCTTGTTCCTCCTGCCACCGAACTTCACTAATTCCCACTATATCTAACTTTAACCTATCCATTTCCCTTTTTAAATTTTCTAACCTACCTGCCCGATTAAGTGATCTGACATTCCACGCTCCGATCCGTAGAACGCCAGTTTTCTTTCTCCTGATAACGATAACGATGGAATATAGGTTAAACAAAAGATCGCTTATAAGGAACACGTCACGCCACCCGAAACCCGATGCCAACGCTGGATTCAGGGTTCAACGGCGGTCCCCTCGAAACTACGACGAGACTGTTCGGGTCCTGCTCGAACGAGGCGCCGACATATTCTTCATACTTGACACCTGAGAAATTCCTCTCGAAATACGTATTCACATAGATACCCTTGCTGGCGTGATGATTCATAGTATCTAGAGCAGAAAGAGAGTTCCAGAATAGCACAGAGTGCATTCCTAGCGGTACGCCGAGTCAATCAATGAACGTACCTGTCAAACTGCCACTGTTACCGCCGTGGAAGCACTTTGCTGCAGACGAGGCTTTCAGCCACAATAAACTATTTTGTACAGATAGAATATTGCACACACAATTAAACCTTGCAAAGAGCCCTATGTATCATCAAATACGTAAAGACTCCTACTCAATTAACTGCCCTCCCACTGGAAAATAGCTTGAATATTAGAATGTGAAACCGATCTCTGATCCATCAATATATCACGTACCATGTCGATCTCGTAAACATACAATTTGTATCCTGCAAAATACAAAATCAGTCCTTTTACATCATTCGTACATTTTACTCGAAGACAGACTGCACCTTATACACTTCTCACAGCGCTAGATATTTCCCTGTGAGGTCTGCGGTCGTCCACCCCTGATGGTTTACCAGACCAGCCTCAGGACAGAACTCACTCTGAGAACTGTTCTACAAATTTGGGCTCGTTCCCCGCCGGCACAAACGCATTACTTCTTCTGGTCTGAACCTGCTTGCTTCCTTGGTTTACAAGAACACAGGTATTTTCGCATGGTTTATCATTATATTTTACCATATTCGCTGTACTCCTCGGTATCCAGGACACAGAAGTATCCGACTAATCGCTCGCGCAACATAATTCCGAAGATATAGACTAGAAATTATTTCTCTACAAAACCGCCAAGTTTAGCGAGGTGGAGCCTGCTCTAGACCACTGAGTAACTAGAACCTTGTCACGCCTGCGAAGACATTTACGTGAGAACTCGAAACAAACAGAGGAATACTGATATATCCACCACGAATACCGGTGTCTGTGTGTAACATATTCTTAATCATCCCTTTAATTAACAAAGTCAACTAAGATGTTTGTCATGTCTACAGAAGCGGCAAATGTGTCTTTCACCTGCTAGACGCACACTCCACAATCGATGTTCTATCAACTAAATAAAGGCGAGAAATTTTCACGTGCTAGATTGCCACACCACAGTCCATGTTCCCTCAACTAAATACAGGCGAGAAACGTGCAGAAGCACCTCAACCAAACACTCTACATGGAGAGAATTCCGGTCCAGCGCAAACACACGTCCCTAATCAATCTTCTAAAATTCCCACGCTATCTCGAAAGATGCCTAACACATACTAAGTACTAGTTCGCTATTCTGCCGTCTAGAGAGCGACACAGTTAACTCAGTTACATTCCTGCATTCCAACAGATCTTTGCATTCCGACGTCTGCTGCCGTTAACAGGAAACGTGATTAATTCCCACCACAGACGACATGCAGTTAGAATCATCAACCTATGAAACTGGTCTCATATATATATTTTATCTCTGTACTTACAACAAAATGTTATGATCACAGTCTCAGTTGAACGATATTCGACAATGAGCGAAGTATCCGAAATAGACCCGTTGATCGCTCATGGCTCTGGAAATAGAAATATTACAACCATTCTTACGACTTCACATACTCTTCCCTTTGCTATCACAGTGAAAGGCGCTGATGGATGTGGATCTGCAGTGCCTGCTTATAGTTTGGAGAAGCACCACAGTGCAGTAGCTAAATTGTCGTCCTTCCACCAGTTTTCGTACCATCTCGTGTTGCAGGAGCAGGATGCATTTCCGTCGAACGGTCGAAACACAGCTCTATCGCAGTAACTCAGCTTCACCTGTTACTACACGGGTTGCAGAAGCTGGCAGATATAGCTATCTCTTGCTGCCAGTCTGTTCCGATTTACATTGGAACAATCACATATGCAAAGCTGCAGGGATGGTAGCGCAGAGTCTGAAGGGTAGTTGCAAAGATGCATAGGTTCTACCTAAAACCATGTTGGAATTTTACTGTGGCAGACAGGTTCAAGAAAGGTGGCTTGTTCCGAGATATGAGTGAGGCAGAAATACGATTCAATAGTGGTTGTAATCGTTAACGGACTTCTCCATTGGATCCAACGTAGGTATGTGGTTGAATGGAAAGACTTGATTCCAAATCGTAAGACATCTGAAAAGCTAGTGTACATTTCCTACTACTTCAATCACCACACACCATCTACTACTGTTTGCGATCCTTCTCAATTAGTTGCTGCCTATAACTCAGTGGATATATCGCAGAACCTTTGACATGGCATCGAGACAGAATGCATCACAATTACTGGAGAAATATCCAGGGGCAGCATCGTAAGGGAGTTGCAAATAAGGGCTTCATACCACACTTTTTAGCCGAGTCCCTTTCAAAATGCATAATTTTATTACGAGCTTGCACCGTCGGCGACGTGTTGGTCTGATACTATACACTGCGGCGATCACCGTCTCGGTATTTGTCTGAAAAAAAGAAAAACAAAAAAACAAAGACATGAGTCGTAGGTAACGCCATACGCAGATTTATAAAACCGGTATAGCTTTTAACATGGGTACTTGTCTGCGCACGTAGAACCAAGACCACTTGAGATACTAACATACTGTAGTGGTTGTGATCCGTTACTTCTAACATCTGGCGGTTTATAGACGATTGAACATCTCATTGTAATACACGGTGGTAGCACTCGCAAGAAAAAATTATGAGACATGTCCAGCCATTGTTGATATTCAGTCAGTATTATTTCCTATCGCCAGTGACCAGTTATTCACGAAGTATTATAATTAGTATTAGGGGGTGCGTGATAATTTCACCTTGAGCATCAGGCTTATAATTAATGTGCTTGTGTTTCGACATGTGCAAATGAAATGACTATGTCCATCCATAACGAAGGAATGGATTTGGCGTTGTGTACTGTGATAGCAAAGTGAAGAGTTTGTCAAGCCCTAGCAATGGTTCTGATATTTCTATTTCCAGAGCCATAGCTATCAACAGGGTCTATTTCCGATACTTTGCTCATTGTCCAATGACGTTCAACTGAGACTGCGAGCGTAACATTTAGTTGTATTTACATAGATAAAATATATATGTGACCGATTTATTAGGATGGTGATTCTATCAACACGTGGTCTGCAGTGGGACTGATTCATGTTTCCCGTTATCGGCAGGAGCCGTCGAAATGCAAAGGTCTGTTGGAATGCAGGAATATAGCTGAGTTAACTGTGTCGCGGCAGAATAGCGAACTATTACTTAATATGCGTTGGGCAGCTTTAGTGATGGCGTGGGAATTTGAGAAGATTAAATACGGACATGTGTTTTGGCTGGACCGTCATTCCCTGTCATGTAGATTGTTTGGTTGACGGCTTCTGCACATTTATCGCCTTCATTTGGTTGAGGGAACATGGACTGTGGTGTGTGCATCTAGGAGGTGAAAATTTCGGGCCCTTATTTAATTGAGAGAACATTGAGTGTGGTGTGTGCGTCTAGTAGATGAAAGACACATTTGCCTCTTCTCTAGACATGAGAAACACCTTAGTTGACTTTGTAAATTACAGGGATGATTTGGAATATGTTACACACAGACATCGGTATTCGTGAGTGGATATATTAGTATTCCTCTGTTTATTTCGAGTTCTCATGTAAATGTCTGCGTAGGCGTGACTAGTTTCTAGTTACTCAGTGGCCTAGGGCATGCTCCACCTGTCTAAAGTATGGGGTGTGTAGAGAAATAATTTCCAGTCTGTATATTCGGAATTATGTTGCGCGAGTGATCTGTAGGATACTGCCGTGTCCTTGATATCGAGAAGTACCGCGAGAATGGTATAATATTATGGTAAACCAGGCGGAAATCCATGTGTCTCAGAGCCTGGTTTTGGGTGTAGAAAAGCAAGCAAACAGGTCCGGATCAGAAGAAGTAATGCGTTTGTGCTGAGGGCGAACGGGCTCGAATTTGTAGAACAGTTCTCAGAGTGACTTCTGTCCGCCGGGAGTGGTCTGGTCACACGTCGGCCGTGGATAACCGCCGACCTCGAAGGGAAGTACCTTGTGCTGCGAGGAGTGTATAACGTGGTGCCTGTCTTCGTGGTAAATGTACAAATGATGTAAATGGGCTGATTTTGTATGTTGCAGGATACAAATTGTATGTTTACTAGATCGGCACGGTTCGGAGTGACATTCTAATATTCAAGCTCCTGTCCTCGGTGGGTGGGCAGTGTAATTCAGTAGGAGTCTTTAGGTATTTGACAGTACATAGGGTACTTTCAAGGCTTAATTGTGGGTGCAGTTTTCTGTCTGCATGAAATATTTATTGTAGCTGAAAGCTTCATCTGCAGCAGGGGACCGCCGTTGCACCCCGACTCCGGCGTTGGCGTCGTGTTTCGGGTGGCGGGATGTGTTTCTTACAAGCGATCTTTTGTTTAACGTATATTCCATCTACATCTGCATCTACACTCATACTGCGCTAGCCACCAAACGGTGTGTGGTGGAGGGCAGTATTCGCACCTAAGACATGTCGCCCCCATACCGAGCGAGGTGGCGCAGTGGTTAGACACTGGACTCGCATTCGGGAGGACGACGGTTCAATCCCGCGTCCGGCCATCCTGATTTAGGTTTACCGTGATTTCCATAATCGCTCCAGGCAAATGGCGGGATGGTTCCTTTGAAAGGGCACGGCCGACTTCCTTCCCCATCCTTCCCTAATCCGATGAGACCGATGACCTCGTTGTCTGGTCTCCTTCCCAAAACAACCAACCAACCAAACATGCCCCCCCCCCCCCCCCCCTCTGTGCCACTCACATGTTGTGTGACGGAAACACTGCCTGAAGGCCTCAATATGAGCTCAAATTTTTCTTATCTTTGGATGGTGATCATTGCGCAATATGAAAAGTGCTGGTAGTAAAATATGCACTACATCCTCAGCAAATATATGATTTCAGAATTTCGTAATCAGCCCCTTCCATTTAGTGCATCGTCTATCTGCAAGTGTGTCCCACTTCAAACTTTCAATGACATGTGTATCTCTCTCCTGATGGGTAAATGTACCAGTCATGAATCTTGTGGTTCTTCTTTGGACCTTATCAATCACTTGAATCAGACCCAAGTGTTAAGGGCCCCATACAGACGAACAATACTCTAAGACCAATAGGATGTCACAAATTAAAAAAAAGTACCCTATAGATGTGAAGAATATCGATTTAATTAATTTGATTAATTTTTTTAATTCGATTTGGTGTTAGGAGTGCAATAGTTAAGTGGAGGCTATGTGTGAGTCGGTGACATGGCGTTCGAAAGCTTGTGAAATTCGAAAACTGTACCAGAAAATGGTGAGAGTGTATAACTGATTACTTAATTTGGCATTGTGGTCGAGTTATTTAATAAAATGGGGGTGACATGGAAAATCACTTAACAGAACAATTCGTTATGCGCCGACAAAGGTTCAAGCACTAGTTTAAGGCACCCAGAGTACAGTTCCGAACATTAGGTTATGCAACATGTCTGCTCCATGCAATTACTTCTTGCAATACCTACTTGTTCCCATACAGTATAGAATGACGAGTAAGAGAATTCCAACCCCCAGATACTGACTTTTTTATAAATAAATAATATACTCTTGAATTTCCTGTCATGAGACCCTTCCTCTAAACCACCAGACCGCCATCTTGGATTACCTCATGGGAGGGACGACAGCGGCCTCTTGTGTCAGTACTGTGTGTACTAGGTCAGTTGGACTGCCAGACTCCATAGTTAACACACCGGATGGATGTACTGCCTCTAATTGTTTAAATAAATAGTGCATGCAAGATAAAGACTTATGTCCAGCAAAGGTCGAATCCTGTTCCCACCATTTCCTGGGACGAGGTGGCGGTCGAATGACTTGGGTCAGTGGAGGTATCCCCGCTTTCTTTCCTGCCATTTTCCTAGGTTAGTAGAGATAGTCGCATTGACCTATCTTCCCTACAAAATTCAAACTTCCCAACAGTTCCTAAGAAGAAATTCAAATTTCTCACTAGTTTCTAGGAAGCGGTGGTGGTCGGATGACTTAGGTTAGTGGAGGTAGCCCAAGTTACCTATTTTCCCGCGATTTTTTAGGTTAGTAGAGGGTGCATTGTCCTGAAAGAATTTGAACTTCCCACCAGGGGGGAGCGTGGCAGGGTCTTGTGACACTTTCTGATCAGGGAGGTTAATTAATTGATCAATTTAATTAAGAAGTCAGTCAAATTGAGAAGAGTGAGGTGAGGGCCTCTTCCAGTAACTGAGACCTTAAAGTGTACCTCTAGCAGAGAGTGGGAGTGGTTGGGGAGGGAGTGGCTGCGGGACAATAGGTTAAGGGCCCCTGAATCAAAAGAAAATGGGGTGACGTGGAAAACCACTTAACAGTAGGTTAACTGTGCTTGATTCTGACTAGCAGCCAGTCTTCACCAGGAGGTTGCTATCTCCGGAGCAGGTTTATATCGATAGCAGGTCGGTGATCATAACGTCCTGGCTCATCAGTGTATCTCTACAGTGCATGCAGGAAGTGACAGTAGGCAGCTTAAGCGCCCATGTCACACGCTCCACCGCTCTATGGCTCAGTCAACACGGTGTCACGGCAGTGAACAACAGCAACGTGCCAAGCGGCAGGCACGAGGTGCAGTGTCATTTCCACAGCATTTCAAGGAGCACAAGAGGCAGGCATGTCCATGCCGTGATATGCTAGGCGTCCACTGTGGTCTTCTCACAAATGAGTAGACAAAGTAAGTATGTGGTCCCTTCCCCAAAGTGTCTTAGGATGACTACCAACGCTCTGCCGTCCACGTCAGTCACTGTTCACAAGGATTTCCAGCCTCAGTCAGCATCAGTGTTTCATTCTCGGAATTCCGCACCTATTCAAAGGCTAGAGAGGAAGTTGGTTGTTATGTTGAAGATTCTCAGTCGAGATGTGTGCATGCAGTAACACACTGGAGTATGAATGACGATTCTGTATGGAATAACTTATGAGTGGCTGGGTCAGCATACGTTCTATAAGTCACAACCAGGTCCATCCTCGTACAATCGACGTTACACTCCAGTTCGCGGTATCTGCAGATTCGAAAACGTTACTAACACAGTCTTCTTCACTATCTTGTGTTCTAAAGAAAGTCCGAACATTTTCGGAATGGACGCATTTGATTTCTAACGCTTGAAAATTCAGGGCAACATGCTGCCAGTGAATGCTTTTGTGTCTCATGACAGTGTTTTCAATTTGTGTGATGAGTTTAGTGATCTGTTGGTTGACAGTTAAGCAACCCATCGGGTTCTGCGGCAACATAACATTCAAGGACTGGTTTATTTCGGGCGTAGATCATCAATAAAGTTATTAGAGAAAAACCTGCTCAAGCACTGCTAGCCAGTGGGCATCTCCCCTCTTAACTCTAACCAAACCTACTGGTAAACTGCGGCCGTGTGCTGGCTTTAAGGTCACAGTCAATCCTTAGACTTTTGTTGTTTCTTATCCTGCGTCACGGTCAGAAGAACTAACGGACAGACTTAGGGATGTTCGCTTCTTTTCTAAAATTGCGAGACGCCTACCTCAAATTCCTCTGAATGGGCGGTACAACGTTCCTTTTTAATCAGAACCCACCTTTGTGCCTCTACCCTTGGGAGGACTTCAGCACCTGTCACCGTTACTTGAAAGAGGTGATTGATTCACCACACTCATTTTCTACACTCCTAGAAATGGAAAAAAGAACACATTGACACCGTTGTGTCAGACCCACCAAACTTGCTCCGGACACTGCGAAAAGGGCTGTACAAGCAATGATCACACGCACGGCACAGCGGATACACCAGGAACCGCGGTGTTGGCCGTCGAATGGCGCTAGCTGCGCAGCATTTGTGCACCGCCGCCGTCAGTGTCAGCCAGTTTGCCGTGGCATACGGAGCTCCATCGCAGTCTTTAACACTGGTAGCATGCCGCGACAGCGTGGACGTGAACCGTATGTGCAGTTGACGGACTTTGAGCGAGGGCGTATAGTGGGAATGCGGGAGGCCGGGTGGACGTACCGCCGAATTGCTCAACACGTGGGGCGTGAGGTCTCCACAGTACATCGATGTTGTCGCCAGTGGTCGGCGGAAGGTGCACGTGCCCGTCGACCTGGGACCGGACCGCAGCGACGCACGGATGCACGCCAAGACCGTAGGATCCTACGCAGTGCCGTAGGGGACCGCACCGCCACTTCCCAGCAAATTAGGGACACTGTTGCTCCTGGGGTATCGGCGAGGACCATTCGCAGCCGTCTCCATGAAGCTGGGCTACGGTCTCGCACACCGTTAGGCCGTCTTCCGCTCACGCCCCAACATCGTTCAGCCCGCCTCCAGTGGTGTCGCGACAGGCGTGAATGGAGGGACGAATGGAGACGTGTCGTCTTCAGCGATGAGAGTCGCTTCTGCCTTGGTGCCAATGATGGTCGTATGCGTGTTTGGTGCCGTGCAGGTGAGCGCCACAGTCAGGACTACATACGACCGAGACACAAAGGGCCAACACCCGGCATCATGGTGTGGGGAGCGATCTCCTACACTGGCAGTACACCTCTGGTGATCGTCGAGGGACACTGAATAGTGCACGGTACATCCAAACCGTCATCGAACCAATCGTTCAACCATTCCTAGACCGGCAAGGGAACTTGCTGTTCCAACAGGACAATGCACGTCCGCATGTATCCCGTGCCACCCAACGTGCTCTAGAAGGTGTAAGTCAACTACCCTGGCCAGCTAGATCTCCGGATTTGTCCCCCATTGAGCATGTTTGGGACTGGATGAAGCGTCGTCTCACGCGGTCTGCACGTCCGTCTCACGCGGTCTGCACGTCCAGCACGAACGCTGGTCCAGCTGAGGCGCCAGGTGGAAATGGCATGGCAAGCCGTTCCACAGGACTACATCCAGCATCTCTACGATCGTCTCCATGGCAGAATAGCAGCCTGCATTGCTGCGAAAGGTGGATATACACTGTACTAGTGCTGACATTGTGCATGATCTGTTGCCTGTGTCTATGTGCCTGTGTTTCTGTCAGCGTGATCATGTGATGTATCTGACCCCAGCAATGTGTCAATAAAGTTTCCCCTTCCTGGGACAATGAATTTACAGTGTTCTTATTTCAATTTCCAGGAGTGTATTTGTTTAGACGATGTCGTGGTTTCCGGTCGCTGTCCAGATGAGTATAGTGAAAATTTGAAAAGTCTCTTTCAAGTATTCTACTGAGAGACTGAACTCAAACAAGGACGAGTATGCGCTTTTTCCAACAGAAATTAAGTGCGTAAGGCGCAAACATGAACGTTCAGGGTATCCAACCGTCACAGGCTTATCTCAAAGCAATCGGTAACTACCCAGAGCCCCGTAATGTGAAAGAACTGCAATCAGTGTTAGAGAAGTTCACTTTTTCTATTCGGCTCGTTCCGAATAGAGCTTAAATTGTCTCACCTTTGCACTGTATCTGTCGGAAGAATTTTCTATGCACATGGTCCAAGGAAAGCCCGCCTTTTCACAATTAAAGGACTCATTACCAAGTGACAGTAACTTGGCGTAGTTTGGCCTCTATAAGTCAGTGGTTTTACCGGTCGGCGCTTCCTCACATGGAATCTCATGCAGAATGGGTCCTTCAAATAGACATATCACATTCGCGTCCAAAGTATCAACTAACGATCAGTGAAATCATTCACAATTGGAGAAAGGAGGACTTGCATTTATTTACAGATTGGACAAGTTTCACTAGTGTGTTTAGGGGGATATTTCTGTCCAGTAATAGAGCATAGACGTTAACATCATTGGTCAGCTCATCCCACGCAGTTTCGCCACGTGAGCACAGAAGTTGCAATGTTGGTTTTCAATTCTATCCAACTCTCAGTATGAGATCATATACACAGCGGACACCAAGAACTCCTACGCAGACACAGTTTGTCTTTTACCCACCGGGAATGATACAGTATTTGATTCTTCAGAGGTTTCTTGTTTTCATGTGGAAGCACAGGATTCCCCATTATGCATCAGCGAATTTTCCACCCAGTGTTTGCAGATTATGACTGACTAGCCTTGTTGCAGCACATGCGCTCTTGATGGTCACAAACGGCGAAGCGATTACGTAACTCACTGGTTCGGCGCTACTTCGCACACCGCCAGTCTTTCGGTTCAACAAGCTTTCATATTGTTCCACACAGATTTCGATCAATGCCCTGTGTAAATAACACGATTGTTCAGAAAACCTTCTCCAGATGATGTACGGAAGTCACCGTGGCACGGTACGAATCAAGAAACCCGGCCGTCGCCACTGCTCATGGGTCGAAAGGGAGCACAAGTAGATCGCCTGAGTGGTAACGCCATGAGTGGAGCATCAAGCTGCTAGGCCTCAAAAGAGTTTTGAATGGCCCAAACCGAACGCCCCACCACAAGGAATTGGTATAGACTTTGCAGGTCCATCTTGGAATTTTCACTAGTCGATGATTGTCGACACATTCAGCAAATACTCCTTTTGTGATACCTATGCAGTCCACGACAATCTCACAAATCATCAAGGATCTGACATCCATTTTATATACAAAAGCTGTAGACGAAGTTGACTTTAAAAAGTCTTGTGATTCTAAAGAAATTCAACATCTTACTAGTGCACCCCTCCACAATTCATTCATTTAAGCATCAAATAAACAGACTGCGTGACTTTCACAGTTCTGAGCGGGCGTTTCTGACATTTCTGGCACCCTGCCGTTCTCAGCTGCAGAATGGCACATCATTCGATACTCTGAATGGAAATCATCATAGAAAATTACTGCAGCTACTGCATCCGTCAAAGCGGTCGGTTCCGGTTTTTCTGCACACTTCAAGTTAATGAGACTCTTCTTTTCGGTTAGTTTGGAGATCGCAGACGCTGGGAACAAAGTATCTATTAAAATCGTTGATCACTCTTTCCATTTGATTTAGTGTCCCTCTGGTGCGCCTAAGCAAGCACTTGTTGCCGGCGTGATCGCACCTCAGTCTTCTCACTTCCAAGACAGTGTCACATGAGATATCGCCGTCGCCCTCCTCATGTCCGGCACAGCTGGCAGCAGATGATGGCCGTGGACAGACCTACTCCTGCTGTCGTCGTTCTCTCACGGACAACAACAGTGAGGGGATTTGGCAGAGGGGAGTGGAGGATTGAGGTATCAACAGCAGTCGATTCCACACAGGAGACGTCATTCTGTTTTATGTTGGCAATAGCAGTTGCCAACTGCCTGAGAGACATCCCCCTCCCCTCCCCCCCACCCCAACCAACAGGTGTTTGAGTTTCTCAATTTATATTTTCTGCCATAGAACCCAATGCTGTCCCAATGAAACACAACACTCCTAATGTCTGGTTGGCTTCTTTCAATGTAGCGCAAATACGGATTAGCAGCGCCACCACAATTTTTTGGGCGTTACTACGAAAGTTGTAGCTCTACCACAGCAGCTACGAGAAGCCTTAGAAACGCTACCCTAGTAGTTGTGGCAGCTGTACTGTACACGAGTTACGGGACGAACCCGACCGAACTTTGCAGTACTGGCGACACAGCGAAAGGTTAAGGCTACTGTGGGACTTGGTGAGTTGTTTCCAGTCCAAATTTCGGATTTGTTACACCGTAGGTGGCTACAAGTGGGGCATTGGCATAATAAATGAGCACGTAACCAGTATAAACAGCAGTCATATGTAGCAAAATGTGATCCAATGTGGCAACACCAACCACAATGAAAGGGATATCTCAAGCAACGGGGCACTATGGTTCCGCAAGTAGCCACCACAAGTTAGGACCTTTAGCATCATTAGTCTGACAGCTGACTCTGATCATACTTCCTTCATTTTGGCGGCTTCGATAACTGTAGGCATTTACGTATGTGAATTTCTTCCCTTGTGTAATTAAGATTGGTCCAATCTTGGACACATCCATCCACCTTGCTGATCTACGCCTCTTTTTACTGTTGTGTAATACTATACAGGACTGTTTACTTTGCATAGTACTGAGTCAGCCATGGATGTAGTATAGTCATTGGTGACTGCAGTTTGTTTATTTCGTATTGCACGCTGTCTTGTTTCGTTTGTACTTTTACTGCCCCGTGCAACATTGACTTACATGCTGCTTTTCATTACTGTTTGGATAAAAAGAAGTTGCTGATATTGTGGTGTTCACCATTGTATTTTTCCTGTGAATTTTGAATATGCATGTATTTTTGTGTTTTGTGACATTTAGGTGCAGGTAAATGTATCAAGCGAGGTAGCGCAGTGGTTGGCGCACTGGACACTTCTTCAGGAGGACGACGTTTCAGATCTTCCTCCGACTACCTTGACTTAGGTTTTCATTCAAGGCAAATAGCAGGGTGGTTCCTTTGAAAGAGCACAGCCGATTTCCTCCCTCATCATTCCATCATTCCGTGGTACTTCTCAGTCCCTAATTGCGGTATCACTGATCGATAGCACTGCGCGATGTATGAAGTTGACAACAGAATTGCAATTTCCGTCCAGCTCCGACAGCAGACGTGTGGGATCTGGCGGACGAAATCGTGCGCGCCTGGTAGGCCACGCTTCCATGTCTCAGTATGTCGAGCGCCCTCCGCCGCTGCAGTATGCAGCAGGATGGCCGGCGACAGCGGGCAGGCCCACTCGCGCTCGGAACCACCTCACCACGGGGCCCCACGTACACGCCGCACGGCCGCGGCTCCAGCATCATCGCTGTTGAAAACTTATGAGGTGGACTCTGTCTCCTGGTGACTCATTAGTCCTGTCTTCGTACACTTGGAGCAACACAAGTCAAGTAAATGTTCTGGTTGCTGTGTTTGTTGTTCACAAAACATTTCTGCTCCTATGCAGTTTTCCTAAGCCGACAATGGCCGCACCACTCTGAAGCCCACCACTCCTTATTACATTCTACGAGGTCGTACGCCACACTAACGACCCCGATGTTATCTGACAGTAAAACCTTATCTTTCTTTTTTCCTTCCTTACCTTAAATTAGATTTCTGTTGTTGACTACTGAAGCAATCTAGAATGCCTTCTGTGTCTTTGGCGTTTCCTAGCAGTGAATGATTCTCACTTAAAATGTGACATGGACACATCAAACTTATGTTGTTATCTAAGGAAGGTCGTCTGTATCTAACCTCATCTTTTACTTTGCGAATTATCAGTGTTATCAGTCACTGCGGCAGTGATAGTGTACTAGAGGTAGTACTAGCTGTGTGGCGTAATGGCCGCTTTGTAAAATGAGAGATGCATTCGTTCTTGGTTAAAATCCCGCTGTAGACGCAGACATTTTTACAACCTTGCATCTCTTCTCTTACCGAACTGCAAGATTCCAAATCGAAGTCAGAAAAGGAATTTTAGCGCTACCAAAGGTTTAGTGTATTTGAATAACTTCGAATTATGTGCGTATATGTGAAACACTACATTTCTTCAACTGGTTAAAATGGCTCTGAGCACTACGGGACTTAGCATCTGAGGTCATCAATCCCCTAGAACTTACAGCTACTTAAACCTAACTAACCTAAGGACATCACACACATCCATGCCCGAGGCACGATTCTAACCTGCGACCATAGCAGCAGCGTGCTTCCGGACTGAAGCGCCTAGAACCGCTCGGCTGCAATGGCCAGCACCAATTTCTCCTCTTAAAGACCCAAGAAAACTAACCAATGGATATTGGATAGTTCGAGAAACAAATTATTCCTATGTAAGGTGGCTATAATTACGCACCATACAAGAACTCAGTCACACACTTTGCTGTGATCTACAAACACAATTAGGTATCATGTGGTACGTTGTACATCGTATATATGAATACATTAACAAGACTGACTTTGCCACATACGTCTTGTAAATAACTGATAACGCTTATACCATGAAAGGTGACGGAGTGTCCTTATTGCAAAAATGTCGTAATGGGCATATACCATGAAAGGTGACGGAGTGTATTTATTGCAAAAATGGCGTAATGGATGGTTCCCTGTACTAGTAGAGGTTGGAACACAAGAGGAGATGAAACGGCAGGTACAAGTTAAACTCTGGGTGAAAGGCCCGCACAGGTTTTGATCCTGCTTAAACACTCAAAGTACTTAGACAGACGTCGTGGAATCTGATCTCTGGAACACAATAGAGCAACGGCCGGCCGCAATTGTAGGGGCCGGAAAGATAACCGGATAATACTTCCGAACGCTGAAAATCTTGGATGCACGTTAGAGAAACGAAGTAGCGGCACCTCGGAAACCACGAAGACTGGTTTATTTCCAAGGATTTTTACTCAGAAGCGTACCATTGTACGAGTATAGATTATTCGGCTACGTGGGGTTTCCTATCGTGGGGTTTCCTAGAAGGGTGCAGCAGGTAGCGAAACTGTCCCGAGCAACTTGCACACCCCCCACTGCTTGTCCACCCCAGTCGCTCACCCTTTGCAGGTGTTGTCACCGTTTCTCAGACAGTGTCGTCGTCGATAGCTTTCGTTCCGTGTGTTTTCATATACGACATTTGTTCTACGCAGTGTACAAGATGGAAGTGATAAAAACAACGAAAGGGAGGCCGTGTCTTATCAAGGATGGTCATCGCTACAGTATTTATAGGGAAAATGAAGAATATACTAACTGGATGTGCGTCAATTATGAACGGAGTAGGCGCAAAGGCCGTTTAAAAATTACAGATGGTGAAATCGTTGCTCAACAGCAACATTCTTGTCCACCTGACAGAACAGGTGTGGAGATAAAGAAAAGACTAAATAATTGCAGAAAAAGATTTCATGAAGAAAAGACAGTGCCTGTAGCCCAGACTTTTAAGCAGGAGTTTCAAGATTTGAAAGATAAAGGAATAGAATTTGTGGCATATATTCCGAATTATGAAAGCTCCAAGACTCAATTCTGTAAGGCGAGAAGAGGACCCAGAACCCTGGCTCTAGTTCGGAAATGCACCTTAGCGAAGACCTTTCGAAATTAACGGAAGGTAGGATTGATGCGGGCTCTGTTCCAGGCAAGAGACTTCTAGTATTTCCTCGTGAAGAAGCAGAGAAAATCCTTTGTGGCAATGGAATTGTGCTTATGCGTAGGGAATTTGACAGTTGTTCGAAACAGTTCAAACAATTGTACACAATCCATGTCGACATCGTAAGTACAGAGGCAACTAAGATATTTTCTGTTTTATTTGCTCTGCTGCCAGTCAAAACTCAAAATTCATATGAAAGACTTTTTTCTGGATTAAATCTAAGATGTCTAGGTGGTCAACAAAAACTGCAATGCTAGATTTTGAAATGGCTACAATTAAAGCAATGAAATCAGTGTTCCCTGAAACACAACTTTCCGGTTCTAATTTTCACTTTAACCAGTGTCTGTGGAAGAAGATACAGGAACTGGGATTAACGGAAGACTACAGGGATAAAGAGGAAGTCCGATTGTTTTGTCGCATGTGTGCTGCAGTGGCACATCTTCCACTTAACACTGTCGATGAAGGGTGGATTTTAATACTGGAACAAATGCACAGCGGAGAGAAGCTCACAGCATTTGCACACTATATGGTTGATCATGGATGGAAAATCCTAATATACCTATTGAAATGCGGGATGCTTTTAACCAACGGCACAGAACGGCGATGCTGAAGAAGGTTGGCATAGAAAACAGAACTCCTCAAAAAATCAGGAGGCAGGGAATGCTATTTTTGAAATTAAAAAGGATTCCATTGGCCTACCTCTTCAAAAAAGAAAGAAAAGGTACATAGATCTTGACAAAAGATTAAAAGACATTATGAAACCGTATGAAGACTCTGGAGATTTAAAAAGGTATTTAAAATCTCTAGCTTTTTTACAAAAAATTGAATAAAAATTACGATTGATAAAAAAATTTCTGTTTGCTACTGTAATGTTGAACAACAACAATAACATCAAAACAACAAAAAATAAACAGCAACAACAACAAAAACACCAAAAAATAAATGAAATGAAAAACTGAAAAAAAATTGAACATGCCTATGTACTACGTGCATAGCCAGTCCTATGCCTGGATAAAATGTGAAGGGATGTTCTTATTTTCATGTCAGTCGGAAAGTTCACGGTTACGATATTTATTTGTAGACAGAAACACGAGCGTCACCACGGAAGGGGCCGCAGAGATTCGAAAAGTTGGGTGATAAAAATTTATCGTGACGTTCTGTGTGAAAAATTCTGGGATTTGCTCTAGGCCTTAAAAATATTGTTGTTTCAAAACGGTATGTGTAAATACAGGACATTTTTTACCAGCATCAATAATTTGCAAAGTTAACTCGTCGAGTCTGGAATTTCGTCATATATGTCATACGAAACTAATTATTTGTATTTGGCGGATCTCATTCACAAAAGTACGCTTTTAACGGTATTTCTGAAGTTCTAATACAAAATGTGCTGTTTATTGAATGCGTAACTCAACGAAAGTGTAATTTTACTTGGTAAATTTCTTAGATAACATGGTCACTCGTTCTATGAAACTTCCAGAATTTTTGGTGAAGAAGGCGGAATGAGGACTCGGGCAACTGGTTGACCACTTTTCTGTCAGAGTCTTTTAAACACTATCATATTTGCCTTTATTGTGCTCCAACAGGAGCATTTTTCAGCTGATTATTATGTAGTTCATTTTATTAAGATGAAATTCCAACTAAATGATCTTTGGTGGAGTCATCTATGTTAAGCAACGAATTTTATCATCTGTAGACATCAAGAACAACATTCTAGTTATCGAGACTTTATACGCCGGATCTAACCATAGGAAAATATTCTGTAATTTCTTTCAGATGAACACGCCCATTGTCGCGTAAATGTTTATCTAATTACTAACAGTAATCCCGGCGTTGCCCGGATATTTACTCATACCAGTTTTATGTCAGTTCATCCCCTCCTCCCTCATCTCCCTTGTCCATTTAGTTCTATCTCATCTCTTTATCCACCTCCTCCTTCCGCTAATCTCCTCCATCTGCCCCCCTCTCTCACAACACTTCCTCCTCCTCTCCATCCTCCTCTCCTTCTCCATCCATCTCCCCGTCTATGTCCACCTCCTCCTCCGCTTTCTCTAATAGTACATAAAATTCACAATAACACCCCTAATTTATGTATTTATTACAGTGTTCCACTAGTCATTCACCACCTTCCCCCTCTCTCTGTTTACCTGCTGCTACCTCTCTCATTTAATCTGCTTCTCTCACTTCTCTGGATGTACCTCCTTCCCCTCCCCGCCCCCATCAAGTTCTCCTCTCTTAGTATATCTTCTTCTCCGCCTCCGTCATGTCATCTCCTCTTTCCCCGTCTACGGAAAAATACGTATATCTGCAACTTTCATGCTGATTGACAAAACGACGTTGAATTTATTTAAAGGTAGCCCAACCCTCCGCCATCCAGCATACGTTGGCTTGCATAAGTGCCTTCACCACAAAAACATACAGACAAGATCCAACTCCCAATCTGATCAGTCAAAGGGTGTGTAATTCTGTTGTAAGGTACCTTCCGCCATACACCGTACGAAACCTTTCTTTTACACCTTTCACTGAAACTGGATCCCAGTCCTCTACGAGTAACAGATTTTGACCTTCATTTACGTACTGAGAGACGGTGAGGTTCTCCTTGTTTTGAAGATCAAATGCACAAAATTTCATCAAGATCGGAGCAACACTGTGGTTTTTGTTGAAATTCGTAAGTAAAATACCCTCCAACATGCACTGAACGAAATTTTATGTAGACAGCGACCTTCCTCTTGGTTTGGGAAATAGAGATTCATTTTTATACACTCCGCTCCCTCTATGTCGACTTAGTTGCTAAACACAAATAATAGATTCGAACATCAGAAATAATGTAATGATTTCTGTCGTATAAGGGGCAACATAGCTATTAAATAATAGTGACGAGATTACGAAAGCACTCACTTTCAGTGTTACTCAGAATGACGTTATACCTTGTAAATTATCACGACACAAAATGAAGATGATAAGCAATGTGGGACTTTCTTCCGTTTGCGTTTGAAACTCTCGGAGAAGGGCTTTATGGTGAGGAGGGTGGGAGGGGGCAGCTAGGGAAGCCTCAATTTGTTTCGCCGGCCCGGGCCTCTGGACAGATTTAGCGCCCCACTGCCCGTAGGAAACCCCATGGTAGGAAACCCCACGACACCGGTTATTCCTAGCAAACTTTCAGCGCTGGACGACAAAAGACTAAAATATTGTTGGTCGCTGTAGAGAGCAAGAATATTCCGTGGTTTCGAGAATATGGTTCGTTTTCGGAATTACGATGGTGGGGAGCCAAGATTTGCTGGGAAGCCTGTGCTGGAGAGACGTGGTCTTGTGTTGTGAGCGCCCGTGTGTGACGGTCTTTCGATATCAGCTTTGTTGCTACGGACGGACTTGCTGTCTTTTCTCTCAGGAGAGTTTGTAATGGTTCAAATGGCTCTGAGTACTACGCGACTTAACTTCTGAGGTCATCAGTCGCCTAGAATTTAGAACTAATTAAACCTAACTAACCTAAGGACATCACACACATCCATACCCGAGACAGGATTCGAACCTGCGACCGCCGCGGTCGCTCGGCTCTAGACTGTAGCCCCTAGAACCGCACGGCCACTCCGGCCGGCGGAGAGTTTATAGTCAGAACAGTTAGGCACAGTACTGTTGCTAACCTGTACGATTCTGGACTTCACCTCCGGGCTGGAAGTCGTCGTCGAGTACGCAGAGCTCAGTAATTGAGAGCACTTCCTCTGCCTATACTTACGTTGAGAAGTAAGTAGAACACAGAGAGGAGAAGACAGAGGACCGCCTTCTGACGTCCTAGTGTTTGAAAGAGTTTGTTTGTGACTGGAGTTCTTCCATCGTCCCAGACGAGTACGAGAACTATCATTTCTACGCACTGGACGCAGCACTTACGGTGACATCGCAATTTGCTTCGGCTTATTAGGGCTATAAAAGCTAAACAGCTGTGATCACGTTAGTGTATTTCCACTGAGGGTCCACACCACCGCAAATCATCTTTGAAAGTAGTGTCTTCTAGTGTTTGGTACTTAGATGATGTCAGTCATTTCGCGTCATTGATATTAGGCTGCGCAGTCATAATAAGCACATTCATTTCACACCCACCTGGACTAGAATCTTTGACCCGTGACATTTAACGCAAAGTTGAGTATCTTGACAAATGAATCACCGTTTTCAAAAATTTTAACAAGAAACAAACATTACGCATCTCATCAAAATAATTGCTTAAGAGTCACATACAGGTACAAATGATGACTGGCACTCGTAACTTGGAAGAAATATAGTATGTTTTAAATACTTCATTCATGCGAACAAACCAAAGAAACGCACACTGAACGTGTTTCAACAACACCTTTTTTCTCACTACTCGTTCACGAAACACTATACCCTTCCTAACCATGACTGTGTATCATAGTAATACAGTCTGCATACAAGTCTAACGTTCAACAGAATCATTTCTAGAGCTGAGCGAGGTGTCAACATCGAGACTTCCTATACTGCCGGAGCACCATCACGGACATATACTCTGTCGTCACGGCTGCATCTTCTCTTGTGATGGCTCCACTCACGTGCTGCAACACGGGTCTTTTTCTAAAGACTTTTCTGGTTGTTGGTGTTGAAAACATGACTAATCCTACCCTACATTGAAATAAGTGCCAAAAGATCTGTTTCATTTCACATTGATGATAACAAAAGTATGTGCCCATTCCAATGCAACCTATCTTTAAACTTTCAACAACCAAATTATAGGTTTATAAATATTATATCGCATGAACGCCAGAAAGACTAAATTCACTAAAATATGTGATCCTGAGGGACGCTCACATCGAACTCGCACATATAGCCTAGGTCCTCTACTTGGATCGGAAAACGCTAAGCAATTTCCACTATCAGGAATCTGGACCAGATATTCGTCAAATTTTACATCTGAAGACAAAATCTGATGTTACAAACCAGGAGGTTAAACATAAATCTGTATACTTGGCTAAATGCTAAGGCAGAAGGTCATTTCACAATTGTGTAGTACCGAGCAGAAGTTGTCCATGATCGCATGTCAAGGCAAAACCTTCCCTGCAATCGCATATCAAGAGTGATGAAAGTAGCATCAACAGTGTCGCATGTTATGGAACCTTGTACCTTCACTAAGTTTCTAACTTTTTCTCTTGCTTATTCAATCATTTCTCTACAATCTCCTTGCTAACGAAAGAAAAAAAGAAGCTTGCCTAATCAAACGCTTAGTTTCAGGTTTCTAGCACAGGTGGAGAACATGACTGTTGCCCTTATGATCTCACTACGTCTTCGCCAATAGGACTTGCGCTGTGATGATAGTGCTACAGGATTCCCACGTTACGGCTTGTAGCCAAAATGTAAAACAATTTAGAAGTGAGTGGAGATTCCTTTGCGTCTCGTGTCTACATTTTTGGTATTCCCTTTTGCTGATGGGACTATCTTCCCAGCAAGGAGAGAGGGAGGCCAATGTCTACCACAGCGGAGGCAGTAAAACGAAATGCAAACTTATGTTTCCTGCTTCTCCAGCTCCGATGCCAATTGTTCGCTAACGAGCAACAAAAAATTTGTGTCCTGCTGCTCCTGATGCCCTCGGGAGACGTCAGTCGGCCCCCCGCCATTCCTCTGGTGGGGCGGCGGCGCCCTGTCGTGAACTCATTTACCTGGAGACGACAGGCAAGCGTCCCAGGTTCACTATCTCCACTGAGAAGAATGCATGTCTCGTCCTTTACTGGTCAGCTTAGAGAAGCGCCTGCTATATTTAAAGCTGCCCCAAATGCACTACGTACGCAAGCTACAATTGTTATGCTAACTGAAAAGAAAGTAACTGAGCTATGACGAAACAGAAATATATCCACAGTCATTGATATTACTGATACGTTACAAACGTCATTATCTCATCCTTTGCGGTACCTAATAGGCTCTGAAAAACTAATCGAAAACTCTTTGAATATGCGAAATCTCAGTGAACTCGTCACGTTTTCCACTGTGTTAAGTCTTCTCGCGATTGTGATGTAGTATCCCTAAAAATAAAGACAAAAATTTAGAAAAATGTGACAATGCAATCTTCTTAAAACCTGTTCTTGTGTTGATCTTCGATCCAAAGGCTGGTGTGATGAAACTCTCGACATTACTCTATCTTGTCTCAGAATGTGTCATTATCAACTGACCCGTTCTTTAAGTCCCAGTTCCTCACCTGTCCTGTTTTACCAGTCTGTCGAGCCTACGAGATCCGGTATCTGTAATAAAGTGTGGCCGCCCAAGCCCACGACGATGTGGTTTAACCTTGGTTTCGCCACTTGTTGAAGACATTCACCACAGCACTCCTCGAACACCCGACGCGTCGTGTATTTTTCGAAATGCTCGTTCCGAGTCTCCAGATCATTTCAATCTGCCTTCGGTCAAACTCAGAGAGATCACTAACCTTCCCCATTCTCCGCACGGACAGCTCGCTCGATGATAGTACATGCCCCGTGCTTGTGTCTGTCAGTCATTCATCGCCAGATGGCGCTGCAATCGCCTGGACGAGTTTACATCGGCAGTAGGTCAATGGTCATAATATTCTGGCTGACTGGTGTTTTTCCGGTACAGGGGAGACATTTTACTTGAAAGGCGCTTAGCCGATGCCGGCGAATAAATATGATATTGCTAGGCCTGTGTTATTCCGAATTACGGTGCAATGTTCCTTCGGACCTGCGTGCTTCATAATCCGGTATAGCACAGGCACTGCAACATTGTAAAAACTTGATGTTCTCTTCTGGTCGGAACTACTAATCTTCCACGTTTCACTTCCGTACAAGGCTATACTCCAGAAAAATATCTTAGACCTACCAGCACTTGATAGTCGGTAGTAGCAAATTGCTCTTCTTCTGAAACATTTCCGTACCACTGCCATTCTACATCTTATATCTTCTCTATTTCGAAGACAACCAGCTATTGTACTGAGAAATTAGCAAAACGAATTGACTACTTTTATGTTTGATTTCCTAATCTGATCTCATCGGTAAATAGGATTACCATTGTTTTGCTTCTGCTGCTTTTCATCTTATATATGCTCTCAAGATACTGTTCATTTCGTTAAACTGGTGTTACAAGTAATTTTATATCTGTGGTAGATTGATAATATCGTGGCCCAAACACAAAGTATTTGTTTCTTCTCCCTGATATTTAATTCCTTTTCCAAATTTTTCTTTGTTTCTCTTTCATCAATGTAGAGATTAAATTACCCCTTCCCACCCACTGATTCCCTTTCACGCCCTTCGACTCCTGTGAACGGTGTCTGTACGAGTTGTATACACTATATCGCTCCTTCGTTTTACCCCTGCTACCTTCAGAATATGAAACAGGCTATTCTAGTCAACAGTGTCACAAGGTTCCTCTAAGTCTACAAGTGCTACGTCAGTATCACTTCGTTTGTTCCTCCATTTCTTTGGAACCTAAACAAATCAACCCTGTAGTTGGCTTCTGACAGTAAATAATTCGTATTATTGTTTTACAACTATACGTTATTAAACTGATATTTCGACATTATTCGTACATGCCTACAACGGTTTTCTTTGCAGTTGAAATAATCAGATCTTTATTGAAGTCAGAGGGTGTGCTCTGGGTCTCATGTGTCTTACACAGCAGGCAGAATAGTTTTTCCACGATTGGCTCTCCAAAGGATATCACCAGTTGTGGGGGAATGTCGTCTACTCCAAGGGGTATTGTTTAGACTTAGGTCTCTCAGTTCTTCTCGCAGTATCACACCTTATATCCAATCTTTATCTGCTCCTCTTCTCTTTCTACTATATTACCTCCCAGTTCATATCCCTTCTAAGGTCCTTCTACAAATTCCTTGCACCTCTCAGCTTTCCAATATTTAATAATGAATTTCTGTCTGAGCTCTTGATAGTCATAAAGCTCCCTCTCCTTTCTGAAGAAACATCTTTAATTTTTCCAATAGACAGTATCCACCTTCCGCTTAGTTAAAGATTTTCATTTGTGTTCTAGCAATTGCTGCTTATTCATTTTGCATAGCCTGTCAATCTAATTTTTCAGACGTTTCACTTCATTCCGACCTGCTTCGTTTGCTCACTTTTTATATTCTCTCCTTCCATCAGTCAAATTCGTTATCCCCTGCAATATCAGAGAATTTGTACTAGACCTGTTGCCATCACTATTTTAGCTCACAAAGTTACCCATTCGTCATCTTCTGTATTCCTCTCTCTTGTTTCAGTCAATTATTGCCTTATTTCTCCTCTGTGTCTTTCACGTCCCCTCTTAGTTTTCTATATTTTGGCAAGTTCATTTTTAATATGTAGCTCATTACTAATAACTGAGTCCACACCTGCTCCTTCCAGTGATTTTCAGTTTAAAATCTGGTTAAAAAATTGCTGTGTTTCACAGGTAGATCAGAACTCCAACGACGATCTTGTAGAACTGTTAGATGGTTGACATCGGCCTGGAAATAGGTCACCGTAGAGTCGTTTTGCCACTCTTCCATTGTATTCAGTGAATCTATACGTATCGGCCGACTCTGCAGCAATAAACTTATCTGTGGTATCACCACTCTCAAATAGCACTGCCACAAAGGAAACCCTAGAAAGAACCTAGTAGATTTGAATACCAAATTGAGAACAACGAGCGAAAGAATGCATTATTGATGTCTGTAGCAGGTATCATGAGTGAATGTAAACAAGACAGACAATGCATATTGTCGAAATTCGCCCACTTGTGCACAGACAGAAAGCTAGCTGGGACAAGACACCGAACGAGATCCAAATCTGTAACGAGCCGCCGGAGTTCTTGGGTCTCTAATTCGAAAATACTTGAAACGTATCTCTGGAAAACGACTGAAAATCTGTCGGTGGAGTTGTGATTCAACCTGTACATTCAGTCTGAAACCTTCCAATGCCCACAGGTCTCCTACACGTAGACATTCCTCTTTTATGTTTCTTAAACCAAGTTTTAACGATGATTAAAATATGCTCTGTGCAGAATTCTACCAGGCGTTTTCCTGTTTCATTCCTTTTCTACTAGGCTATATTTTGCTACCACATTTCCCTCTTTTCATGTCCCATTCCAGTATCGCAGTTAATTATTTTCCTCCTTTTATTCTCAGATTAATTTTTTCCACCGTATCATATATTCTTTCAACCTGTTCAGCATCTGATGTGCTACTTAGCTTATGTACCAGTACTACCGCGGTGGATGTTGGCTTTACGTTTATCTTAGCTACAGGGTTAATAAGTCGTTCGTAGTAGCGTAGCCACATTTATTTTTTTAGTCATTGTTAGATCTACTATATAACTATTTGATTTTCCAGTTACAGTCCTCCACTCACTTGAACAGGAATCCTATTCCTCCAGCCATCGAACATCACTAATTCGCACATTATATAACTTCAAACTGTCCCTTTTGAAGTTTCCTGTTGTTTGTACCTAGTTAAGGGATCTGACATTCCACGGTCTGATCTGTAGAATGCGGTATGCTTTTCCTGATGATGACATCGTTTTGGGTAATTCTCTCCCGGAGTATTTTGCCTAGGAGCATGCCTTCTTCATTTAAACATGCAGTAGAGCTACGCCCCCTCTGGAATAATAACAGCTATAGTTTATCCTCGCTTTCAGTTCTTTGTAGTTCCAGAAAAACAATGCCACACTGACGCCCAATAAGTCAGTAATCCAGAGTCTTATCCTGCCTCAGTAAGATCGGAGATTGAAGGTCAGGTGTTGAAAGGTATAACAACACAACATAATTTTTTTTTGTGATTTCATTATGTTACCCGCCAGGGTAACCGAGAGCGCTAACGAACTGCTTCCTGGATTCCGGTAGGCGCGCCGGCCCCAGATCGAATCCGCCTGGCGGATTAACGACAAGGGCCGGTGTGCCAGCGAGCCTAGATGTGGTATTTAGGCGTTTTTTCACATCCCACTAAGTGAACACCGGGCTGGTCTCCAAATTCCGCCTCAGTTACTCGAGTCACAGAATTTGAAAACGTTCGCACTACTTCATGACTTCCACTAGACGCAGACTGGGGTACACTTTTTCCGTCCAGGGAGGGGGCCTCGTGTTGGCGTCAGGACGGGCATCTGAGCACCCTCTGCCATTAACACTGCCAAATCCGTATTAACAAAGCCGTCCCCGCGTTGGAACAGGACAAAGGCCTCGAGAAAGAAAGAAAGAAAGACACAATTTCATTATATTTAATTGTTTCGTTGATTAATTCGTTAACAGTGTTTCTTTTTCGGGGTGAAATAATGGACAAAACGACACGTCATAAGCCTATGGAGTGGGAGGGTTATCCCAGCAACAGAAACATCGTTCACTGTTTGTAAGGTGAGAGTTTACTTGTACAAGTTTAACCAGTCAGTCTGGACACAATTAAGCAAATTTCTTCCTGTATGAGACAGTTGAATACAATATTGATTACACAGTAAAGAATTTGTAGTTAAAGAAAACTACTTCACAACACTCAGTAAAGCAGATGTTCATAGGTGTTTCCTAACACTAGCACGTCGGTCGGTCGGTAAGAGAGCGGTGCCAGACCCGTGGCCGACAACGGCAGCAGAAGCCTGCCCCAAGCGACCGCCCGTTATCTGCGGAGACGACACAGGCCCACGGATGGACTGAACTACAACAGACTAAAATTTTACATCAATTAGTCGTTAAATACAAGGATGAACTATTAGAAATGAGGAACAAACCATTTCCATTTATCGGAAATGAGAGTGACGTTCTTATATTGGGCTGCACACAGAGTGTCTATACACATTAGGAATAGCTTTGAATTTAAGCTGCAATGTACCGGGAACTCAGTCACAAGCCAGGCAATTAATATTGTTGCCGGAAATCAATAACGGCCACAGAACAGATTAGTCGTATAGGGGCACTGCGATCTGTCTAACAGTCACGACTAAATGACGTTTTAACTATCACATATTATACTGATTCGGAGCATTGGCTGTCTTAAGTGACAGCTAAATATGCCTCAACCAGTGGTAGAGTTCTTGTCCATAAGCTCCACTAGAACTTCATAGCACTGCAGGACGCTGTCATTTACATGTAAACATGCACTGACGAAATGTCTCACCAGATTCAGAAACTGGCCACTTGGGTTCTCAAGAAGTCCTCGATGGAAAGCAGCGCATGAAGGTTGCCACTCCACCCAGCAGTGATATCGACGTCCAGACACGACCTATTCAACACAAAGGCAGCCACCCTACCGACCGTGACGTGGTTCCTCTCCTTGGCTCCCCACTCGCCACTCAGCACATCCACTCTCCTTAACTGCCTACACTTTGTATAGCTTGGCGCCCCTCTACATCCCGCGGCCACACCCGCGCCCTCTCTCAGACTTCCCTCACACCACCAGCCAGCCAATTCTGTATACAAAGAACGGGAGCCACCCTGCAAGCGATATATGGAATCGAGTGTCATGGCTACTCTCACTGCCAGGTTTACATACTTTTTCGGTTGTCCCGAAATGATTCTTCATTATGACATAGGACTTCAGCTAGGGAAGAAGTCAAAATTGCGTAACATCTTAGTAATTTATGAAATTTCCAGCTGTCTCTTATGGTGAAAACCTTTTTGTTATGAGTGTAGACTTCGTTTTCGTGGTTGCTTTAGATCAGAACCTATCTTAATAGTGTTTCTTTCTGGTTTACTGAATGTAGCAGGAAACCGTAAGACAAAACTTATCAACAACATAGTCTCTCTTTGTAGAGTAATCTAACAATGCTTGGTTATAATTTCGAACCCTCACCAGTGGAGGTCCATTGGTTTGCGGGTAGATATGTTGACAATCATAGTTGATGCGCAGTTTTGTTTGGAAGGGAATTTCCGTAATGGTCATTGTAGAAGGAGTAAAACAACTAGTTTTTTCTTTAGAGCGCCAGATCAGAAAAAATGTGACTATTTACGTCAAATCAGCAGTGCAGGACTTGATGCTTTGTCTTGGGTGATGTTCTTGCCGGATGCTGTCTCAGATGTTGGCAGAAAATACCAGAGACGATGGACACACTTCTGGCATAGCTATTCGTACTGGACAACTTCATTTTTGCCGCCGGATGCAAACTACTGTATCTTGTGCTCGCAAACTATCATTTGCATCAGTAGATGTTTTGCATTTGGACTCACTCATTATTATCCTTGTACGTAGTTGATATAAAGGTACCATATCCCGTCACTTATAGGTATACCCTTTAGGAATGTTCGGTGAGCGACAGTTGAAGTTCAAGCAAAAATATAGATCTGCCCCTCCCTCTCATGTCGATGGTCTGAATTAGAGAATGCAGTGTCTCTACATCCAACTTTGGAAACCCGATCACTGAATAAAAATTTTGCAACAGGTTTAGATGGTCACACTGTTCAAATTTTCAATTGTGTGGGGTGCACTGTCATGGACAATAGTAGTAACCGCAAAGACGTTCTTCGTATAAGTCCACTGACTTTATGAATGGGGAATACGCCACTTCAAAACGACATAACTAATCCATTATCTGAAGTGCACCGCATATACGGCACATATGACATACGGCCCAAGCTGCCTCCGCTGATTTTACACACCAGGTACGGTATTGGCAGAAAGCACAAAGCGCCACGATCACCAGGAAGTAAGGTAGGTGGTGTCTGCCGGAGGAAGCCTTCTACCGGGCATCGCTCCTCTACGCCGAATCTGTTCTGCTCTAGGCTGGCAGCAATGAACTGTTTTTGGAGGTTCTGCTCCTATTGGCAGCGTAGAAGCGAAATAAATTACACCTGACGTTTCATCAGAGTGATCATTCGGAAGGCACCGTATGGCTTTTATCACCAGACCACCATCACATACGGCACCAGTACAGCTCAAGTTTGGTACAACACTTGCCGTAGAGACTTCCATATCCTGAAGTGCTGCGGGATGATGTACATCACCGTTAACTGATTTTATTTAGCTATAAAATGAATTCGAAAGTACGCGTTAGTTTGCCAAATCAGCTCCTGAATGGCGGTGTGGATGAACAACTGAATGAACGTATTGTGCAGATTGTAATCCATGTACATGGAGTGACAGTCCTCATTCAACGTGACGGATCCTCAGTTACGTCAAAATCGCGAACGGGCCGTATGTGGAATTCGGTTGTCTGTTGGTATGATTATAGCTTAGTATGGTTATCATCTAAGTTCGATGAGGCAACCATTTATAACAGCCATGAACATACACTCTTCACTGCTCCCGAGAGCAGTTGAATTACGTTGAGTTCATCGTGTTTGCAAATCCACGTTAATCTTCTTGTTGCCCTGCTACTGAAGGAGCGTCTGTTTCGACTGGGCACCGACAGAGGGGAAAGCCGGGATATGTTGGAACTTACCACCGGTAATTCAGATACTCAGATTCGCCTCGATGCCACTGAAAACTGGAGGCATAAATTACATTGCTTGTTGTCAAAACGAACTCAGCTAGTGTTATAAAATTTGCAACCGGTCACTAGGGTCAGCTAGTACATGGGAGTCTAGAAATATCTCCGTGCTATTGAAACCGTAACAGAAAAGTCCAAGCTCACAGAGAACTCAACAAGCTAGCAGTAATGCATACGTTCGTGTAACAATTGCTCACTAGTCTCTTGTAAAGAAACATCTATAAAACTTAAAAAGGTAGCCGGCCGCGGTGGGGGAGCGGTTCTAGGCGCTTCAGTCCGGAACCGCGCAACTGCTATGGTCGCAGGTTCGAATCCTGTCTCGGGCATGGATGTGTGTGATGTCCTTAGGTTAGTTGGGTTTAAGTAGTTCTAAGTTCTAGGGGACTGATGATCTGAGATGTTAAGTCCCATAGTGCACAGAGCCATTTGAACCATTAAAAAGATACTTTCAGGTCTTGAAAAATCTTTCCTTCATTTTACTACAATATTATTTCCATAAAATAATTAGCAGTATCTACATTGGTATTACGCTGGGCTGAGTTGTTATCACGGCATTTACGCATTCTGTGTCGAAGAGTAGCCGGTTGGAGTTCATGGTATGAGTGCCGTAGGTGGTAAGCAAAGTCGCGGAAGCTCGTTCTAGTGGATGTCATAGCTGCAGTCAGCCAGAGCACAGCTTCATTATTCCGGGCGTTACGCGATGTTGACGTTCAGTAATTAACACGGAAGTAACCAGCCATACGATGGCGCAGAGGGAGCATACCAGTTTTCGAAAACTTGAAGCGTCACTGACTTCTCGACTACTAGTCCGCCATGTGCGCAGCGGGGAGAGGAATTACCAAGTAAGCTCACATAATTTCATTTTGTTTGTTTCTTTCGGCAAGGAAATTAAATAATGAAAGGGAAATTGCGGTGTCGCTTGTAAAACGCCGTTTAACTTACACATTTATTCCTTGAAGTCAGCTCTACATCTACAATCATCAAGTTACCTTATTGTGTGTGGCGATCGGTACTTATCCACCCTTTCCCGTTTTCTCCATTCACAAATGGCTCCTGGGGACAATAATTTTCGCTAAAGATCCATACGACACTTCGTTTGTCTAATTACGTCGTCGTGATCATTTTGCGAAACGCAAGTGGAAGTAAGTAATATGTTGTCTGAGATCCTCTTGGAACGTACGTTCTGGAGATTGCAACAGTAAATTTATCCATGATTCAGTATGTCTCTCTTGCAGCGTCTGCCGTAGGACTTTGTTGAACATCTCAGTAACGTTCTCGCGCCGAGTGGGCAATCCTGTGAAGAAACACGCCACTCTTCCGTCAGTTCTCCTTGGCGGTAAGGTCCCCAGGCTGACGAACAACTTTCGAGAAGCATCCGAAAGAGTGTTTAGTGTGCCACTTGTTTCGCCGAAAAATTAAATTTCCTTAAAATCCTCCCAATGAACCTCAGTCTGACATCTGCTTTTCCTACAGTTTCTTTTAACTGGTCATTCCAATTGAGGTCGCTGCCCATGGTTATTCCTACATGTTCTTCTTATGGTGGCTGCTGTTTCCAGTGACTTGTCGCCAATAGTTAATCAAATAGTGGTGGATCTCTTCGGCTATTCGCACGCAGTACGTCACATTTATTTACGCTGCGGCTCAACAGGCAGACCCCGCGTCAGTTGTCAATCTCATTCATGTCTTCCTGCATTTCAGTACCACAACTCCTGTCGGGTTTGCAGCCTTCCTACAAACAGGGACAGCCTTCCCGAGCCACAACATTATCCACTGGATCATTAACGTAAATTTTAAACTGTTGCGTTCTACAACACATCTTTGCGATGTTCCCGAAATTATCTTTGTCTTGTTTCGTTGACAATGACATGTTAAATTATATTGACAACGAAGTCGTATCTTTACCATTCTAGCTATGATGAGCAGTACACTTTCCGTACAAGTACTGGTGCAGTTCTAATGGTTACACAGTTAAATGTCGCATGATGACAATTACAGTGATACAATGTCTGAAACTCTACAAAAAATTGCAGCAAAACTGTTTACCAAATTTTTAACGAAGGCAACTCTCATTATCTTCAGATCAGATCGAAACTAATAATGAAATAATAAAACGTCGGGATAAAAGACTGACAGAGTCTTTCGTCTTGCACTCAGCAAAGAAATTATTTGATTTTATTTGCTGTCCAGTGGTCTGGCTATATGTCCCGCATAACCCCAATTTATTTTCTTCACATTCGCAGTCACTACACCGTAGGTGTGACCGAGCGATTCTTGGCGCTTCAGTCTGGAACCGTGCGACCGCTACGGTCGCAGGTTCGAATTCTGCCTCGGGCATGGATGTGTGTGATGTTCTTAGGTTAGTTGGGTTTAAGTAGTTCTAAGTCTAGGGGACTGATGACCTCATATGTTAAATCCCATAGTGCTCAGAGCCATTTGAACAACCTTGACTACACCATTTTTTGTTACCCGTATGTTTCCTCCACTTCCTGGTACACCACAAGACCCATCTACCTATTCTGACAAGTATTTTATAAAAACGTCCATGACTTCATCAACTACCGCAAAATGTATAATATATGTGTAAATGCAGATTTAGATACAAATACGAGTAAGGCTTCCAGTGCAGACACAAGTGAATATTTCTGCTGAAGACAGTATTTAATAACGCTCACTTTCAATCTTGTGTTTGCTTCTTCCACTGTCCTTCATGTACTTATCTTCAGCTTGTAGCGTTTATGGCACGTTGGACGTGATAATTTAATTTCATTCATTATAGCTGGGCATCTCAGAAGAGGTAGCCAGTTTACCCACCCTACAGTGACAAATGGTTGAGACACCTGAACCAGTAACGTGGAATCTACGGCATCTCAGTTACAGTAACTGTCCCCCGTTGGCTAAGATTAGCCGTGCCTGGTTTTAGATGTGAGAGCTGTATTTGCATGTGAGAACTGTATACAGCATCAGGCACACATGGCAGATTTCTATATCTCGCCCTATACATTATGAACCTGACTGTCCCCCCCCCCCCCCCCCCCCAGTACACAATATGACACTAGATCGTGGCTCCGTTTGTGAACTGGTAGATCAACTGTTCTCCCTATATGAGAATAAGGGTCTGTTTTTCAGCAAAGAACACTTCACTTATCGAATGGCTACGATACTGTCTCTGCGGTTCTGTAATTTTTGACACAACAGTGTTAATACACATACAAACTATCACAAAACTTTTCACTTATTTAAATCACTATTTGACACTTGGGAATAATACGGCGATCACAGTTTATAATTATGTAATAAGTACCGGTGTTCAACCGTAACTATTCTCTGTCTTCCGCCTGGGTGTTTCGGCCAGAAGCGGCCCAGCGACGTTGACGCTGCCTTACACGGTCATGCTTCGCTCAGCCAACGAAAAGCGAAGACGCTGTCTCCAAGTGTCCAAGTGTGCAGTGATGCCACCAGTCACGGCCAGGACGATACAACATCGCAGCATGCTATTCACACTGTAAGGTTTGTAATGTATTGCACAACCTCGCGATTTACTCGAGACCAGTTTTCTATAAATGTTACAAAACCTTCAATTCGTAGAAGACTTTGTCCCCGAGCTACGCCAGACCGTATAACCTTCTCTAAGATATGCGTAAGTTCATGAGCTAGTAATAAATAAACAATGCATTAAAAATAAAGCCGATCATAATGGACTCAGTTATAATACTGAAGTTTCAAATTTGCTACATTGCTTACTGATGAGAATCTTTCGAAGACAACCTGTGCTCTGAAATGCGTCCTGCTTGGGTCAATGAGAAAATGTTTAAGAGTTATAAATGAGAAAGTGTTAAGAGTTTTTTCAGCAGATAGCTGAGCTCGATGAATACTGATGTGAACGCGTCACTCGTTAACGAAGAAACAAGTTAGTGTTTTCCACTTACTAATAACACACCGTAAGTGTTAGAAGTGTCTTGGACATAATTTGATTCGATTCTCAAGACAAGACAGTGGTGTAAGGTACAATAGTTGCGGCGCTGAATATTGCGATTAGATATCGTTAGGTACTCACTCCTAGATTTTTATTGTCTCCAACGCGACATCGATTTCGTCATATCACCAGACGTAAGAGTTTTATTTATGCAACTCAAACGCACAAATGAAGAAGTTGGCATCCACTTCTCCCACTTCTAATAGTGTGAACGTTGTGTCTGTGACATCAGTAGCGATCCAGATGATCATAAATGCTGCTGGAAACAGTAGTGCTAGAAACTGGGAGCTACGGCGAAGAATTCCACCAGGGGCAACGAGGCGTCACTAGAAGACACGAGGTGAGCAGGCCCCTGTTTCGACAATCAGCGAACCGCAGACAGGTGGCAGTTGACAGCTACTTTCAGAGGCTACCCAGTGTAGTTCTCGACAGGCAACTTCATGCACAAAAAATATGTATGAAGAATCCCACTTAGTTTTCCTTGTCTTTCTGTGGAGGCTGAAGATGAGATTTACATCCTGAAAACCGGGTAGTGTTTGTACAGATAAAGGATTTGTCAAGTGCAACAGGAGTGGATCTACTCATGATGAAAATATTTAGCACCGGCTGTGAATGTTCGGCAAAGAGTATATTATTCGCCTTAGGGAGTTAGCATGTTGCGACAGAGTAATCAGTTTGCGGCAGATGGATTCCATTCTTTCAGGTATTGACACGAACTACTGTAAAAACCAAAATGTACAAGCATATGCAATGGATTCGATGTTAATTTATTGATTACACATCATTATGTGTTTTTTTAGTTGATATTCAGGTTACCTTCACAGTTTGTATGTTGCTATAACATTTTATTCCATTAGTAAAGTTCATCTCCATTCGATGAAATTTGTATAATATCATCAGCAAAACGGACATAGCAGAGAAATGTTCGTTAACTTGTATTCCTTATCCCTTTTCACGTTATACAGTTTCTTCTGTGTTGCAGGACTACAAAACCATATAACTAGTACTCTATTCACTCTATCGTTTGTGACACACATTATGAGAAACGCGTGTGGTGGTGAGCACTTCTACATTTCTTTTGTGTAAAAGCATCCTCTACTTTCCGTGCCACTCCTATCCTCCAACATGTAAACTCTGGGCTTTGTTCCATGCACTTTGGAAACTGTGAGTGTCTCACTCGATCAGTTTTGGTGGCACGACTTCTCAAACGCTGTCTTGTGTTTTGAGACACGCAAAAATCATCCACATTATATTTCTGTTTATGTATATCCAGCATCGTAATACAATAGTACACCGAATCCATGAGTCCACTATCAGGACCACCAGTTGATCTCATTTTTATTGGGCTATGTTTGGTTCGATTACACTGCACAGTTATTTCTGGAAGGATACCTGTTCATTTGTATGAGTATTGAAGATTAAAATGCGTCCACAATTGTTATTTGTTCTTTTAATGTGCTGTTGAGACGTTTCACAATACTCACCTTCGGGTTGGTGAATGTAGATACTGTTGCATCATGATAGTGAAATACCTACTGTAAAACTATCCTCTGCGAACAGTTTGGAGGCTGTACGTCCATAGATTCATCCCTGTCTGCCACAAACGCTCAAATGAATGCACGAAGTTTCCCCTGTTTTTGTTTTAACAGACAATGTCAAGGCAAATTTGGACAATGTATCAATAACAATTAAAATATATTTGAGTCCATTTTTATCATGTGAATATTCTTTCATGTCTACAAGACCAGCCTGCCGTAAGCCATCCAAACGTTTAATCACAAAATGCCTAAAATACTATGTTTCGCATGATGGTTTGTGCAGCTCGCGAACTGTTCTCTCCATACTCATTCGAGTACACCTCTCTATGTTCTAAAATTATTTAGACAACCTCATTCAAATCAGCGGTATTGTCAACAGCAGCTGATTCCATGATAGTTATAGTCGATTTATTATATTATTACATTCGCCATAGCATATGACGGGGTGAAAGCCGAAGTGGTGTAAGTCATGTCTTTAAAATTATTGACTTAAGTGCTGCAATACAATTTTGAAATATAGATCTATTAAATGGAAGAATGATGTAACTCACAGTTTTGTTCTTACCCTCATAGATGGCGTTAGCAGCTTCACTTGTGAATAAGCGGCCGCTTTGTTTACAGGCATTGCGGTGCAAGTCTGACTTACGCCATTATCCCTCTAAGTGCTTCTAAGGTGTGCTTTGGAACTGTGTAGTTTACGTGTTTTGGTGAAGATGGATCCTCAATTTGATGAAGACACAAGTTGTGAACCCAGTATATGGCAAAATGCAGGATCTAGTGATGATTATGATCCTTCAGAGAATGAAATGTTTGGTTCTTCAGGTAAGTTTAACTCACGTATTCTGTCATTTGGCCAATTATCATGTGTTTGAAGTTTAACGATCACTGGCCTATAAACGTAATTTCATTGAAAATAATCGCAAAGCTTGTGCGCGAGCTAAATGATGTAACATAATTTCTTCAAAACAATTCGTAAAAATAATAAGTCTTGATAGACAACCTCGAAACGTCGTAGTATAACATTCGGAAAATAATTATGCGTGTTTGTTTGGTTGCAGAGGAAGAAGTGGAAATAACACAGCATGAATTACAAAATCGAAGTAGAAAGAGGCAAAAAAGGGGGAGTACGAAGCAAGAAAGAAAGAAAAAAAGAAATTTGGGTCAAGCATATGAAACTAAGGAAGGGAGAAAGGTTCCTGAAAAGACGTTGTCAAACGTAAATTGTAACTGTAGATTAAAATGTATAGCTGAGATATCAGAAGTGGCACACAGAAGTTCATTCGAAACATTTTGGAATTTAGGTTCTTTTTGCCGTCAGAACGCTTTTCTGTGTGGGTTAATTAAGCAAAGAAGTCCTCAACACAGGCGTCCTAGAGATGGGTCAAGATTGCCAAAGTCAACCAGCAATCAATTTTATATTCAAGTTGATGGAACTTCATCTTCGAAAGGCGGAGGCTGCTAGAACATCCATGAAATTAGAAAATAAAAAGTCACTGAAAGATAAATTGTATTATGCCTTCACTTTTGACTTGCAGAAAGCTTGACTTGCAAACTGACCACCTCTGTGGCCTATTATAAAAGAAACATGTACTTATACAATTTTGGCTGTCATGAGCTGTCCACTGATACTGGCTTTATGTACACATGATGAGACAATGGAGCTTCAAAACATGTTGTCATGTATAGTGACACTTGTATGGGGCAAAATAGGAATTTGAAATTTGCATTGTGTCTCATTAAATTGCTTCACACCAGTGTTAACATCTACATTATGGACCATAAATTTATGGTTAGTGGCCACTCCTATCTCCCTAATGATTCAGGTTTTGGATCTATAGAATCCTATGCAAGAGGTAAAACAGCTTATGTTACTGCTGATTCATGCTCCATAATCGCAAAATCAAGAGAAAGAAAGCTTTTATTGTTACGCCAATGACACGTGAAGACTTCAATTCTACGAAGAATCTTGAACTACCTATTACAAGGAGGAAAAAAAATGTTGCTAAAAGAAACAAGTTTCGTGGCTTAATATGCAGTGGATTCGTTTACTGAAGAGCGAACCTTTTATGCTCTATTACAAGGAGACTCTTAATGAGGATTTTCCATTCTCCGCTCTATGTCTAAAGCCAGCCAAACCAGGAAGGGCAGTTTCACATGGACGCATAGCTATGGAAAACCTATACCATGGACCAAGACCTGTAACCAAGGAAAAGAAAAGGGACATGCTAGATCTTCTACCATATATTCCACCGATCAACCATGCTTACTTCCAAGGACTTAACAACAGCTGAAGCAACAGTAGATGATAAAGGCCCACTGGATGTTGTTGATACTGAACGTGACAGAACATTGTCATAGCTAAGAAAGGATATTTCGTTGTACTGCTCTTTGTTAATCCTGAAATATATCACTTGTCATTAAAAATATCTTTTTGTTTCATTTAAATTTACTGCAAATACAAGATTGGTTAAAGGCAAAATGGTGTAAGTCATTTGGGCCCTTCAAAAGACACATAATTTTGTATTAAACCGTTTTCAATTATGAACCCATTGAAACAATGACACCTTCCTGTGATGTAAAACACAAAAAAGGGGTACTGATTTCTTGTGGAATTTATTATAATGCTTCTCACACAACCTTCTGTTTCTCAAAATGCATGAAGCATGACTTACACCACTTTGGCTCTAACCCCACTATGTTAAAGTATGCAAAAAGTATTTCCTTCAAGCATTCCCAATATCAGATGGGCGGACGACCAGAGCTGTAAAAAAGTGAAAAATGGCTGATCAAAAACTCAGTATAAATTTGAAAACCTAATAAACCACGGAATAATGAAGATAGAGAGGTAAAAATTGACACACGAGGTTGGAATGACATGGGGTTTTATTAGAACAAAAAAAAGTTCACAAAACGTCCGACAGATGCCGCTGCACAGCAAAATGTCAGTCACTGCTGTCGTTTCTGGTGAGAGGTACGCCGATATGTTACAGAATCGCATCATCTCCAGCCTAGCTGATAAACACCTGCTGCAACGTACGATGTTTATGCAGGATGGCGTTCCACCCCACATTGCTAGAAGCGTGAAAGATCTCTTGCACGAGTCGTTTGGTGATGATCGTGTGCTCAGCTGCCACTTTCATCATGAGTGATCTCCCAGGTCCGCAGACCTCGGCTTTGGG